>NC_089856.1:45857910-46174160 GCF_036373705.1 Amia ocellicauda
AGTAAGATCGAGGCTTGGATCTGGGGTTGGGTTGTGCTGGTTTTAAGGGAGGTTTTTGAAACGGACTCAGCGCCTGAGACTCGATCTCCTGCAGCAGTAAAGACAGCTCTCCGCTTTCAGAGCCGAGAGCCAGCCTGTGTCTGGAACTGTGATCGAGGAGCTCTGTACTGTGAGTCTTCCTCGAATTTCATTTCTGAAAAGTGGTGCAAGGAGCGCGAGTTACATCAGAACAGAGGGCAGGTCACAGAGCGGTCCAGTTGGATTCTCTCACTGGAAATCTTTTGCAAACTGTTTGCCCATCTTATTTATTTATGTGTTTATTATTGTTTTGTGCTCCACAGAGACAGATTAATGTGCAAAGACACTGGCTTTGCCCCTTGCAACCCGTGTTGCAGTTGGACTGTGTTCCTTTTTGTGCTTAGTGTTGTGCCGGGCAACGAATGATCCCCACGTCGAAGGCTGCTCACTGAACCAGGACAGGGCGGGGCAGGTGTCCAGGGCTGACCTACTGCCTGGGATTGTGTGTGTTCTGCTGTTTTAATGTAATCTTATGTGTGTGTGAGTGTGTGTGTGTTTATGTGTATGATTGGGCATGTATGTGTCCCGCCTGACGCTGTGCTGCGTAGGACCGCTCGCCACGCAATGGATTCCTGAATGTCTGTCTGTGGCTTTGGCTGGGAGACACCGGGTGCTATTTTAACTGGTCTGCACCCTGGTCTCCAGACACTGTCTCCCTTCCAGTGGCTCCCGCCTGTGCTCTGTCTACGGCACACGAGCTCGGGATCCGGTCACCCTGCTGCCCCTTTCATCTCGGTCAAGTATCTGACTGACCGGGGGAGAAGCCCTGACCTCACTGTGTCATTGCCGCTCTGCCACAGCTGAGGACCCATCAGCCAGGGGGCAGAGAGCTTTGCCAAGACTTTACAAGGTCGGACAGCCTGTTCATACACTGCCATCGCCCAATGCGTGGGGAAAGTCTGACCCTGGCACCTGTATTTACACAGCGCTGCTCATGCTGCACTATATACATCCTGCACAACTGCTGTGTGGTGGGGGGTGGGGGACACTTTTGAGTGTCGCACAGGCTTCAGTGCAGAACACAACCAGTTGGCTCCTGGGGGGCCGCACTACACTAAACAGCTTCCCTTGCAACATTGGCAGTCAGCGTTACCAAGAGCCCTGTCCCTTCTCCCTTGCACTCGCCAGCCCCGGCCGTTAATTCGGCGTTGAGAGTCGTCCCGTGTCGCGGTCTTGGCAGTTCTCATGTGACTGCATTCCACTGCCTTTTTTCTACATTTTTTTAAACTCCCATGAAGTAATGAATCTTCTCGTCGGATTTCAGGCGGCACCCAGCATGGGACTGAAATGGAAATGAAATGTCTTTCTTTAGTTTCTTTTGTTTGTTCGTTGTATTTGTCGCCAGTGATACCGGAGCCTCGTTTTGAAAGGGGGGACGCCATAACAGTTTCACAATCGACACGGACACAGTTCCATACTTTCAACAACAGTGAGAATAAAATCGTAAACGGAACAAACCAAGACGAACCAACAGGACTGATCTGAATGTTTGTTCGGCCCATTTATAGCATGCTGCCAGGGCCTTCAATCCCAAATTTGATGTTTTTAAACAATATTTAGAAGTATACAGCAAAAAGGAAGAGACAAACTTACAATAAATGTCCATGCCTAATGTTTAAAAAGACTGAAGGCCAGCTCTCAGGTGTGCTACTGGAAAATCACGTTGTAAACCGAAGATGGCTGTCGGTGCTTGCTCCTCTTTTCTGGTTGTGTTGGTGTTTTTGTCTTTGTGCGAGATCTTGTTCCCCAGCACCAGGGCTCCGTGTGATCTACCACCTCAGGAACAGATGTCACAGGCTCTGCGTTCAACTCCTTCACCTATTTCTCTGATTGATCCAAGTCTTGAAATGCCCGCGGTCAATCGAATTGCCCCTGCACAGACCCAGCATCTCCACAACAGTTAAACCCATTTAAGGATGCTCAGTCTTAATCTCAGGTCACAGGACACACCACACACACAATACATCTCGAACTCCTTTGTCACGATCAGCCGCATGGATCTGAAAAGTTTAAGAACGAAGGAGTAAAGGATCAAGGGTGCCAAGGTTGAGATCAGGGAGGCTCTTGAGAAGTTTAGGTGGCCTTTGTGGCTTAAGAAATGGAATTGGACACATGCGGCATTCACAAAAGCAAGGCTGCTTACAGCTCCTACACTTTGGCACTCCGATCAAAACTTAATTCACGACAGAACCAGAATGGTCTTGGATTTTGATGGCCAAAACGGTTCACTGTCCTAGATGTCTTCTGATTGGGTCCCCAGTCTGGAGAAAGAACCCAACTTGGGCAGAAGAATCTTCTCTCACTATTTAAATCTCTCCATTTATGAATTATGGCCGTATGGACCAAACGCTGGCCGCCGCGGGAACGAGGCACTTTTCCTAATATGAAGAGGAACGCACTCACAGTTCCTCATGGAAAAGTACCTGCAGTAGGCTGGATAAACAGACCCTAAACAAACTGTCCACATTTATTTTACAATAGTTTTTCATCTTTATTTTTTCAAACAAGTGGTGCAAATACAGCACATGGAGAGAAGGGAAAAAAGGAATAAATCTCCCACCGCCCACTTCTCTCTCTCTCACTTTCTCCGGCTCTATCCACTTCTCGCTAGTTCCACAAGTTTCACGTATGATGCAAGACTGCTCTGCTATTGACAGCTCCCTGCCACGCTGAGCCAGGGGAAGCCCTGCACTCTCTCTCCCCTGTTCTGTCTTTCAAGTCCCAAATGCAACCAGTAAAGCAAAGAGTCTGTCTTTCCACACTCACCCTCATCGAGTGGACCTGCTCCTTGTTTCCCACCGGGGGCCGTCTGCTGCGGGGGGGGGTGGGGGGTAGAAAAGACACAGAAATGCACCAACCCTTCCTGTTAAAATCCACTGTCCCCTTACTGCTGCTGTGTTGACATACAGCCAGTCAATGAGTTTTACTTATCCTGCTTAAGCGCTAAGCTCGCCGGGAGGGTGGAGGAGAGGGAGAGAGAGAGAGAGGGAGGGAGGGAGGGAGAGAGAGAGAGAAAGGGCGGGAGGGATTGAGAGTGACAGAGAAACATGATCATTTTCTTAACTCTTTCCCTGCCTCGTTTTCCACGTGCACAAGCCAGGGGTAGCTGTCTTTCAGGAGTCTTGGCTGCAGCTGGAGATAAAGTTCCCCGGGTAGGATTTGTACAGTCTTAGTAATATATATATATCTATACTGCTTTGGCTCAGGGACTCAGCATTCACCCTGACCGGACACATTGCTCCAACAGTCCCCAAGCCTCCTACTTCAAGGACTGACCAACCAAACCCATGAAGAGACACCCCAACTTGGCTAATCAGCCTCCACACGTCTCCAATTAGAGCCGTTCGTTTAGTCCATTCACAAGAACACTTCAGGGTGACTCCACAAATAGTCCTGATACACTGCGTGAGAAGGACCATTGAGTAATTGAGTAACAAAATCAGCTGTTGTGAGACCATCCATAACTTCAAGTTCAAAGCATCAGCCCATATATCGTAGTATTGGTCTTTTCCTTGCTTGACCATTTACCGACAGACTTGCAGTTGCTTTTCCGTAGCTGTTGTGGTGAAACTACTTTATGTTATAGTAGCACTTTGTGTCAGAGGTTTCAATACAGAGTCTATTGATACTGAAGATGCTGGAATGAAATATCTGTCGGTAACATTCCATCTCAGCGAACCACACAGCATTGTGGGAACATTGTGATAAAGTGACCACGGATCAATCTGGCACCAATGAAACGTCGTCCGATTACAGTATAAAATGGCATTTCTATATTTCTGCTTTGGCCACAGAGAAATATTCACAAATAATGTCCAGACGGCATCACTGTGCAGCACACATACATTTCAACAACAAAAATTCTCATGTCTTCTTTGTCAAAACCAAAATACCACCAAACTACAAACTCACATAACGTTGCCAGAATGAAATGTGTTTTGCTGGCATTGCCGGTATGTACCAAGCTTGTTTGTTGTGATTATTGGACACCGTAATTGAAGTACCGGTCGTATTTTCTATAACTGTAGTATTTCTTTGGACACTATAGCTTTAGTATGTTTTTGCATGTTTTTGTTATTGTGTATTGCCCTTGTTTTAAATGAGAGTGTTTCTTTAAGAAGACACACATCTGACAGAAGCGGCAGTCTTTTGCTAAACCTATCGACAGGTGCAGCTACCTTATGCACTTATGCATTTATGCCGAGAACATTTTCGATTTTCAGGGCCGACCCAAAGCTGTCGGCTCCTGATTCTATACACGTCTGCAGACAGGGGAAAAACACAACATTTTCTCTGGGATTCATTTAAAAATAATTCATTTTTTTAACAGCATCTGGAGATTGTTAAAATAAATACATTTTAAAAATAAATAGACAGAGTAGTGGAAATTTATATCGAGGGGACAAAATGGCAGAAGGAAAGTCAAACAAGCACCCTGTTATCATGCGAGGTGCTTAGATCAAGCCAAAAACAATACACAATCTAATAAAGTGTTACGGACACACACTGAGAGACACACAAGTTGCAAAATTGGTTTGTCACTGCCGGTCATCGCAGGGGTGTTCTGGCTACAGGACTTTGTGTTGTGGCGTTGGCAGCGCACGCACAGAGGGATTGGAGAGTTGAACCGAGTGCAGTGTTAGGGGTTGCTCCATTCTGGAGCTCGGTGTTGTGCCTCGATATCGTCGTTGATGGGGGTTTAAACAGGAAAACAGCAGGGCAGAATTACTCAGCTGTCCAGTCATGTGATCAGAGAAAGCGTCCTTTTAGCTGGAGGCAGTATCTGCTACACACACAAACACACCTGAAACACAAACAGCTCTCTCTCTCTCTCTCTCTTTCTCTCTCTTTCTCTCTCTCTCTGACCCTCCACTATGCCCCTCCCCGGTCACTTATGTTCTCTTCTGCTCATTTACTGTTATCACCACTGTGAACTTAACAACCTCCATTTTACAGCCCCGCAGGGTGGGACTTCTCATTCGCAGCTGCTTCCTCCTTTCAAGAGCGCTTTCGAGACATTTGATACTTATTTATGTTGTGGTGTTTGTTGTTTTCAGCTGCCGCGGGTCTACACCTGGGTCTGCCTTGGCCCAGCAGCGCGCCACAGCCGATTCACTTCCAGTAATGGGCCGGTATCAGTGGAAGACACAACCCTGGAAGATACCGGCTTCTCTAGCTGTGATGTAGAACTGCGCTGCGCCGACTCTTTGCTGAGGAATGTGTTCTTTACGGCAGTGCTGTGGTGAACTGAGAGGAGGCAGGAAACCGAAGGGCCACACTTTTGAGAAATCTGCAGCTTATCAGATCTCTACAATCGTGTTTGTGTGTGAGAAAAAGTGACAGAGAGAGAGAGAGAGAGAGTCCTTGAGCTGCCATGCGTCTCCTCTCTCGTGGCGTATTTTTTCCTCAAGAGCCTCCAGTGTTTGTTTTTCCACGATCTGAGATGTTATCAGGGTCCCCCCCAATCCGGGGCCGTGTGGGAATGGGCCCCCTCTGAGCACAGGCCGC
Organism: Amia ocellicauda; assembly: GCF_036373705.1. Taxonomy (NCBI): domain Eukaryota; kingdom Metazoa; phylum Chordata; class Actinopteri; order Amiiformes; family Amiidae; genus Amia; species Amia ocellicauda. The sequence goes on from NC_089856.1 coordinate 45,863,497, forward strand.
TCCAGTCACACACACACGCACACGCACACACACGCACACACTCCCACACATGTTTGGTGTAACTGCCGCCACAGGGAAGTGAACAGATCCTGGTAATTGCCGTATTGTAGTGAATTTGCATAGACCTCTCTGTGCACTGACCTTTCCAGCTCGAAGCCAGTAAGACAGGCCCTCTGACTGTACAGTGTGGCCTGGGGCGCCGGTAATCAGACACGAGCCGAATGAGATCTCTGAGCGCCCTTTGAAGAGTATCTGCCTCACATGGTGTAAGTGTAATTAATTGAAGAAGAAGAAAAATAACTGGATTTGTCTTATTATAGCCCATGTGACTGAAAGAGCAGAGGCGGAGGGAACGGGCGATGAAAAAGATATATCAATCCATCAATAAGCTGATCCGCCGCATTGACAGCAGTGTGGACTGTTTAAACTCCATAGCTTACAGGGCAGAAAGGGCCCCTCCCAACCAGACATGATGCTCGCCCGGGTCACTGCGAGGAAGACTGTTGGATGGGTTGAACTGGCACTGAACTGTGCTCTGTGCAGCGGACGGGAGTGTGTTTTGTGTTTGGTTTTGTGAGCTTGTGAGTAGCTAAGCTGCCCATGCTTGGTGCTCCTGCTGGACATACACTCGGGCCGTTCATGATCTCGCTGGGCAGGAGGAGGCGGTGGGCCTATCCTGTTGACCCCAAAGCAGGAAATGGTCACCTGTGGTTTGCGGGGCGGACACGTTCCTTCACACATTTTGGAAGAATCCATTTCAGATGAACCGGCTGAACTCCCTGTCCCAGGCGCCCGCCACTCTCCCAGCCGTGCTGCAGTAGTCGTATCCGTGGGAGTGGTGGAATTGATGTCGGGGGATTTTTTTTTTTTCTTGCGCAGGCTGGGTTGGAGCAAGCCGAGGCTTTTTCCCTAGGGCCGTGTGGGATGGGGGGGCGGGACAGCCAGCGCACTCCCTATATTTAGACGGCACACAGACCAGGCTGCTGTTCGCTGACGCACAGTGCGCTCTTTGTAGCGGAGCACCGTGTGCAGAACGATCCCGGCCAAGACGTCTCCGGCTCCTCATCACACAGGCTGCGCTCGAGGCTGGAATATTCCAGTTACTCTGGGCGCACGGGTCGCTCCGGCGCAGCACTAAATAACTGCCCATACTTGTGCATTAAGGCCCAACTGGTTGCGTACAGGCTCTGTGAGGGGCCCTTATTACATTATACTCCACGGCAGAGGGACAACAGAAGTCATGCAACCCGTGGCTAAAAATAGACTCCATCCAGGGTCCGACCGAATTCGATTTGGATCCTCATTTAAAATGCAGAAGGGGAGTAAAATGGCCCGAGGGGATTTCTGAAGCACGTGCAGCAAATGCAGTGATCTCTGCTGTGTGGAATGGAGAAACACGGTGCTTTCACTTACCCAAAGTGCAAACCCTATTATTTATTGGCTAGACATACCAGTGCATATCAGAGACAGACTCCTCAATGCGCAGCAGGTTCGATACGTCCTCAGCTTCGTGAAACGCAGATTCGACGCGCCTCTCGCCTCCCATCGTCAACTGTGTGGGGAGTAGTGTTGAATACTTTGTCCTCATGAGCACCTACGGGTGTCTAAAATGCCACTTCTGAGATGGCGAGGGTTAGCACAATATAAGCAGAATGGAAGGGCACAATGAATGAAATAAACACCCTGTATATACATTAAATCAGCAATGAAACGTCTTATGCATATATAAAGACCGATTGAAATGTGCGAGTGTGTGCTCATGCCTGTGTGTGTTCAGATACGGCCCAACAATGGCATTGAACTCGGGCCCCCCAGATACACTGAGAAAACAGAGGTGCTTTAACTCTCCGGCCACTTACTTTGCGTTGGATGTAAACTGTGTCTGTGTTTGTCTAAGCCGCCCATAATCACTTGTTTCCTTATTGTGGAGGGTAACGGCCCTATTCTTATCTGCCTTCTCCTGATACTGTGCCCTCTCTCTCTCTCCCTCTCCCTCACTCTCTCTCTCTGTTCTTCCTGGGCCTACACTCTCCTCCAGCAGGGACACGCAGGCATTTTCGGCACATGTTTGTCAGAGAAAAATGAAGGCAGCCTCCATTCACTCTGGATCCATCTGCCTGCCCTGACCCTAGAGTTTGAATGTGATCGATTTGGGCCTGAAACAAAGAAGATTATCTGAGGAGGTGTTTGATGAAGGTGTTCAGCAAAGTCAGACCTGGCCAGATGCAACACAGAGGGAATACAGAGCAGTGCCATTCAGGCCAGAAGAGCAGGAGACTTCACACACAGAGCGCTGGGGGTGGAGCAAACTGCCCAGCCAGGGTGTGGACTCTGAGTCACTGGAGGGGGGGTGCCGAATCTGGAACGGGCTCTGGGATCATCGCCCCGCTGATACCCAGGAACAGGGAGAGGGACACGGCGGCCTTATCTGCGGCCTTCCTTCTGTCCTCAAGATGAATGTTCCATTCTCAGGAAAGTGCTATCTCTCTGGGCCACCGTTGGAAAGTCACCATGGCCCAACCTCAGAGTAGCACACTCCCTACCTCAGAGTAGCACACTCCCAACCTCGGAGTAGCACACTCCCAACCTCACAGTAGCACACTCCCTACCTCAGAGTAGCACTCTCCCAACCTCAGAGTTGCACGCCCCCAACCTCGGAGTAGCACACTCCCTACCTCAGAGTAGCACTCTCCCAACCTCAGAGTTGCACGCTCCCAACCTCGGAGTAGCACACTCCCAACCTCACAGTAGCACACTCCCTACCTCAGAGTAGCACTCTCCCAACCTCAGAGTTGCACGCCCCCAACCTCGGAGTAGCACACTCCCAACCTCACAGTAGCACACTCCCTACCTCAGAGTAGCACTCTCCCAACCTCAGAGTTGCACGCCCCCAACCTCGGAGTAGCACGCTCCCAACCTCGGAGTAGCACACTCCCTACCTCAGAGTAGCACTCTCCCAACCTCAGAGTTGCACGCTCCCAACCTCGGAGTAGCACACTCCCAACCTCACAGTAGCACACTCCCTACCTCAGAGTAGCACTCTCCCAACCTCAGAGTTGCACGCCCCCAACCTCGGAGTAGCACACTCCCAACCTCACAGTAGCACGCTCCCAACCTCGGAGTAGCACACTCCCTACCTCAGAGTAGCACTCTCCCAACCTCAGAGTTGCACGCCCCCAACCTCGGAGTAGCACACTCCCTGTGATAGGAAAGAAATGTTCAGAGCGATGGTTGAGGGAGGCAGGGGGGCGGTGAGTGTACAAACGTCAAACCAGTCAGGCCAGTCTCTGCGTTCCCCAGCGTGTACGTGCCTGCTACATACGTGCCATAGGAGCGTCTGGCTCCGAGGGGTTTCCCAAGATCCGGCTGTTCTCACAGAAGCCCTTTGGACTCGTGACGCACCGAGAAACAACGACCCGTTCGGCGTCGCTCCGCCCCTCGCTGCGGCTCAAACCGATGCCGTGTTGGGAGTCGGGATTCGGGGTGGACGGCATGATTGGGGGACAACTATAGGTGTGCAGCTCCCATTCTTGGGGCATGTCCTGCCAAAAGGGGGTTGACTATAAATTCAGACCATTCACTGTGTCCCCCTTCGCCACAATTCATTCAATTTTCCATGAGCCAACAGTGCACAACACATCAACGGAAACAGCTTCCTTCCTAATTGACTGCCCATAGCATTATCTCGTATATACAGTACACATACACACACACATACTCCATTCACCATGGCTAAGGCCAAAAAATAGCAGTCTGTTTCCATTGTTATAAAACATATATAATAATAACAAATCATATGGCTTGTGTTTCGTGGCTGTGAATGGGAGTTGTAGGAATTCATAATCATAAACGGGAAGGATTTGCAGAGGGAGCTATGGTACAGTATATTACAATAATGACACTCCAGTCCAGCCTACTGCAATATTGTAGGGTAGGGCTGTAAAACCATGTTGTCTCAGGGATCAAAATATCCAATGTGTGAGTGCTGAACACACACACACACACACACAGACCAAACACACCAACCACTTTGGGACTCAACACACACGAGATCTGAATATATACCTCAGACAACTTTCGAAGTCTGTAAATCAGTGACACGGTGGCGATACTTATTTATAAGCGAGACCGATCACTTTGTTTAATTGGGCGCAGGTCCCAAGCGCTGGTCCAAACACACAGCTTCAGCTTCGAGTATTGACCACTTGTGACAACTTATTATCTCTGAGAGGTTAAAAACGACGCCCCATTGTACTGAAACAGTTTTCCTTTACTGCCAATGTGACCAGTTATGTTGTTAGTCATGTGCAATCATCACTTGGTAACAAGAGTATCAGATAGCAAGCCCAGGCCACTACAAAATCATGTCACTCACACCAGAAAGGTTTGTTTGTGTTTGTCTCTTTATTTATGTATTCGTTTATTTGTGTTGTTGCCGTATCGTTCTCTTGAGGCCAATAAACTCTTAATATGACTTTTGCAGGCTGGTTGAAAACAGGATACGAACCACTGTCAGTGAAACTCACAGGGAAACCGCCAACTGCAGTCAAACCGTGTTAGAAGCGCACAAATCCCACGGTGAATCATATCATGGTGCACTTCGCATAAATGTCAGGTCGAGGCCAGAGACCCGGGATCTTCAGTCACTGGGTCATGGTGATACTTTGACCCATGTGTTGAATCCAAGACTTTACAAGACCCGCCCCTCCAACCCCGTAGTTTTTGCATTGCCTTTACAATCCGCACTAAAGTCAGACACACACCACGCTGACGCAAACTGCGCCTTCTTCCTCCTTCACCCTCCGCCAGCCCCCAACGTGTGAACCAAACAATCGCCTTCATTCTGTCCCCCATGGGCAGCCCCACACGAACCCCTTCCTGCCACATGGCTCCACCAGCAACCAGGACTCCCCCCCCCACCCCGGATGTGTCAAACCAGTCCAGCGTGTCCCAAGAGCAGCAGCAGCAGCAGAGTGTCACTGAGGTCAGCCACATGGACAGCACACAAGAAAGACTGAAACAAATAAGTCTCTTACCTTCTAAGCAGCAGAGGGGCTCTGGATTCGGACACAGAAGGCAGCCGCTTTCACCACGAGAGCCCAGTCTCACAGTGCCTGGGGCCTGGAGGGGGGGTTAAACTAATACAGGATAGGACCCAGCTGGGGGGACAACACAGAGAGAGTAGAACAGAGAGGAGGAGGAGGAGGGCGGGAAAGTCTCGTATTTCTGTGACATCACACTCAGAGGAACTGCCTCCCCTTCCCCCAGTGAGTGAGTTACTCCGTCTCCAGTGAAGCACGAGTGTCTCTGTGTTTCGGTCAGAGATGGTGCTGAGCGCGAAACACTGTGGTGCCGCGCAAATATACGTTCTTCTTATAAAGTGTAGCTTGAATTGCACTCCCCTGAATGCCGTTACCATTTTTCCCATCGTGCCACAGAGAGCTTTTGCCCAGATGGGTACACAACCAGGCATGGTAGTTGACCGCAGTACTATCAGAGTAAGCATGTTTGCACTGAAGTTGCTATGATGTAACTTCTAGAGAACAACACACGATTCTGAAGGTAGTGACAGCTTGTATTTAAAAACGTATAGGTCCATTATAATTTCCATTGGACAACAACATAATTGGTGTTTTGGTTTATTTAATATTAGTAAATATTTGACTTGGACAAGATCAGTCAAATGACACCCTGGATGGAGAAACAGCACACAGCCATGGAGACAACATGCAAGCAGAAGGGATGCACACACACAATTCAGATTGATATGAGTCCAGAAGAAGTTCCTGGTTGTATACGTGTGTTTCAGCTAGATCTGAAGATTATGACTAAATATATTAAAATCCCAGAGGACTTAGAATTGTACCTCTTGTGGCTGTTGGAGCAGGTGTTCTTCTGTGGCTTTGCACTCGGGGTTCAGTGTTTGAAGGTGGGTGCAGGCAGAGGAGATAAGTCTCTCTCTGTACTGGATACAAGGAGTAATGCACCAACATCTCCACAGCTTCCCAGAGCCTGCTGACCTCACATGCAGATGTGGGTGTTTTTGGGGGATTGCCATCTGTTATTCCCCTGTACTGTGTTTCTTAGAGAGAGAGAGAGAGAGAGAGAGAGAGAGGGATATATTCGAGTTTTTCCCAATTGTTTACACACTAAAATTGGAACATGAAACGCAATCACCAAAACCTGAAACTCGTGTACCAAATCCCTAAACCAAGTTTGCAAAATTGCAAGCACAATTCCTGCTTTACACTCAGTTTCCAATTCTATATCACACTTTTTGCAAAACACAATACACAGTTTGCTACATTAGGCACAACATTCAAAATTAAAATGTCTGTAGTCCCTTTGGAAAGCAACGCCAATCACAATGCCGGCTCTATACACCAATTGCCACACCCACTCCTCACTAGTTGCTGAATTGTTCACTTAGAAATCAGAGCTTTATCACTAGAAAAGGGCACACAGATGAGCTCTCCTGTTTTGGAGGAAAATGGAAGTCAATGGTGAAGCAAGAGCTAGAGGTCAAGGACTGAGAGGAAGAGGAGGATGAGGACAAGTAAGGACAGTTGTCTCAGATGAGATCAGGGCCACATTGGTTGACCATGTGCACAACCATGGATTGAGTATGAGGGAGGCTGGGCAGAGAGTTCAGCCCAACCTGAGCCGCTACACGGTTGCATCCATCATCCGTACATTCAGAAATGAGAACCGGTATGTTAACTACCATCTACACTGTGCTCTTTATGAATGTATACTGTAGTATACTGCAGTCCGTCATATCAGTAGGCCTATGTTACTCCATGATTGTTGGCCCATGTTACAGTAATGTAATTTCATATTGAAAGAAAAGAGATTATTTTAGCTTACTGTAACCAATCATATCATTGTGGATCTTCTGCAGAACTGAGAGACGGCCAGGCCATGGTGGACAACACCGGCTCTTCACACCAGAACAGGAGACCACTATTGTGAACATGGTGATGTTCCACATAATTGCTGACAACACAATATTCCATAACATTCACCAGGTGGGCTTGTCTACATTGGACCGTGTATTGCAGAGCAACTTAATCCTGATGAAACAGGTCTACAGGATGCCATTTGAGCGAAACTCGGAGAGGGTTAAAGAACAGCGCTATGAATATGTGCAATTAAGTACTATACTGTGAATTTACTATCATATCAACACTATATAGACACATTACAGTATTGTAATCCAGTGTATTGTGCCTCACCATATTGACTGCTCTAGGTCTGTTTCGCATATTGTCTTGTTGTCTGTTTCAGAGAGTCTTGGAGCTGGATGCCACTGCAATTCAGCACATTTATATTTACATTGATGAGGCTGGCTTCAACCTAGCCAAAAGAAGGGGACGGGGACGGACCATTATTGGCCACCGTGCCATTGTGAATGTCCCTGGACAGCGTGGAGGGAATATCACCATGCCAGCCTTGGTCCCTACAACACCGCCCTTCTCATCGCATTCCTCGACACACTCCATGGCATCCTTATTCCAGCCAAGCAGAGGGGTGGACCACAGCAGCCCAGGCATGTTGTCATCTGGGACAACGTGAGTTTCCACCGGGCTGCCCTGGTCCACGGCTGGTTCGTCGACCACCCACAATTTATTGTTCTATACTTCCCACCATTTTCCCCATTCCTAAACCCAACTGAAGAGGTTTCTTCGGCACGGCGATGGAAGGTGTATGACGCGTGCCTCTTCTCCAGGCAATGGAGGATGCATGTGGTGAAGTTGATGTGGGGGCTTTCTGCGGCTGGCTCCTTCACTCTAGAAGATTCTTTCCCTGCTGTTTAGCCAGGGAGAACATCGCTTGTGATGTAGATGAGGTGCTGTGGCCAGACCAAAATAGGAGCCTAATTTCTTTTGTCTTACATTTTGCATGTGTTTTTGTCTTTTTGTGTTTACAGTTTTGAATGAATGAGCCACTTTCATTTTTTATTTTTGTACTGAAAACCCTTTATCTTACTGAATGTTTTTCCTGGTCTTCTCCTGTTGGGTATGGAAAGTGTTACATACAAGTGTTCAAGAATACTGCATTTTGGAAATAAATGACAATGTTCTTGTTACTGTATTGCATTTGTGTGTGTTTGTTTATATATATTTGAGTAGGTATACATTACTGTGACAATGTTTTACAACCGGCTGCAGTGTAACACTGAAAATGCAAAAGGCATTAACCTACTGATGGGATATTCATAGTAGTGTTTTGTGTTGAGCACATCAGTGTGTTGTTGGTTGGTAGACAGATCTATTCATATGATGCGTGTGTGTGTCATTTTGATGCAAAAAAACAGTTAATGAGATTAAAATAGTTTTGAATGCAGTGTTTGCTTTTGCTGGAGATTTGTAGAGTTTTGCATTTTGTAATGGCGGTTTTGTGTTTTGTGTTTAGAGTTTTGAGAAAATGAGCCAACGATTCAGCAAACATGTGTAAACAATTGCGAAAAACTAAAACAGGAGCATAAGAAAGTAGCAAGCTTTGATGTCACCTGGTGGCCAACATTATATATTACACCAGACAATTTAAGGCAGGGGTGTCAGACTCCAGTCCTGGGGGGCCACAGTATGTGCTGGTTTTTGTTCGGACAGGAGCTCCCAATCACTTAATTAATGTAATTATTTACTCAGGTATGCTCATCTCAAACTTCAAAGTTGTATTGTTGTAGCCATTATCTTACAAGTTGTTGATTATTCAAAACATTGAACCTACAGAACATTTCAGAGTCTGGGGAAAAGTGTTCAATTCCTCCAGTTAATTGTTTAATTAGACTAATTAATTTGCTGAGATGGAAGGAAACCCAGCAGACACTGCAGGCCCCCAGGACTGGAGTCTGACCCCCTGATTTAAGGAGTTGATAGTTAACGAGATTTCAGCCCAAAAGGCCCATGTTTTTCACGGTAAAGCATTTCCGTGGCTAGTTAGAGAACACAGAAGTATTATTAACAAGAGCGAATGAACTTCCACCTCGTATCCCATGCACTTGCGTTTCGTTTCCTGCCGCGCAGCACTACAACTCCCAGCGTGCCACGGTCCACACGCGTTTCCGGTCATGCGACTGCGGTGAACGGTGCATGCCGGGAATAGATGTTCTTCTGACGGTCCCGTTGACGACGGAGACGCAGGATGAAACTACAACTCCCAGCGGCCAGCGCGAATCGCAGCTCCTGGCGCATGACTTCCTGCTTCCCTTGGAGCTGCTGTTGAAAGTGTACAAATGTGTCAGTTGTTGCGAGGTCTGTTTGGTGTTGTTTTTTCCTCTGCTCAGTAGAAGACACGATCTTGCGACAGCACAATGCGTGAGGATTTCTAACGTGGCTGGATACGAAGCACACACTTGTTCGGACATTGGCCCGAGAGAGGGGAGAGGGTTTGGTGGGAGGGAGACCTTGGATGCAAAGCCCATGAATGTCTGTGTTTTTTAGCGAAAGGGCAGCCTTCCAGATCAGGAGAAAAACACCCCGCGCACAGCAGGGCCATGGAGGAAGTGGACAAGATCTTAATTCATTCCCTCAGACAGGCGGGCACGTAAGTAGCATGTGTGTCATCTTCATGTGATGGAGGGTTTTGTGTAATGAGGTTATGGGCAACACCGAGGAAGAGGCATTTCGCAATCGAGCAGTAATCCTGGTGAGGATCGAGCTGATCTGTGCTGGTGCTTTCGTGCAGACGACGAGATGCCTCTGACGACCACGCATGAGCAAGACACGGGGTTTAAACGGCACTTTGACCCCGTGCATAGCAGGCTTTAAGACGTGCGCGCCCACTTTGTTGAGTGGCACACATACAGGCTCGGCTACTGTAAAACAGGGCCAGATGCACAGAAACTGCATCTTTTAAACGTGTTTCTGTGGAGATGTACGCAGCAATGAAGGCGCTGGTGTGATCGCAGTGTTGATGGCTGTGCGGTGACCTCTGTCTGGACCCCGCATCTCTGCAGACAGCCCAGCCCGCATCCCTCCTGCGTTCATGGACCGGAGACTTCCTTGACTATGTTGTTTCTGCCGGCAAACCAATACATGCAGGTTGGATGCTAAACTGTCCACTGCTGGCCAACTGTACTAACAAAGACTTCTCTTTAAATTCAAACTAATCTAATACATGGCTATACTGTTGTATTTGAATGGGGGTAGAAACATATACCTCTTTGTCAGTGGTGCGATTGTACTTTGCACTGACCTTTTAAAATGGTCTGGAAACCAGTTCTTCAGAACTAGCCTGTATTTTGCAGACTGGACACTAACTGTAATTGGCAGAGCGACATCGTGCAGGTCAGCTCGATGTGTCCATGGACCTGGACGACTACACCTCTTGCTCTGTTGCCTCGTTCACATTATCATGAGTGTGTGTACTGGTGTCGAGCCCTTTGTCCTGTTGGTACCTAAATTAATCTACGATTGTGCATCCCAGACTGCAGGGGTTCCAAAAATATGAGCAAGTGACGTGGTTTCATGAGCAAAACCATGTGATGTTAACGTGTCTGTCTCTCTGTCTCCGTGTCTGTGTTTTGCATGTTGGCAGTGAGGTGGGTGAGGACGTGCAGTGTGTGAAGCAGTTCTCCAGCGAGCTGATCGTGGAGGCCGTGGTGCGATGTGTGCGTATCATCCAACCGTCCCTTGGCAGCGGCCTCAGCCACCTCCTGCCCCCAGGCATGTCCGCCCGCTTTCGCCTGGGCATGAGCCTCGCCCAGGCCTGCCAGGTGAGACCCCCGCCCTCTGGCTGTGCCCCTTCAGTTGGTCATTCTATGTCCTTTCCCTCTTCTCCCTCCGTCCCCTTCCATTCCCCTTCTTCCATTTTGAAATTCTCTTTCTCCCACCTCCGGGCACTGGTTGGTTTTAGTTGATGCTAATCTAACCATTCCTGCTCTGGACCTTTGCTTTAACTCTTGTTTTCGCCCATGTTGTCCCCCGTCTTTAATTTCTATTTCTATTTTTCCTTTTGATTTCTTTCCTTATATTAGCTTCCATCCTCCTTCCTCATGTTTGTGCTTCTGCCATCTATTGCCCTTGAGACTGACGCTCAGAAAACAAGGGCTATTTTCACAGTCGGCGCAGTTCTTGCTGATCTTATGTTCTCACTGTTTTTTTTTTGTCTTCTGACTTCAGTTAATTCTCATCTTTACACCAGTAGATCCGTTCTAAATATAACCTGAGTGCTTTTTGTTGGCTGCTCTCGCTGCACTGGATTTGATGAGAAATTGATGGCTGTTAATTGTGAAAGAAGCTGCACGAGGTTCCCAACAATAGGAGACGTGTGATCGGTGTTGACGCAGCCTCATGGAGCCCATCTATTTTTCATTTTTAACCTAGAGAAACAAACCAAACCAGGTGGACATTGATATTACTTTCAGTGTCAATAAAACCTGTGCTCGGCAGGATTTGCACTCTTTGCCCGCTCTGTCAGTTGAGCCATTTCAATCCTCTGCTCATTGAGGACTACCAGCCTTTTATGAACTCTTTGACTCTGCAGACCACTCTACAAACCCCCGCCTGGACCAATGACAATATTTGACCTACCTGCCAATTACAGCCCAGTCCCCCGGCACGAGGTCATTTATTGTGATGAGCGACTTTCGGCTTCAAAGTCGTTCAGGCCTTGGACTGTATTTGCGGGTCTGTTTATTTTGCAAGGCCCCGCATAAACAAAATAGGGCTCTAAGGGTTTAAATCCCGATCTCAGCGCTCAGTGAACGCGATGGGATTGGCATGTGTGCCTGATCGGACATATGGTGTTTCTTGAGACTTGGTTAGAATAGGCGATGGGAGAGATGACTTGAGTCCAGTGACAGTAGCTGCAAGGTAGAGCATCTGACAGCCTTAAAGGAATAACCGCCCGAGACGCCTGCAGCTCGGGGGAGAGTGGAAACCTGGAAACTCTTCAGGGCTGATTTTGATCTTGGTTTCAGGATCTGGGCTACAAGGGAGAGATCGGCTACCAGACCTTCCTGTACAGCAACGAGCCGGAGATCCGCTCTCTGCTCATGTTCCTGGTGGAGAAACTGCCGCGTGAGAGTGCCGAGTCTTCAGACCAGCCGGCAGGTACTATACTACACTGTACTACACTCTACTGTACTTTACTGCAGTGTCTCCCAACCTCTTCACTTAGTCTTGATAAGCCAGGGTCTGAATGTGTGTGGACCATTGAAACAACGCTGTCCCTCATTTTGCTTTCTCTCTCAGGCAAATCCGCCCTCCTGCAGAGAGCGATCGCTGCCCAGATCAAAGCCCAGCTGGCTCTGCCTTGGGTGCCGCCCTCCTGCCGAGTGCCCCTCCTCTGCCAAACCCAGGTACGGTGGCTCCGCTGGCCAGTCGGTCGTCTGGTTGAATTGTAGGTCAAGGGCCTGACGAAACCTTGCGTCTCAGTCACGTGACCACAGGACCCTTGAACTTTTGACACTCCAGCGAACGTGGCAGTGTTGCCCGCTGACCTCTGCAATCTGTCTCCTGCCAGGGTGCCACACCGGCTCACAGTTTCCACGCCCAGCCTCTAAGCTTACCGCTGAGTTCCCGACACCCCGGCAAGAAAACTCCAAAAGGTAATGGAGCGCTCGACCGAACGATGCTTTTGAAGAGGACCAAGCGTGGCATGGCCTTAGGAGTCGGTTGGTGTGTCTCTGTACTTGTGACTTTCCCCTCCCTCACGCTGCCTGTGTTTGTGTCCCCGTGTCCGCCTCCCTTCTCCCAGAGGTGAAAGAGTACTACCGGGAGTACCTGACCCCTGTGACCGCCCAGGTCTCCCAGCACGCCTCGGTGCTGGCCTCCCTGCTGGAGCGCAACGTGGCAGAGCTCAGCACCACTCAGGAGTGGGAGAGCGAGTGGAACAGCCAGGGCCTAGTGTCCCGACTCACGCCCGAGGTACTTGTGCCAGGAAAAACAATGGGCCAGTAGTCCCTCGTCCACACTTCCTACCTTGACGGCTCTCTCTCCCTCTGCAGGAGTACAAGTCCCGGAAACGGCAGCGTCTGCAGAAGCGCATCCAGGACCAGCTGCGCCACGCTGCCCAGCCACGCCCCGATGCCCAGCACGTCCCACGCTCCGGCTCCGACCTGGCTGAGCTGCTGAGGACGATCGGCGGAGGAGCCGAGGGGCGGAACGTCCTGGCCAAGGGCACGCGATTCACCCACACCGAGAAGTTTACCTTCACACAGGTACCTGGGGACAAAGGGGGCGTCACCACAGAGCTGGACGATTCTCTGTTCGTCTCTGGATTCCTAACGGGCGGCTCTGGTCACTGCATTTCAGGAGCCGGAGAAGGCGGTGCAGCAGATGGCGGCGGCGGCCGAGACCCTGCCCAGCTCCCGGCAGTCGGAACAGGACCTGCAGCAGCGGCAGGAAGAGGAAGTGACCTCGCTGAGGGGGCAGCTGGAGCAGCTGTCTCTGCGCATCGAGGAAGTGGGCTCCGACATGAAGCAGCTCACCGTGTCCATCGGTCAGGTAGGCTGAATGTGGGAGTCAAGCTAGGGTTCAATTTCCACACACTGAAAGGTAGGCGAGAAGTTACGGCTGCCGCTGATGTCCACGCGCCGTCCCTGTCCTGATCAATTATTGAACCTGCTGTGGAGTGTGCAGGTCTCCCCCCAGACCCAAGAGGTTGAGCGCATGAAATTAACTCCTCTTCTGTCCATCCCGTGTGTGTGAAGGTGTCTGATGAACTGAATCAGAGGGAGCTGAGCAACGTGGAGAAGGAGGGGTCTGTGAGGGTGAAGAAACAGACCATCGACCTCCTCCCCGACGCCGAGAACAACCTGAGCAAACTGCAGGTAGGAGGGCCGGCCGTGAAGCCGTGGTCCGCGCTGGACTGGGTCTGTCTGTGTTGCGCTTGCTGTGATTTACCTCTTGAAGTGTATATTTTGTGACCACCATAGGTCTCAGGGGGGTCAAGGGCATCTGCTAATAAAAAAAAAAAAAAAAAAAAAAAAACTGCATTAGAAACCATTGCTGGAGAAAACTAAAGTAAATTCAAGGTCAATTTCAAGAGCAGATGCATAGAAGTGGGGTGATTGCGCTGCCTCCGTCTGGAAGCTGAGAGGAAACGAGTGAAAGTAGAATGTAACCTGCCACGTGAGTGCAGTAGTGATGTGCAGGGCGCTGGAGGATGCGTCTGCTGATGGTGGCGCTGTCTGTGTGCCGGCAGGTGCTGGTGGAGGGCAGTGCCAAGCGCGTGGTCAGCCTGGCGGCGCAGTGGGAGAAGCACCGCGCCCCCCTGATCGAGGAGCACCGGCAGCTGAAGCAGCTCTGCAGCAGCCGAGAGGTGACCACCCGCCCGTCCGCTCTCTGTGTGTCTCTCTCTCTATGTGCGGCTTCCTTAGCTTGTGAGCTGAGAGGTGTCAAGCCTCCCGTCTCTTCCTGTATGTGTGAGTAGAAGAAAGAAGCATCTGGCAAAGAATAGAGGAGAGAAAACCGCACAGAGCTGTTAGTCGGTCGGCCTTCACTGCCAACGCCTTATGGGAGCCGAACCCAGACGCCAGTAAATAACGAGCCCGAGGAGGAGACCTGTCTCCCTCAGGTTTGCACCATTGACCTGGGCCTCTGCTGCTAACCTGCTATGCATCTTCTGCACCTCCCCCCTGCAGCTCGAGTCGTCCAGAAGGCTATCCGAGATCAAGGGCCTCCATGACAAGATTCGGCAGTCGGCAGAAGAAGCCAAGAAGAAGGAGGGCCTGTACAAGCAGCTGGTGAGCTGACACGCCCCCGCGTTGCTCGGCCCAGACAGGCCGTGACCCCTTCAAAAAATAAATGATATTCAGACTGTCCCACCTCTCCCCTCCAGATGACGGAGTTCGAGAGTCTGCCCAAAGACGTGTCTCGCTCAGCCTACACCCAGCGCATCCTGGAGATCGTGGGCAACATCAAGAAGCAGAAGGAAGAGATCACCAAGGTGCCGCCCACCCTCCCGTCGTCCCGCTCCCGTCAGCCAGCGTGAGATCCAGCTCGGCTCGCTGTGGTGGGGCTCCGAGGAGCAATCGGAGTTGGCGTGTCGTAGCCCGAGGCTCATCGGGGGTTGTTTTGTTTCTTCCCTCTCAGATCTTGTCCGACACCAAGGACCTGCAGAAGGAGATCAACAGCCTGACCGGGAAGCTGGACCGCACGTTCGCCGTCACCGACGAGCTGGTGTTCAAGGTAGATCCGCGTTCGATAGTGGAGTCCGATGTCCGGTGTTACTGTACACAATATTCCAGATGAGCTCTGCATATCAATGTGAAATCGAGCGTATCGGTTTGCATGCGAGTCCAGGACTTTGTTAGTGGGCCTGGAGTCACTGTATTCCTGTGTGTGCTCTGTGTTTCAGGACGCCAAGAAGGACGAGTCCGTGCGCAAAGCCTATAAGTACCTGGCGGCCTTGCACGAGGTGAGCGAGACACTTTTTCTTATGATTTCATTGGCGAGACAGCGGTGTGCTCCAACGGTGTGCCGTGGACAGCCCGTGTGAACGGCGTCTCCTTCTCCCCAGAACTGCACCCAGCTGATCCAGACCATCGAAGACACGGGGACCATCATGAGAGAGATCAGGGACCTGGAGGAGCAGGTATGATGTCACCGTGAAACCCGAACATAGGGAGAACTAGTCACTCTTACTTATTGTAACCCCGCCGCCGTACTGCTCTCCCCCAGATCGACACGGAGGACGGAAAGAAGACCACGAGCAACCTGGAGAAGATCCTGGAGGACTACAAGGCCATCCGGCAGGAGAACGCCGCACTGGCCGCTAAGATCCGAGAGGCCTGAGAGACACCCGGCCCGTTCCGCCCCCCCCACCGCCCCCACAGAGCATCTCTGCCCCCTGCCGGTCCCCTCTCTCCCCCCCGCGCCGTCCGATTGGGGGGGGTGGCGGGGGGCGGAGTTTGGGGGGGTTCGGGGGTCAGATATTCCATCTCCAGATTGGCTCGCCTGCCACCACCCTTGTCTTGGCATCATTCATCGCTTCACCTCGACTTCCTGTTTGCTCGCCTTCAAGACCGCGGGAGACGAGGAGACGGACCAGGACGGGCGAGTCAGATCTCTCCTGCGCTGACGCGGACGCATCGATGGACTTTTATACTCTATATGTGCCGTGTGGGGTTTAAATAATAATAATAATGAATGAACACAGTGGTGAATATTGCCAACGGTATAAATATCTGTTTCTACTTCATCTGGCTGGATTGGAGAGACGGACCTTGCATGGCCTTCTGACTTGTCCAAGGGCGGTTCTTAATTTTTAATCATCGCTATATTAGTAGTATTATTATTATTAGTCATATTCTTGATGAGGAATCTCTGTACGAAAGTCTTGGTTAGTCCCCCCCGCCTACTTTTAATCGCCTGATATTTTTTGGTAAATTGACTTCTAATCGACAGGGTTTAATCGCGCATTAAATATGTTCCAATAGTGAATGGGTGGGGAGAAACTAAAAGCAGAAGAATGTGTGTAGCTGAACTCCCACTTGTCGCCGCCATGTTTGTGGTCAGTCTTGGCAGCGTCGGAGTGAGGGATCGATTTTTGTAGCAGCTGCCTGGGGGGAGAACTGGAGGCGGGAGTGGCGGCGGCTCTACGGATCACATGTCCGCGTCTGATCTGTAAAGCGGGACCGGTTTGTGTCTAATTACCGCGTTGTCTCGCTCCTTCTCTGTGCGTTTTAAGTGTCTTTTGGTTTCGGATCACATGCAGCCTTATTGCAGTTGGCTCACACGTTGTCTTTTGTCATATCACCCCCCCGATTTTAGCGCAGCGGTGTCGGGACAGCTGCGCCACGTTCTCTAGAGAACAAGCCTTGAGCTAGCCTGCCCAGCTGCCCATTCGCCCAGTTCATCTCCTTCCTTCCCAACTATAACAACGTTCAGGAATTTCCCACTTTCCCTCGGCTGAAGTTCAGGGTGCGTTTCACTTCTGGCCTTCACATCCGCAGCAGCGGTCACACAGTGGATGGAGACTTGAACCGACTACTCGAATTCATCAAAATGAACCGAAACCAGGAAAGTGTGGCTCTGATTCGAAGACCCA
The DNA here is from genome assembly GCF_036373705.1 of Amia ocellicauda. NCBI lineage: Eukaryota > Metazoa > Chordata > Actinopteri > Amiiformes > Amiidae > Amia > Amia ocellicauda. Next base: position 45,880,498 of record NC_089856.1, read on the forward strand.
CCTCTCGGTCGGAGTTCTCTCCATTTTCCAGCAGAGGGCAGTGTGAACACGGCCCCCCCAATGCAGCCCCGACAAACTGAACCCCGTGTGTGCGATCGCCTTGCAGTTGATACGACCCTAATTAACCCACCCGAAGTAGCTCTCCATGATAAACTAGTGTGTTAACCACGACCACCGCTGCTCGGTGTTTAGGTTACGAGTTAATCTTTCATTGTGCCGTACCTGCCGCACTGAATTGATTTGATTGATTGAAACTGTCTTCTTCACGTGCCTATAAATTGGTAAAGATCATGTTAAACCTGCCTAGGTTAGCCGATGATGCCCTGAATGACTCTGATGCAGATTTTTTTTTAAGGAAGACCCCGGGTTTAGACGCCTGCAGGGGGCCTCAGCGCTCAGTGCAGGAGGTCGGACACTCCGGGACCCCCTTGTCACTGTCTGCACTCTTCTGTGAGTTGGGTTTGTTGGTGTTGGACACAGAGTATGAGAATCCTTTGCCAAGAACACTTTCTTTTCCCTCTCAGATTTTGTAGAAATGGTTTCAGTAGCATTAACCACCCCCCACCCCCCTCCCTCCAACACAATTATCCGCCATTGTTGTTACTTTGGGCGGCTCTTGTCATTTTCATCTTATTTGAGATCGTTTGCTGGTTTCCGAGCAAAACCCAGGCAGTGACGGGGTGGGGGGGGGGGATACTTTTGTGTAAATAAATCTGTCTCCAACATTAGAGCTGAACTAGCACTGTGAACAGGGGGGGGGGAGAGCGTTGCTTCTTTTTTCGGACTAAGCTCATTATTAAAAAAATAAATAAAAATGCAGTTCGTGGGTGTCTTATTTGCTGGGTTACGGAGTTTTGGATCTTCTTGGCTGTCCTCGTCGTCTCTCCGAGGGCTCCGCACCTCCACACCAGCGGTCAGATCGGTGAAGGACTGTAAAATGTACTGAACCTGTCGAATAAACGGCCCTGACTCTTGTGGTCTGATATGACTTTTTATCGTATGACAGCAATTGTGTGACTCATTCAAAGGCATTTGTTAAACACTTGTTTTATGGTTAGATCGGTTAAATTAGGCCTGCATGGCGAAGCTTCCTGGGGTAATTGCTGTGGAGGAGGAGGTTCTGCCCAGAGGAAGGGCGAGGCAGGAGGACATTAATTTTATTTCCCTATTTGTGAGGGTTTCTGGGCAGTCCGTCCCAGCAAGGGAGTCACAGCCGTCTTGTTCTCGTTTTGCTTGGATCTCATCTTGTGATCACAGATGTGAGGGGCTGAATATCATTCCTGTGTGCGCCGACTACACGCTCATCTCATGTGATATATATTATACACACACACACTGTTTGGGGTGATCATCATCTGGTTATACTAGTGTTCCACTACTCTTCATATCAGGAACTGCGGTGTCATCAACCAAATCAGAGCCACGACCCACAGCCCACCTGATTATTAGAAGCACGGTGCAGAGGTTCATTAAGAGACTCCAGGGACATGCTTAAAAAAATAAACTCTTTATTTTATTAGTAGTTTTCGTCGTAACCAAAACAAGTCCAAGTTAAACAACAACGTAAGAGTCCAGGAATAATCTTAATGTCCTGACTTTAAAAACAACTGCTGTTCGCAGTGTCACATGAGCAGGAATTCGGACGCTCCCTCTTCATTTCAAATGCACCTTCTTTGTAACTGGCAGAAATTAAATTAAAAGGTAGATTAAAAAAATATATGAAACAACTGAGGAGTGAATACTTGTAGGTACCCTGATTTGGAAATATCATTTTGTTCCGGCGCAAGCAGCCGCGTATCGAGAGCTCCTCGAGATCCCACGCTCCCTCTCACTGTAAAGAGTTTAGTCAGTTCTTTTTATGCTGCCATCATTTCCCTTTGCCCACCCAGGTGAAGAAGTTGCAGCGGGCCTCTGGGTTGGACGTGTGGCCCTGGGGACGGGCGCAGACGAAGAACTGCCTCCCGAGGTTGGGCCCGGCTTTCTTGACCGTGCGGAGGACACAGGGCTCGCCATGCACCTTGCAGCTGGGAGGCGGGGGGGGCCCACGCAGCACCGACTTCCAGAAGCCCCCCGCCTCCCTCGGGGCCGGGGTTCCAGAGGCCCCGCCGTCTCCCTCTGGCGCGGGAATGACCCCCCGAGATACTCCCTTGTCTGAGGATGGTTCCTCTCGTGACGTCTCCCGTTTCCCTTCCGGGTCGACCAAGCCGAAATCCAGACCATCTTCCGGTTCCTCTGGTGGCATCCGACTGCTTCTCTCAAGCCCGTCCGCAGGATCTCGGCCCACCGGTGCCAAGCAGTGGTTCTTCAGGTGCTTTGAAGGGTCCTCTTTGTCCAGACGGAGGGCTGCGTCCGATTGGCTGGGGACGGTGTGGTTGGCCTCGCTGGGTTTGGGCTTGAAGAAGGACAGCAGGCTGCCCTGTGGCTTGGCTTTGGATCCAGAGGTCTTGGCCTTCTTATTCTTGGAGGACAACGGCTCAGCCAGTGGGCCTCTCTTCTCCGCACGGCCGCTCCCGGTCCCATTGGCGGGCCGCAGGTTCTCACGCATTTCCCCTGATTCCTGAGACCCAGGGAGCTGGGAGTCTGCCTGGGCTTGGGCCCGGGCCGGGTCCACCTTGACCAGGAACCGAGACAACTTCTGCTGCCGCCCGGCGAATTCGGGCATGTGTCGGGTGCACAGCGGGGGGCAGCGGGGGTTCGGCAGGCTGGCGCAGCGCAGGTGCCCGCGCACGGGGCAGTGATCCGAGCCCTCCACCTCCGGCATGATGTCTGAGTCCACGAACTCCGTCTCCGCCAGGCTGCGGTCGGCGAATATGTAGTCGATGCGTGTGCCGTAGTTGGTCTGTCTGGCGCCGGTCAGAGTGGACCAGCAGGTGAAGGCGTGGGACCGGGTCGGGTGGAAGTAGCGGAAGGTGTCCACGAATCGGCCTCCTCTGGAGTGGCTGCGGGAGTTTCGGGATTTGACTGCCTCTTCCTCCTCCTCCTCCTCCTCCATCTCCTCTTCCTGGTTCTTTCCAAACAGGAAGTTGTCCAGCCATTTCCTGCCGGGATGCTCCTCGAAGTTGTCCTGCCACGAAGAAGAGACACTTGTCAATCAAACGCCTTCATTCTTACAGGGATCTCTTCCTCTCTGAACACTCTGCTGAGAGAGAGAGAGAGACACTTACTATGTCGTCGGGGTCGCAGTGGTCGATGGGTCTGTGGGACGTGTTCACGTCTCCCAGGACAATCACATGGCTGGGCAGGAGGACAGAGAGACACAGTCAATATTCACAGAACACCACAAGTGCATTTCAGGGGAATTTTATACAAGGAGTCGTCAGAAGCATGAAATCGAATAAAACTCTCAGAAGAGTTGGAAAAGATTTACTAAACTAAGTGTGACTTTACTGACCAGGATAAAGTTAATCTGTTACTTTTTATTTGGTTGTGTTAAATATTGATCGACGCTGATCACGGAAAACTGTGGAATAATAATCCCAACAGGAAACGACAACAAGTGGGAGTAAAAGGGCATTTTCTCTGCCTCACTGTGCCAAAACCCCCCCGCTTTTCTTCCACCCCGACTCACTGCCCCGCCCCCAGCACTGCCTCGGCCCGGGTCTGCAGCAACGCGTAGAAGCGCAGTTTGAAGAGCTTGCGTTCGGGTTTCTCTGGGTCGGCCCTGGGGCAATACACATTCAGGACCGCCAGGGTCTTCTCCCCTCCGTCGGCACAGCTGGAGAGGCAAACAGAGGCGTGAGGTTCAGTCGAAGAGAATGCGTTCGATATCCTCGGGGGCTGAAGTGCACTTTTATCATTCGTAGCAGCAGTGGAGACGTTTGGAGGTGGATATAGCACAACAGCATTTGATTAGAGCTGGTGAAAGACTGAGCAAGGCTCCGTGTGGTAGTGATTTTGCAAACTATACACTTACAAAAGGGTTTTCTGTATAAAGAAATAGGAAGATGTTCATATACAGATCAGTAAAAAGCAAAGTTTAAAATAATACTATAATAATAACAGCAGCGCTGGGGTGACTGACAGAGGGTTGTGCTGGCTCTGACCAGCGATTGGCTCACGTGACTCTGTGCTGTGTGACGACGGCCCGGCCCTCGCTGTCCAGCGCCTGCAGCTCTTCATTCGAGAACTCTGTCTGTTCGCCATAGCAGCCCACTGCCCCGCCATGATTGGTCAGCAGGCCTGTCAGTCCCTCCTCGGCAGCGAACGGCGTGGCGCTGTCCTTGCAAAAGGTCGCCACCCCTTCAATTGCAATTAATCAATTATGACATTGTCTTCCAAAATACTATAAGCACAATCCTCTGCAGGATAATTTTGCTCGACCACTGTTAAAATACTCAAAATGCATGTTCATCAAGATTTGTAGATTTTATAATGCTATTGCATCAATTCTACAACATAATTATAACTGAACACACTATCACTGTAATTGTCATTTTAATTATAATGGAACCACAGATGTCCTCCTAACAGCTTTTGTTTACAGATCCATCTGAGATGTTATTATTCTCCATGAGAAGAACACAAGCTGGTGAATTTTGTGCGGTGGTAAAACCCTCCAATCAGAGCGCAGGATGAAAACAAAGGAACATAAAATGGGGTAGTTATTAACTATAGTTTTCTTAAGCCTGGTCATTTGAAAAGGGCTACAGCATGCTGTACCCCGTCTGGGCTACCACCCTCACCCGAGTAGCCACTGCGCCCCCGACTGAAGCTGAAGTAGGAACTGTAACCCTCAACGATAGCCGTCCGCTCATCCAGCAGGTCTCCTGAGGAAGATGGGAGATGAAAATTCAGCGTCATACTGAACCTAGATTCAGAAGATCGGGCATCTGAGTGAATACTAACCCCCAGTGCTGTAAACCACATTCTCCAGTCAGTTCCTCTAATCTTGGTTTAAGTTTAAGTGCAGCTCAATTGAGACAAACAAGATGGGGGTGCAATTTCGGGGGTTAAGTAAGGAAGCAGACAGGATGGGGAAACACGATTTCTGCTCCTTTCCAGTTTCTTTAGTTTTGCATGGGTGTGCATTTGCATTTGATGACAACTGTAACAGAATTAAGCAATACGAGGTTATTAAATAAAGATCAATGTTTACTGTCACACAAATAACTGCTCCTAAATTGGGTAGATTTACTGTCAGCGTTCAGAGACTCCTCCTTGATAATAATATACACAAACACATTTTATAACCTGAAAAACAGTAGTATAAGTACAGGCTTAATATATAAAATGTTACACTGGACTACTAGAAACATTTGCACACAAACTTTGTACAAAGTGCAGATACACAGAACATTGAACAGCTATATCCTCGGCAGTGTAACTGTGACACTAATTAAGATGGCTTTCACTTATATTGCATACATATTATCGTACATGTTCAATGACAAGCGCAGTAACGTACACAAGGGTCATGTCGTGAAACAAACTCTTACTTGTCACTTTGGTTTCTTGTAAACAGACGATATCTGCGTCCAGAGAGTCCAGTGCTTTTTTAAACCCGCCTTTGAAAGTCCTAATGCCGTTTATATTCCAACTGACTATCTTCATTTTGTCCCTGCGGAGGCGTATGCGTTTTTAATTTGTGTATTTTCTGATATATTATTAATTAAATGACGTTTAATAACGTAAAGCAAGACTATGGACACCGTGCGGCTGCCATCGAGGCTCCACCCCCAGCTTCCCGCCCGTCGCGTTTTAAATACGTCATCATTTTAGTCCCTGCCTAATAAACATCTGTGACTACTGTTTTCATTTATTAATTAATATCTATCCATTTTTTTAGTAACGTTTCAAATGGTAATATAAAAATGCATGTAAGTGATTATATATAATTAATAATAAATGATGTAATGTCACAGTGGAGAAAATACGCCACAATTCATTCAAAACTTTTGAGGCCGTGTGACCGCATCAAAAAGTGCCGTTTGGAAGTCATGGGCACCTATGATTGGCCAATCGGACACGACATTCAGGTTGATGTAGGGCGTCAATAAGCAAATATCACAAATATTGAACAATGGTAACGAAACTAGCTCTCTCGGTTCCAGAAACGAGCAAGACGGGCGGCTTCTGTGGAAGAAACTGAGCCACAATGGCGGAGATCATGACGTCACCTCACACTCTCTTTGGCGGTCTGGGCGGGTCTAGGGGAGATCTGGAGAGACAAGGACGAGAGCCAATAGCTATCGAGAGGCCCTTCCACCCGGCCAATGGGGAAGGGCGAGGCGGAGTGAGGGGCGGGCGCTGCGCCTCTGTGTCTGCCGTTGGGCGCGCTAGGAATTTCAAACATTTGGACGTCAGGCGGAGCGAGTGACAGCGGCGCCGACATCGCAGACAGCGCGGAATAAAGCCAGCAAACACGGACACCCGAGCAAGCGCCGGAGCATGATCCCCGGAGGGCGGCAGAGCAGGAGTTAAAGGTGGGGGTCGTTAAAGCAGCGTGTTATTAATGGTGCGTGCTTCCGCGTCTCCACGGCCGGGCGGGCAGGTGGAGTCCCTCGAGGTTTAAGTTTGCAGCGGCGCCACTTCGGTGCAACATCCACCCAGCAGGCGTGCATTAAAAACGACCCTGAGAAAAGACACGGTGTACATATGCATGTGTGTAACTGGTGCCATAGGAGTGCCTGCTGATGTTGCGTGGCTTTAACGTGTGTGTGGGGCTCTCCAAACCCCGACACCGAGAGAAGCGTGCGCTCACCCGGGAGTTTGCAAGCTGTCTGCTGCCGGACCGCTGTGGGCTGGATGCCTGGCCGTGCTGGGGCTGCTGTGTTGGCTCGGGTTGTTATGCTAACGAGGAAGTAAGTGCCGGAGATGGGCTGCTGTGGTTTGCTTTCTATGCACTGGTCGTTGTGTCCACACCGCGCTGCAGTTCGGTGCCCGTTGTCGGCAGCAGAGCCCCGGGCTGTACTGTAGCTCCGCGCCGCGGTGACGCTGCTCTGCTCCCGCTGTGTACATTTCGCCGCTATATTTATTTTGATGGCAACTCCCGGACGGGCACACCCTGCTCCCAGTGCTGCTGTACTTCCTATCCGCACGGCGTGATGTCAGCCTTTCCGACGCGGCGTTTGGGTCGCGGTAGTGGGTTTAAGTGGTCAAACACAGACGGGACCCCTGTCCGGTGTCGGTCGGTCTGTCGGTCGGTCGTGCTCCGCGCTGACACGGCCTGCGGGCCCGGAACTCGAGCGCCGTGGACCCCCGCCTCGGCCGGCTGTCACCCGGCTGTCACCCGGTCCTGAGCTGCCCGGTTCACTCCAGCTCTGCGAGGCCGGTGTCCAGCGCCTGTGGCCGCAGTGTCCGGCTGTACCTGTGCGGTGCCGTTTGACTGTGAAGAGTCTTGTTACATTGTCTCCATTTGCGTGCAATGTGTCTATTTCCTGTTTCCAGCGGCCGTCAGAAGTCGTTCACACGGGAGGCGCTTGCTCCTCGCAGGCTTGTTTGTAATGGGATTATGTTGTCTTGTCTTGTCTTTAGGTGTATGTATTTAAATCCCAGCCGTCTGCTGAAGTGATACGTCTCTAATTTTCCACCGAAGCGCTTAAGTACCGAGGCGGTGCCCGTGTGGGCGGCTTTCCCTGCCCTCTACCTGCTCCACATTGTGTGGCAAATGCACTGACCATGGCATCACACGGGGGCTGGTTAGCCTGTGTTGTAGTAATCGAAGACGGCATTTAATTCTGCTACAGGTGTACCGTCACAACAAATCTCTTTTAAATAAACACAACAAATGCATTGGAATTTCTTACGCCTAACAATCAATCAATTAATCAATCAGTTTAAATGTATTCTAGCACCACAGATACACAAAAAGCATCTCAGGGTGCTGCACAGATTTAAAAACAGCACAACACACACATAAAAATAAAATGTTCTGATAGCTGTACAGCCTTTTCTAATTAAAATGTTTAATGTTTTAAAAGCCAGGTCAAACAAGGTTGCTTTTAAGCAAGATTTAAAGAGCCGTATTGTTCTTATTGCTCTAATGTCCCTGGGAAAACAAGCCATAGATAAGGTCCCCAATATTTGTATTTGTTTCTGAGCAGATATCCCTTCTCCAGTTTAAATGGGAAACATTGTAAAGCTTTGCAAAAGTGCAGTAATACAATCAGTACAAAATATAATCACTCATTGTACTAGGATATATACTTAACAAGTGCAGACATAATAATAATATCGTTACGTCCTGTGCCAAGTAAATAAATAAGCAATGACATTTGTACTCTTGACCATTATTATTATTGGTAGTAGTAGTAGTAGTAGCAGCAGTAGTATATATGATGTATGTTAATGGTGGGTGCGCAGAAGGAATGGCTGTTATTATGCCAGTTATTATGTGCAACATGACAGATGTGTTCATGTGTTGATTGTCTAACATGCTGACCCAGTGTAAATTAGTCTACATTGTACCTGAGCACCACACTGTCTGTAAACTGCTTGTAACTCGGCCCCCTGCTTCTTGGTTCTGAAGGCATTGTATTCAGATTGCATCTTCTTGTGACTCTTGCCATGTGACTTGGGCAAAGCCAAGTAAGCATCCCATTCTCTCTCTTCCTCCACTTCATGCCAGCACTATGCTTGGCTCGAGTCCGAGGCCTGGACTGTGATGCTTGTTCAGGTGCAGAAATGGCGAGCTCTAGATAAACGGTTTGGTCCAGATTATAGGTTTAAAGGCTCGTGTCCATGTTTTTGTTTTGTGTTGTTTTTTTCCTTTCCCCTATCGGGTTTATAAACACGCCTTTAAGAACACATGATATCCGTGGATTTTGCCTTTCCTGTCCTGTTGCCAGCCTACAGTCGTGCATTGGCGTGTTGCACGCTCTCCTGTGAATTCCATGCAAACGCCATTAATCCCGGTGATATTTCTGACACTTCGGGAAGGGGGGTATTGTACAGTACCTGTCAGATATGCCACACACACCAGGCCGGATTAAAACTTATCTCAACCAAATGATGTGCAGGGAGAAATGTATTCGAAGAAACGTTAGTGACTGTATTGTTTTCAAAGGTTTTTACATCGATAGCTCAGATTTGCAGTGCACAGTGTGCGGGGATTATTTGTGTTCGTTGACAGTTTTAGAGCAAGACATGAAAGCAGCTGCTGTTTTCAAAAGCGGTTTCTATTTTCAAGCCTGTCTCGCAGTGATGCCACGAGCCCCCTGTTTTCTAAAACTCGTGTTGTTACTGGGTTGCATTGTGTTACTGTGTTAAACCAGCAGATCTATCCGATGTAAACTGGCGAGTCTTTCAGAATTTTATAGCACAGAGTCTCTCTAAATCAGCGTCTCTGGGAGGTCTTGGATTTGCTTTGTTTTGCAGCCTTTCAGAGATCTGGGTAATGTGAGCAGAAAGCTTTGTTAAAGGGAAGTCCTCATCACACAGGCCCTGTAGTATCGGTGTGGCATTGACCTACTCTGTGCGGTTATTGAAGGCGTCACTAGCTCTGAGGTGAGCTTAATTAGCTGTTCCTTAATCTTTGTGTTGCATATCCGGGGGATTAAGCTCCGTGGATCAGTGCGTTTTAATTCTTTGGTCATTTGATCCTCAGCTCAGATCCGTTTCGCAGGGCCTGCGCAGAACACCGGTTGCCTGCGATCGGAGCAGCAGGGGTTTTTGAGTCTGAAACGCACATCTGATTGAGTTCTTGGAAGCGAATGCCCATCATCCAATCACCATAGATGCTGGAGCAAATCGAAATGCTTCGTGGATCCCCTAACCAAGGTTGTTTTCCTGTTTTTCCCCGCCAGGTCTGTCTGTCTGTCCATGGGTCTGGGTCGGCGATGGCCCTTGCCAGCGAGGTGAAGTGAGCCGGTCCGATACAGACTCGCGCCGGGGTGCCACGATGCTGCAGGAGGGCGTCGAGGGGGCGTCGGTCGAGGGCTCCCTGCGGGCCGAGGTGGAGCGCCTGACCTCCGAGCTGCAGGAGGCCAACGAGGAGAAGCTGCAGGCGGCGCGCTATGGCCTGGCCGTGCTGGAGGAGAGCGCGGGGCTCAAGCAGAAGTACAGCGACCTGGAGAGCGAGCACGAGGCTCTGAAGCAGGAGCTGCAGCAGCTCAAAGAGGTGAGCCACCCTCCACGATAACAGTGTTGTGATTTGGCATCGATGTAGTGCCTTTACCTGGTGGCACAGTGGAGCAGGGGTTTTGTCACAACTGTAGGGAATCGGGATCTTTTTTTAACGGTGGCTTTAGTTAGTTTGTTGTTGCTCCAGCTTCCTTCCAGGCTCCATTTAGGTTATCATCAGCCTGCCTCGTCAATGCACTTGCCTCTTATTGATTAGATTTAATATGAAACGTCTGCTGTAGTTTCTCCTGCAGGCAGCAGTGTTTAAAAACTTGATAACGCATTATCTCAGCTGATATCTGCTCTCTTTCAAAAACGGGTGCTGGGAATGATTCAGCACAGGGGAGGAAGTGTGTGTGGGGGTCAGCCATAGCCTTCAGCTGCCCCTTCTCAGTTTTAACCACTTGACATCACCCTCCCCCCCGCACCCACAGGCAGTGATCTCTAAATGTAGCTACTCCCCAGGACCAGGCCGGCAGAACATCTGTCACCGTGTTGTCACTGTCCAGCCGCTCTGCCTGCTACGATTTATCTCCCTCTGGTCTCTCTGGGTTTTTGTTTTGTTTTTCTTCCTCTTCTTTTCAGATTCTTTAACTCCTTGCACAAAGACTCGGTCTGGTGCGCCAGAAGGACATTTACTGCCCTGCCTGGGGGGATGTGATTTGCAGGGATGTTTTATGGCCGTTGTGGTGGCTGTGAGTAGTTGATGTTTGGATTTGGCCAAACGAGGGGGGTGGTCTCTTCTGCCTCACCTTTAAGTCAATGGAACATCGTATGCAGACAGCTTAGGGTCCCAGCTTGACACAACAGAGGCCGGGTAAATTGGGGTCATCTATTTTTGTGAAGGCTGTTCAATGCTTGTGACACATATAGGTCACACTGGGTTCTTAGGGGTTAAAGGGACTAAATATAAAGTTTCAGGGCAGAGTGAGAGTTCAAGCATTCATATAAGCATATAAATGACTTCCGATTATCTGACACGTCTTTATCCTGTGCAATTTATATGGTATAGCAGTCACTGACACACTACAATCCTCTATATATACAACATTACAAGGCCTAAGAGAGATTGCATGTCTTAATTTGTTGTTGTGACCCATACAGCCCACTCTCTCTAGATCTAGGGGGTCCACACTCTTTACAGAAAGAGACGTGACTACTGAAGGGCTTGGCAAGGCTTTTCCGATCCTGCTTTGTGAGGGGGAGAGCTTTAAGTTCTATTTTGTGAAATGCTGCAAATTCCTTCCATCTCTGTCCGCTAAAACAAAGTCCAGCCTTCATAGCAAACTGTGCCGTCACCCCCCTGTTTACTAATCTGGATTGCTGGCCTGATATTTAATCTTAACAGCTAAAGTTGTCCAAACAGGTTCCAATCCAATCCAAATCTCCCAATCCTGGAAAACGTAGGCAGAAGCTGTGCAGGTATTACTTATTGCTTTGGTGTGCCCTCTGTGAGTCAAAGAGCAGCAGAGTGAAAAGGATCAGAGAGAATCCTATAGTCACCACTGCTAAATGTCTGAGACACTTAAGACGGTTTGGCATCCAGTTAAAGCAGTCAATCAATCTGTGTTTGTACAGCCAACCGGGCATGTCTGCCGTATGCGTTTCCTCTTACACATTTCCTAGGTAACTGATGCTGTCAGCACCACTAGATCATGTGAAATTCCTCCCGCTCAGCTCGCATGTCTGTGCCGGGAAAAAACACCGTGCTGGGCTGCTGCCGCGGCCGTTTCACCTACCTGTCCGCTACGGTTTAGTCTGACATTCTCCCAGAAGCCGAGGTAACATGATTTCAGAACCGCGTGGAGTTGGGATGATGTGGTATTAGTGAGAGAGACAACCCTTTCATGTCTATACTACTTTAAGATGCCTCTAATAAGACACATTAGCCTGAAGGTAGTGCAGTCCCAATCTGAGAGAGCCACTGGCAGACATCCTTTCAAATGTGCAGTTGAACATGTTCAAAAGGCTGCTGAGATGCTAAAAAACTGAATTTATAATCCAAGGAGGAGAGACATGCAGGGCTGAGAGCTTCCTGAGTGCTCATCTCTGTGATTGTCTGTACAGCAGGCTGAAGGTGTCTCCCAAAGGCAGTCTGCTGATCGGACTACAGCAGATGTTGTACTAAGAAAAACAAGTGCCCGCTTTTATTTCCTGGCCCCACTCTTCTGTGTGTTTGCAGTGCGCACAATCTCGGTTTGTCCACCGTTACCAGCCAGGTCTTACGGCAGTGTGCATCGGGAGGTTCCTCCACACAGCCACAGTTGTATGTCAACAGGCTCAAACGGGTCTCGTGTGTTTTGTGGCTGCGACTCTCCCCACGCTTGTGTACAGTAACCCGATCGGGCGCAGGATATGGCAGCAGGGAACTGACGAGCGTCCATGGCATCAGTTTACAAAGCTTGACCCTCTCGGTGCGGCCTTCATGTCTACCCATTGCCAGGGTCCCTGTGGAGTCAGTCTTACTCCATGTGATAAATTATTACGTTTTCTTTTCCTCTTTCTCGCCGTAGTCACCAAGTGTACAGTAAAGCCAGACATCCACCGTCTCTCACAGACTGCAGGTCCTCGTAATGTGGCTTGTAATCTTGGACTGCAGTCTCTATCTGGGGATCTTTAGGACCGAATACATTAATTTCATGTTAATATGGTGCTTTACATGGCATGCTTGTTATTTTTCAGTAAGGTAATGCTGTGTTAGGTTGTGCATTGCTTGTTTACATCTACGCACGCATCTGGGTGTACTGCAGAATCAGTTTTATCCTGGTTTGATTGAGTGTGTCGTAGGGCATGTTGTAATCACTCTGACTAAAATAGAAAACCAAAAGCCATCTGCTTATGAAAATGAGCGAATGTGCAGTCAGTCAGTTTGGTAGAGCTCCAGTGCTACAGATATGATGGAATATGGTTTGTTCGTTATTTGGCCAGATTTCTCCTGTGGTTTTCCACTGAAATTTAAGGGCAGGATTGAGGGATTCCTAAATGGAAACGAGAGATGTCACCATTTTCTGCATTACCCTCTGTATTTAAACTTTCCTCTTTTCATGGCATGTTATTAATTATGTCTTAATTTAAAGCATTCCTATACAGCAAGGAAAAGTTGCCTATGGCTTAATTCAGTCAGTGAGTTAATAAATAAAAAAACATGTCAAATAACAACCATGTGGTCAGTTCTTCTGTAGCGTCCAGCTTCAAATTAGGGTTTGACAGTACATCTTCACATTTTAATGTTATATGTTTTGTTGAATGCAAATTTGAATGGGCCTGATAATTAAAATAGTGTGTTTTAATTGCTGTTGGTATTAAGAGTTGTTCATTATTATTTGACACACAAGCCATCTGGATGTGTGTGCTAGGAAACCTCACACGGTCGACTTAGCAGTGCTTCAGTGAACCAGACGCTAACGAGTCTACGCCAGTTATTTGCCTGACTCTTACACATTTTTTCCACTGACTAGTACCAACGTTCGGCTGATGATTCATTGTGGCCTGAAAAGACGGCATAACCGCACCAAAGGGGATGTGATCCGTCCCGTGGTTATTTGTGTTCCTTGTTTAAAAATATCAGTAAATAATGTAACATAGTAACCCTTCCTCAGCTGTGCTGAAAGAGTCGCCAGCCCGGGTGTCTCGCTGCCTGGGTTACTGGAATGAGGTGACATCACTGATGGGGCGTCAGTGATTTGGCAGATGCTCATTACGCTGGCTCGCTGGCCCTCAGTCCTGAAGTTCCTGGTTCCTCGCAGCGAGAGTCCTATTGTCTCTTCCCAGTGGTTGCCTCCGGTTATTTCAGAGGAGGACAGTAATGGGCACAGTATTTACCCAAAAAACAGACTTCGCTATTGTGACCCCAAGCCGTGCACATTCCCACAGATCACACGCGCACACGCTTACTCTGTGCTTCTTAGTTCCGCCACACACACGGTCAAATATGTTATTGTCATCCTGCATATCGTTTATTGCAATTTGCTTCATGGTTTAAATAGTATTGTCATGATTATTGTTGATTCAAGCAGGAACGTATGAAATTCCTTTATTATTTGCTTTCTCGTCTGGTTTCCTGGCAGTCCTGTTAACGCCTGATGGCACACTGAACCCACGGCTAAAATAAAGCCCTTTTAGTTTCAGTGTTGGAAGTCTAGAACAGGTCTCCTGGGAGACATCAGGCAGGACAGGACCCAACGCCTGTGTCTTGTCACCACACGTTTACTCCTTCCTTCACCTTGACTGCATTTGATTTGATTTGCTGTGGGCGGTCTCATCCCCCCAGGCCCTGGCCGACTCGCTGAGCAACCACAAGAAGGTGACGGCGGCGGGAGAGAGCCGGGAGGAGACGCTGCTGCGGGAGACGGCGTCCAAGGAGGCGGAGCTGGCGGACAAGATCGAGGAGCTGCAGTCGGAGCTGCGCCAGGCCCGAGTCTCCCTCGCCAACGCCCAGGCCGAGAGCGAGCAGCTGGGCACGCTGTCCGCGCAGCTCAAGAAGGTAAGAGGAGCCGCGTGCATCTCTCTCGCTTGCTCGCCTGTCTTCGTCTCTGGGGCTGGGAGAAGCCGCGGGACACTGCTTGAGTCGCCATTACCCCCGCTGTGAAACCGTGTTAAGTGTTACAATCCTGTGGGTCTGTGTACCAGGGTAAACGTGCAGAATTAGAGATGGCAGGTGTTTACCCCAGCTTCCTAGGAGAAACACACCAGGGGGCAGTTGCGTCAGGGTGGAAAACCCCATTTCCTTCTCAGCACAGAGCTGTGTTTCCTGCTCAGGCTTTGTGTTTTGCTGCTGCACAGCTATGCATTTTTCATGGGTCCGGAGCAGCCTTGGCGGCAGCGCTGCGCAGACGTCCTGCTGGGTGTCTCGCTCGTTCGGCCATGTTGGCGTGTCGCGTCTGGCTCTGCCGCCGCCTCGGGGAAGCTGCGCGGGTGCTTCTGAAACCACACTGGTCATGTGATCGAGATGCATGCTAAGGCAGATGCGGCAGATTCATTTCCTCTGATTTAGAAGAGCTGAATGTGATCCCATCCAACCAGCACTGATGGTAAACTTCAGTATATATCCAGCACGACTGTATGATTTGTGAATATTTGTTTTCTCTTGAGTGTAGTTGTATGTACATGTTATCTTACTTCCCCCGGAGTCTACAAATGGGTGCTGCCGCAACACCGTAAAGTCCTGTGTTCACTTTATCGCAGGGTGGCCACAGTGTTGTTTAGCTGGCTGTACGCCCTCACGAGTGATGTGCAAGGGAGAGCTGCAGGATAAAAGGGCTCTGACATCCTCCGATTAGATGTAGCTTCCTGCATCATGTAAATAACGTTCATTTACTGGAAGAGAAGGATGACCCGCCTGCTCTGTCTTCCCAGCAGAAGACCAACAGGACTTGGGCCTCTCTCTAAAACCTAGCACGAGTTTGAGAGATCATCTACGTGCTTTTGAAAATCATGCCCAAAAACCGATAAACCTGTTCTGGGTTACGTGTGTTGACCTCCCTGTGGATGTAATCTGTCATGTTTTTAATCCAGTTTACGAGATTTACATGAGATAAATAGCGCTGACCATGAGTTTGGCTGAGCCAGGGACACGTTTTAATTTACAGAGATTATACTCCACAGTGTTTTAAAGCCACATTGGTTTACGAGGGAAAAACATGGATTGAGGTCTCCAATCCAAGTATGTTTAATGTTGACGGTTCACCAAGCGCTTTCTGAGGGAGCTAAGAGATTATTGTAGAGATAGTCACACGGGAGGCCATAGTGTGGTTAGAGGCAGTGCCATTGATCACAGGGAATGCAAATCAGTCGTGCCCTGGCCTTGTTTGCTGTAAATAAGTACAGCATTATCAGTCTCCCCTAATGCAGACCTCCTGTTTCTAAGCTCAGGCCTGGAAACCAGAAACTGTCAAGTAAACATGCTTCAGGGAGCGTCTGTGTGCCATGCCTCGCTTATGTGAAACAGGGAAGGCTTTCTCTTTAAGTGGCTTTAATAAGAAATGGATTCCCGTAACCGCTTCGTGGTAGTGCATCCCTCCGGTAAAACAGGGTGTGTTGACCTCCAATTTTCACTGCCCTTTTGTGCCGGGCGTTGAGTGGAATGTGTTAACCCTCTCCCCCTGTAGGACCCTCCCCCAATAGTCCCTGTCTGACTGTCGTGTGTTTCAGGAGTGCGAGTGTCTGGAGGCGGAGAAGGGCCACCTGCGAGACGAGATGAAGGAGTACAAAATCCGTGAGCATCGGCAGCTACAGGACAACGCTGAGCTGGAGGAGGAGAACATCTCCCTGCAGAAGCAAGTGTCTGTGCTGAAGGAGAACCAGGTGAGAGGGCCCTATTTCAAGATCACCAGAGTCTTCCATCCATCCTCCCTTCCATTTTCAATTGGGCTCCATCCCATTGTTTTTCACTTTCCCATAGTCCTCCCTCACACCTTGGACTCAAGAGGGACAGATCGAAATGGCCGAATTTATTTATTTATTCCCCTTGAAAAGGAGTTTTGTCCTTTGTGTGTGGAGAGGCGAGAGGCGTCCTTATCTTATGACTCAGGACATTTTTGTGATTTGGGGCAGTTCTGCGGAACAGAAGCTCTTTGTCAGAGCCGGAGAGTTGAGAACGGTAAACAATAACATCACACAGGGGGCTGCGACAAAGAGCGAGTTATGCGCACAGGAACACATGATGGATCCCGATCACGCTTAAAACTAATTTGCAATGTAACGCCAGCATCCCTCCCCTCCACTCCACTCCCTCCAGTCCCAACTGGATTAACCTCCACAAACTCAAAATACTGCACCAGCAAAAATGAAATGATCGGAATTGATCGCAAGGTCAGGCTTTAACAATTAATTTAGCCATGATGCGATAAAGCAGTTAAAAATCATGCCTTTTTGTTCAATAGGATACTACCTAGGGTCTGGTTGCATAAACATAGACTAAGTCTTTGTTTTAGTGTAATTATAAGTCAAACTAACGATAGACACTCTGTTAAAACCTTTCCGTAATACAGTCTTTCCTTAGACTGGTCTTGGGATAAAATAACAAAGTTAACATCATCGGCCTGCTGTGTGTTCACTGTGCGGGCTGTAAGAGATGGGTAGAAATGATGGCATAATAGGAGGAATCATCCATGTACTAAACACAGCACAGAGTTAATAATAATGATTAGTATTATTTATTCCTTGCCCAACGCCCTTATCCAGGGTGTCTTCCTAAAACGTCCTAAATACAGCACGAATTTACAAATCAGGCAAAATACAAATTACAGTTTCGAAATTACAGAAGTGCAGGTAAAATATACAGTAGGTCATTGAAGTCTATTTGGGAAGGAGTCTCTGATTTGGGGGATTAACGGTGGGCGGGACAGGAGTGTGAGAGCCAATGGGAGGAGTCAGTATCAGTGACACGTCTGACTGACTGACTGACTGACCGACTGACCGCCCGCCGTTCCCTTCCAGGTGGAGTTCGAGACGGTCAAGCTGGAGCTGAAGAACAAGGAGGAGGAGGTGGAGGTGCTGCGGGGGCAGCTGGACGAGGCGGGGCGCCTGCGGGAGATTGCCGAGCGGCAGCTGGAGGAGGCGCTGGACAGCCTGAAGGAGGAGCGGGAGCAGAAGAACAGCCTGCGCAGGGAGCTGTCGGCCTTTGCGCTCAATCCCTTCGACTCCGTGAGCAACCTGCAGCTGCACCTGGACGAGCTGCAGCTGGACGACAGCCAGGACGCGGGCCGGGGGGGCGAGCAGGACAGCGGCTTCACCGGCGGGGGCGGCGGGGGCTCGGGCTGCCCCCCGCCCAAGGCCAACGGGGTCCTACGCTACTCCACCCCCCGCAACAGCGACGTGTTCCTGCGCCCGGCGCCCGGCCTGGTGTCGGACCTGCTGAGCGAACTGAACCTGTCCGAGGGCCAGAAGCTCAAGCAGCAGCTCATTCAGGTACTGCCCTCTCTCTCTGTTTTGCTTACCCTCTCTGTTTCTGTCTCATTTTCTCTCTCACTATCTCTATATCTCACGATCTTTATATCTCTTAGCCTCTCTATCTCTTTCGCTTTCTCTCCCTCGTCTATCTCCCGGCCTTACTTGATTGCTTGGCCTCCCCTCTCCCTCTCTCCCTGCTCTCCTCTCTGGACTCTCCTCGTCACAGGTGAGCAGTTTCATGCACCTCAACACGTGCAGTAAATAAAACGCAACAGAGACATTTGAGGACGGTTTAGAAACAACGTGCCTAAACAGCCTCATCCCTCCGAGAGCGCAAAACAGCGCACAGGTCCACAGCACCACTCCACGTGATGCACGTTCTACTGCACTGGGGGAGGTCTGGACTGCTTGAAGGTCCTTTGTTTGAAGAGCACAAGGCCGGGTTGTCCTTCTCTGTGACAGTGGAGCCTGGCTCAGATCAGGGCCTGCGTGTCTGTCGTCTGCAGCCAACGCGTTACTCGTTTCCTGCATCTTGAGCGTTCAGAACCACATCCTGCCTTCGCGCACGAATAGCTCGCTAACAGAGTCCCCAGGAGCTGCTCTCCCCCCACCTGCGAGTCTCTGCTCAGTGTGGGAAATAGATGGTGTGTGTCTGTGTGTCTGTCAGGACGAGCTCTACAGCCACCCATGCACACACTCGAGTCAATAATGAGAAAAACATAATGATTGACTCAAAACTTTAATGAAACGATTGAAAACCACTATCCTAGCTCTATATTGATACCTTTACGGCGTGCGTGTGCTAGGAAAACCACGTCAGTCAATGCTCCCTCTCGAATCAATCTTGAATATTATTCTATCCGCTCATCTCTGTCCCCCCCGCCCCCCCCCCCCCCCACGTTCCTTATTGTGAGGGAGGGAGGCTCATTTTCCTCTTTCACAGCTCTAGCTTTGTTGTGCAATACCGTACAAAATGGATGGCTGAGGTGATGGTCTTTCTCCTTTACGTTAATCTTTAATGCAAGACAGAAGTGCTGTGCCAACCCACGTGCTGTAATGCGCTCCCGTGTAGGCTATCCTCCAGGAGAGATTCGAGGAATGGATTGCGCTCAAAGAGAAATGAGTGCTTCCTCGGTGCTGTGCGTTTTTATCACTTTGCCCAGAAATCCGCAGTAACCATTTGACTTGAGTGGTCTGAAATATCAATAATGCACGAGGTCTCATTCTTCCACAGTGTTCTGATGTTTTAATTGATCGCTGTCTTTGACAACAGTCGACTTGAATTGAACATCGACTGCCAAGTAGGATTTTTTATTTGCTAACAAATACATTATAATTATGAAGCAAAGCAGTCACAGTTTACAAACCCAGCTCCTGATGGCAAGTGAGATATATTTTCCTCCAACAATGCCCAGCTCCTCCCTGCGGGCGAGACGAGATCGCTCGACATTTCCCGGCGACCTTTTCTCACTGGATTCTCTCTGTCTCTCGCAGGTGGAGCGGGACCGGGCGGCGCTGGCTGGCACGGTGCAGGACCTGCAGAGGCAGCTGGAGAACACCAAGGAGGCTTTGTCGGAGCAGCAGGGCCAGAGCAGCAGGCTGGCCGAGCAGCTGGTGGCCCTGCAGGACTGTCGGAGCCCGCCGGGGAGCAGGGTCCGGCCGGTGGCCCGGCGCTCCGAGAACGGGCTGGAGGAGAAGGCCGGGGAGGAGGAGGACTACTACGAGCTGGAGGTCAACGGGGCCGAGGTCCTGGAGTGTCGCTTCCGGGCGACCAGCGAGGAGCTCCGGCATCTCCGGTGGGATCTGAAGGAGGCGGGCGCTCGCTACACCGCCCTGGAGGCCAAGCACAAACAGGAGAAGGAGCGCTGGCGGGGCGAGGCCCAGGAGCTGGCCGAGAAGATCCGGCAGTGCATCAAGTCCAGCCGGCAGGACCAGGAGCGTATCACCGAGCTGGAGAAGGAGATTGGGGCCACCAGGAAGGTGGCCACGGACTCAGAGGGCCACCTCAGCATGGCGCAGGACGAGCTGGTGGCCTTCTCGGAGGAGCTGGCCAACCTCTACCACCACATCTGCGTCTGCAACAACGTGACGCCCAACCGCGTCATGCTGGACTACTACCGGGAAGCCAGCCGCGGCGGCCGGGCCCACCACGGCCCCCTGCGCCGGAGACGCTCCTCGGACCTCTTCGGGAAGATGCTGCTCAACCCTGAGGGGGACAGCGGGGGCAGCGGGGAGTCCTCACCCGTGGGGGGCAGCCCCAACTCACCCACGCTGGACTTCCGGGACCCCACCAACGTGCGCAACCTGGTGGCTATCATTCGCAACCAGATCAAACACCTCCAGGTAGGGCTAAAACTAGCAGAGGCCCCAAATGATGGTCAGACGCGTGACGTCACTGTGATTTTGTCCTGGGCATGTGACTCGCTGATGTTGTGGAAAGCCAGGGTCTGCTCACGTTATTTTGCAGTTCAAACTGATCAATTGTGGATTCCCTACCTCCCCCCTGCCCCATAGGTGGCAGTGGACCTGTGCCGGAAGCGTGGCACCCTGCCCCCCTCCCCCGCGCTGGGGGTCCCGGAGACGGAGCGGGATGCGGAGGCGCTGCTGGAGGAGGTGCTGAAGCTCAAGTCGCTGCTGAGCACCAAGAGGGAGCAGATCGCCACCCTGAGGACTGTCCTCAAAGCCAACAAGCAGGTAGGGCGCGCGGCCGGGCCGGGCTGGGGTCCGTTCGGTCCCGCAGCCGGCACTTCGCTCGGCGGTCTCGTCTCGTATTACAGCATCTGGAATTCCTCTGAAATGTCCCTGGAAGTTAAAATATGACATAGGCTCGCAAATTTAACAAGTATTAGCTTTTAACTTCAACTAAATGGGTAATGTAGACTGTATGATTAAATATTTGTTTTAATTCTATTCCGCACAAACATCTGTATTTTTAACGTTTTAACAGGGAAACCACTCTAGACTCTGGTCAATTGTACTGTTTTTGTTTAAACTTACATGTACAATAGTTCCCTCGGCCACAGTGAGAGGATTTAGGTGGTGGTGTATTATTTTTCAGGAGAGCGCAGTGGAGCCAGTGCAGGGAGAGCAGCTGCAGGTAGGGACATAGAGAGCAGGGACTGTTTTATCTAGAACAGTGCAGGGTTTTGCAGACTTTTGATTTGAATGATGGTTGTTTGTTTAAAAAAAGACATTAAATGGTACATCAAGTATCAATCAACATCTCTTGTGTACCAAATGTAAACCTTTGAAAATTGACTGATTATACAAGGAAACAATATGACGTTACTGTATCGAGAAATAATGCGGTTGCAGGTGGAGCTTTTGAGAGATTCTGGGTGAAGGGAAAAGCTTTCTGGTCTGTAGAGGCTGGACAGTCCAGTAAAATACCCGTCCGTCTTCGAAAAGCAAAGGTGACAGGTTCTGAATCCGTTCCAGCCCATCAGACGCAGTGGCCCGATGGCGTCTTGTTCAGAGACTCTATTGCTTTTACGTTTCCTCTGATCTAAAGAGGAATAAGATCCGCCTCCTGGATTTCGATCTCCGGCCCACCACGTCTCCCTCCGCTCCCTCTCGGCAAACCGCGTCTCCAGGGCTGGATTCCCCTGCCGTCGCTCTTCTTTGCCAGCCACGATCGTGGTGCTCCAACGGTGCGGGCCGTGAGTGACAGCCATGTTCATCGGCCAGATTGGTCTGCACGCCTTCCTGCACACCTGACCCCTTTCTGTCAGAGCGTTTAAAGGCATTCTCTCTCTCTCTTTTAATATGTTCAGTTAAGAAGATATAAAATAATGTCTGTCTGTCTCACTCCCCCTCTCTCTCGCTCTCCTTCTCCCTCTCAGACCGCAGAACTGGCCTTATCCAACCTGAAGACCAAATACGAGACGGAAAAGAGCCTGGTGTCGGAGACCATGGTGAAGCTGCGCAACGAGCTCAAGGCTCTGAAGGAAGACGCGGCCACGTTCTCCTCCCTCCGGGCCATGTTCGCCAGCAGGTCTGTACCCACAGCACCGTGCCAGCCTGACCGGACCCTTGCACACTTGCCTACACACACATGAACTACTGCAGACTCCTGTCTCTCTAGGGCAAGATTACCCAGAGAAGTTTACCAGAGGACTGAGTCTCCTGTGGTCCTGCCCTAGCCGGTGCAGAGCCACAGTGACATGAGTGTGTAGTCCAGGGAAAGGTGCATATCAAAGCGTTGGCACTGTGCTTGTAGCGGGTAGCGGCTCTTCAAATTCCTGTGTGCGTCGGCCGGCTACTGCGCTTACCGCACCGCACCACCCTGTCCTCTCCTGCCTCTATAACAGAGCGCGTCCGGACTCTTCCTGTCAGAGACCCCCTTCTCAAGGCAGCCGCGTCCAACCAGAGTGAGAAGGAACGCTCCAGAAAATAACTGGATTCAGGGGCTGAGGCTGAACCACACTAATGATCATGTCGTACACTAAACCTATAAACCTCCTAAAGCTCCGCTCTTCTGTTTTTAAGAGCTTTATCTCGCCAGGCAGTCACTCGGCGATAAAAACAAAAAGCTTCCGGCGAGAGTGACCTGGCCGAGAAGGCAGCGCTATCGTAATGTATACCTCGTTCACACATCCAGTCTTTCACATCAACGTGCTGTTGACAGATACGCACACCTGACACCTTTTTTTAAACCGCGAGTCGTTATCTGGAGTGAAACCCCCAGTGATCCCTGAGAATCCCTCTCCTCGGATCAGTCAGACCCAGGTGATTGTTTATTTCCTTGACCGAGGAGCAAAAGAAGCCGACCTAAAGCCTTTTCCCCTCCCTCAAATGCTTTGGACAGATGTTTGCTGCGAGTGCGTTAAGTGTGGTGCATGATGGGAAGGCATTTCTAACCGTTCCGCTTTGATTTTTGCTTCTCTTCGCTTTGCTTTTAAGAGTCGCTTCTGGTCTTGAATCTTGCTTTGCGGATCAAACACGGCCCAGCAAACTGAGTGAAGCCTAGAGCTAGTGAACGATTTTCTCTCTCTCCATGATTCTATCTCTTCTTTTTAATTTTTGCCTTTTTCCCCCCTGTTCTTTTCTGTTGTCTTTCTGTACTGCTGTGTTTGTTTGTCCTGTGTCGATATCTATCTCTCTCATATATATATATATATATATACATACATACATACATACTGACCTATGCAGACTGGCCTCTGTTTTGGAGCAGGGCTGCTCAGTTGCCAAGCTAGACTGATCAGATCGCAGCTTCCTCATCAGTCGGTTTCGATGACGCACTTTCTCAATTCCACACAGCCTCGGTCCAGCTGCACCGGAGAGAAAGACACTAAAAATGAGAAGGCGCTTCCTGTGTCCAAAATTGATCGTTCCCTGCTGACTGAATTCAGTTTTGGCCGAGAGTATAGTCTCGGCCCTGAGGTGGACACTCGCCTGTATGTACTGTGTGTTTGTGTGTGTGTAGGTGTGTGGGATGTTGTAGCTGATGTCTGATTTTGGTAGGCAAATTAACTCTGCCTGTTCTATGTCAGATCCAAATTAAAGATCGTCTGTGCAAATGCAGACGACGCTAATCAATTCAAACGCGTATTGTAGATGTTTTTATTCCACTTCACGATCCACATCCACAACGTCGCCTGCAGTGGCTTCGACAGGTTGCCTCCAATGTATGACATCATCGCTGGATCCGGCCTGGGCCTTAATCTGACACTACAGTGTTTCGGCCAAGCGAGATGGAGGCCCTGTGAGTCTCGGGGTCTCCAGGGCCCATTGTCCTAATCAATGGCCGCTTTGTGTGGACCTGGAAGACGATCTTAAATGACTCGGCTGTCTCTCTCTCTCTCTCTCTCTCCTGTTTATTTATTTTCTCCCGATGGAAGAAGCTCATTAGCAGCGAAATTGTAGCGTGAGAGACACCACAGAGAACGTCAGAGAATCGGTCGCTTGTTTGCGGTCGTCTTTCGGCCACGTTGGCCCGGGCTGACCTACAGGTGGGGTCTTTGCCAGGCTGTGTGTGGAGCTATGCTATTAAGTGAGAGACGGGAGATAGGAGACGGGAGTTTGTGTGGCACAGTATAAGCATCCGGTGGAATATTTACCAGGGTAAAATCTGCATGGATGGGTGACCTGGTCAGACTGTGAGTGGAAATGGAAGTTTTCGAAAATTAAAAAGGGGTTCACAGATCCTCCGCTGCTCTGGCAATCCCCGGCCGTCCTGATCCCAGCTCTCTTGCCCCCTCTCGCCTTGGCCTTTCCCCTGCTGGAAAAATGAGTGGATTATCCAAAAGCCTTTGTTCCCGGCCGACCTGCCGCAATGACAGCGGGGATGAGCTGGCCAGTTAGCAGAGGGGCAGCGGCACACTGTGACCAGAGCAGTCTAATCAGATTATTCCTCCTACTGGTTCCCAGGCACACGTGCAGGAGATTACTGCGTTGCACACACTGCGATTTAACAATTAACCCCAGAGGCTGCTCTGCGGCCAGACACACACATGCCCTACATAGCCGCCATCCTCGGGACTAGAGGGGTGAGGCCACAGATGAGCCAAGACACACATTTCTGTTATTGATCTATCTATCTAAACATGTATTGATTTATCGCATTCATTTAAGTGTGACTATTTCTTCTGCCTTGCAATATTCTGTTCTTTACTACTGAGAATCCCCTCGCAGTCCTGGGAAACATAACACTAGGCCTCGATATCAACCCAGCAATGTTTAATTTGTGTCAGAACAGTTGACCACCCCCCCAACCCCTGTGTCTTTAACGCCCTCCCGTCGCGGCCCTATAAACCCATTACCGCAATAGGATGTGCGCCCTCGGTGCCGAGCTGCAGACGCGTCCTAATGCAATTGTCCCGTGACCGGCTGAGGGTCTTAGTGGGGCTGCTGACAGGACCGAGAGCTCCTGACAGAAACCCTTACTGAGCACTGAGGCCCGGAGGCCGACCTAATGGTTATAGATGAGCACGTCGGCCCGATATTAAATCAGCTTCCAATCTGTGCAGAGCGCTCCCAGCATGCCTCATTCCCCGTGAGTCAGCGAAAGCGAACAGGCCTGGGCATGCGTTTCTGTGACAGAACACCCACGGGTCCATAGAGGGGGAGATTTCAGACCCTCAGCTGTCCAACCAGATGGATTTTGATAGTAATCATTTGACAAATAGCCTTTATTAAAAAAATAAGTTGTACAACCAAGTTGCTGACTGTCTCAGGTGTGCTGGGTTATTTGCAAATACACCGTTATTCGCCCGTTTGCTCTATCAGACAGTCAGTCAATCAATTAATCTCTCAGTCATTCGTCAGTGTTCTGTGGAGTCTCCTGTTTGGTAACAACAATGCTGTGATCGTTGTGTTGTGACATCATCTTACTCCAGACTCGGAGTGTAAGAACCCCAGACTGAAAACGATGCGCTCTGATTTCTGAGTGGCATTGCCAGTGTACTGTGCTCTTGTATACCTGGTAAGTAAGCGGCTTTGTTTTGGAGTGCATTCGAGTGAGTCTGTATTGCTGTGATCTGCTTGTCTCCCGTCGCCCTGTGCCCACAAAGCAAAAGCAGTTTGGTGTGTGAATCTGCATGTGCAATAAAGTGGGTCCATTTTAAACTGTAAATATATATAGCTTTGAACTTAAATGTATTTTATACATGAAAGTGGGAAATAAAATGCACACCTGAAATCCCCTAGAACTGTTGTGCAGGATCACAGAATTCAGCCCCTGCGTGCCCCCGTGTGTAAACGCTTCCACACTGGGGTCTGAACTGGGTCAACATACTTTTATGCAACCTGTCTCAATCCTGGACCTCTTGCCTTCTTGAGCCTTAAAATGGCCTCTCCCCAATTTTATTTTGCAATCCCTCATACGCGCTTATCATAAACCCTTGTAAATACACCCTGGTAAATCCCCCAAATCCCAATTATCTTGCAGATTGAAAGGAAAACGGCTTTGCGGAGCATTATGGTTTAAAATTAGTTTTTCCTCTTTCCGCCGATTTGAAACCGTCTGAAGGTCTTTTATTTGGCTTCTGGATTTGTGTCAGGACCCCCTTGTGACGATGAGCGTTGTTGTCCCGTTAATCCGCTGATGGTACCTCAGGTGCTTTCTGTAAAACTGCCCCTGTACTTAATTTTGTGTTGAGATGGCAGTTTGCACCCTAGTTTGTCCAAAGAGAAAATAAGATCCTTGGTGTTTAAAATGCAGCTCTGCCTGACTTTTTGCATGACGTTCTGGTGGCAAAATCGTCTCCAAGCCTGCTTACCACCGAAGCCAAGAAGTCCAAAATAAGGAATAAAATCCAACGTTCCCAAATCCATCCTAAATCACTCCTGTCCCGGGTAATCCCTGTTTTCCCAAGGAGCTTAGTTTGGACATTGGGGAGGAATCTGTGTGGGCGGGTCCGAGTTTGAGGGATTTGTGCTGCTCGAGATATCGCCTTCCTTTCCTTCTCTCTCTCTTTAAGATCGCAGGTCACGAACGCTCGCTCGGTAGTGCTGCTAGTGCAAAGTCACCGTCACCGCTGAGCTCCTGCTGAGATGGGGTTTCTAGTGAGTTAGTGAGCGCAGAGGTCACATGCTGCTGATTAATCGGCCTTTCAGCTGATCAATCGGCACAAACTTCTGCAGCATCCAAGGACTGTAGACGAAGCTTGACAGCCCGTAGCTCAGGGACTGTAAACGTGTGCGATAAAGGCCACGGACAATCCATCAGTGGCAGATTGTTAGTTGTGTACAAGACTCCTTCCCACAATGCAGTGCAGCAGTGGCAATACCAGAGTTGTTTTGGGTTGTGTGTGTGTTCTCCAACTTGTGTCAGCGTTTTTTTTTGTTTTCTCCCCCCCCCCCCGTTTCTTTTTCCTGTAGGATGTACTTACAGTTACAGGCAAGTCTGCATTCAGTGCCTCCTGCTTCCCTAGCAATTAAATACCTGAGTCCCTTACTAATCACCCAGCTCTGCCCAAACGACTCGCTGACTCCCAGATCCTAACTCGCCTACCTGTGCTCGGTCACAGAATCAATGCCTGACTGCCATTTTTCTCTCTCCCTCTGTCACTCTTCCCTCTTTCCCTCTCTCATTTCCTCTCTTCCTGCCACCCCCTTTCCTTTTGTCTCCCTCCCTACCTCCTCTCTCCTCTCCATTTTCTCTCTCTGCGCCTCTTGCTCCCTGCCCCCCCTCTCTCTTTCTCTCTCTCGCTCTCTCTCGCTCTCTCTCGCTCTCAGGTGCGATCAGTACGTCAGCCAGCTGGACGAGATGCAGAGGCAGCTGGCGGCGGCGGAGGATGAGAAGAAGACGCTGAACTCGCTGCTGCGCATGGCCATCCAGCAGAAGCTGGCGCTGACGCAGCGGCTGGAGGACCTGGAGTCGCCCCACCAGCACCACCTCTATCTCGGCTCGGGCGACGGCAGCCCCCGGCGCTCCCGGGCCAAGCAGCTGGGCGCCTCCAAGACGGGGCGTGCCTCCCGCAGCCCACGCAGCAGCCCGGCACGCCCCCCGCTGCGCCACAGCCCCCGCTCCAGCCCAGTCCGGACCAACGGCAACGGCGGCGCCGGCGGCAGCACCAGCCAGCTCCGAGTCCTGTCCCGCAGCCTGCACTCCAGCCCTGTAAGAATCGGCCAGAGCGGCACTAACGCCGACCCGCTCGCTCACTCCCTGCTCAACCTGCTCCCCGCTGGGACGGCCCTTCCGCCCTCCCCGGGGGCCGGCCCTGGCTACAGCCCGCCCGGGGACACTCGAGAGGGGGACACCGGCCACAGCCAGCGCCTCGGCCGCCCTGTAAGGACCCCCCCTGCCGCCCCCGAGCCCCGTAGAGCACAGTCCCGCTCCCTGCAGAACCTCGCCCCCGCCAAGTTCGCGCTGCTGGCCGCCCGAGAGGCCACGTTCGTCCGGAGCCGCAGCGTGAGCAGCATCCTGGCCAGGGACCCTCCCGTTCGAGGGGCA
Organism: Amia ocellicauda; assembly: GCF_036373705.1. Classification (NCBI taxonomy): domain Eukaryota; kingdom Metazoa; phylum Chordata; class Actinopteri; order Amiiformes; family Amiidae; genus Amia; species Amia ocellicauda. The sequence goes on from NC_089856.1 coordinate 45,908,345, forward strand.
CAGCACGCATCGTCGGGTTCCCTAGATTCTGCGTCGGTCCGAACCAGCAGTGATACGGACGTTTCCGAAGGGGAGAATCCCACCAGTCTAATGAGAGACCCCCGTAACAGCGAGGCCAGTTCCCTCCAGAACCGTCCAGCTAAAAAAGCTCCCTTCCCGTCCCGAGAGGCCACCTTCGTCAAAAGCCGCAGCGTCGATACCTTGGGTCAGCCTTATCGGAAGACGGGTAAAACGCCCGGTTGCGTATTCCAGCCTCCCAAGACGCCCGGTGCTGTCGGCCCCGTATCGAGGGATGACCACAAAAGATCCGGGCGGTCTGTCAGTGATTCCTCCCCCAGGGGAGTTCAAAAGTCTCTCCTGAGCTCCGGCTCCAGGAACGCCGGTGTCCGCGCCTCCCCTCATGCCGCCGCCCTGCAGAGCCACGGGGAACCCGGAGAGGCCTCGGCTGCCACCGGTTCCGCCTCCGTCACGTCTAGCAGTTCTCGTCCCGGCAGGTCTAGACGCTCGTCCGTCGCCACCGTGGGCTCCGGCCACCTCCCACAGGTGCCCCCTCCCATCGCTGAGCAGCACGGTCCCGCTCCCGATCCTACTGGTAATGGCCGATCAAGTTCTCGTAAAGGCCAAGGAGCCGGTGACCCCAGATCTGGCCGGCCTGTCAAAACCCTCATTCCCCCCTCCGTCCTGACCGGCACTAGATCTCCCGGCACCGCGGTGCGTAGCGTGTCTCTGCCCCAGTCCCTCGAGATCTGCGACTGCACCGGAGCTGCCCCCGACGGTCCCCCCCACGGCTCAGCCCGCAGCCACGACGAAGCTCTCCCCAGGGAGACCGGGGGCCCTCGTTCTTGTGGGTTTATCCGCGGCAGGGACGGTCGGGCCCTATTCTTCGCTAGCTCGGCGGGTGGTTCACCGTGTGTCGTCCCGAACAACTCCCCCTCTTCCCCCAGGAGGTGCCCCACGCCGTGCGACACGCCAATCGGTGACCTTGGTGGTCCGTCCCCGGCGCCCGCCCACCCCTTGGCCGGTAAAGGCCGGGGTCCTCTCCCTGACGGATCTCCCCAGTGTCCCGGCCCCTCCAGTTCCTCCCTGGTACCCTCCCGCCGCTCCGGGCCCCCGTCCGACGGCCACAGGCAGGCCAGGGTGGCCCGCCAGCACCCTCCCGGACATACCAGGGGCTTCATGATCCACGGGGAGCGGCTATACGTGCTGGAGCCGCGCGGCACCGGGGGCCGGCCGAAGAAATCCTAAAATCCAGCTTTGGAGTCCATTAATACCATTCCAATCCCCAGCATCCTACGCCCCCATCGCGTCGCTCTCCCATGTGCTTGTGCTTTGCTTGGGTGCTCCTCATCTGTGGGTGTGGCGTTGTCTTTTAACTACCTTCCCCCCCTTCCCTCTGTGTCTTTCCTCCTCCAGCTCGAGAGATAGAGTAGGGATGGGGAGAGGGTTTACCCCGGCTCTCAGACTCCGTGCACAGAACAGGGTAGATCCCATAATAAGGATCCGGCCGCCACGGGATCCACTTACCTTATCGTTGACGGGATCGTGTTAAGTAGGAGTTTAGAAAGCAGGCCCTTGTTTGGCCTGGACGTTGGGCTGTGATGTCTTCTTCCATCTCTGATCCTATTGTTCCCCCGGAACGAGGGGCTCGGCCTGGTCAACCTGTAACATCCGGACTGGGAGGGACTGGAAGTTTAGTGTGATGAGCGGGGTTGTGTGTTTGGCATGACTTGTGGGTGATCAGTAAGTCGATTGCCACTCGGTGTGTTCGGAAGCACCAGACAAGATCGCTAGAGCTGAACCCGTAATGGCAGGACGTGAGAGCGTTACGCTTCACCAGATCTTCCCCCAAGTCTCCTTTCTCTTCTGTGTGAGCTTTAAATGACTGACAACTGCCAAACGAGTGCGGCTTTCCCCGAGTCTCGTGGTTTGTGTGTTTCTGCCCTGTGCCTGCTGTCCTCTCACGCCCTCTAGCTGCTACATTTGGTGAATGTCCTCTTGCTGTCTGTTCCATCTGTACGAAGTTGACGCATGGAAAACTAATCGGTGTTTGTTTTTGTTTGCTTGTTTTTTTTCAGCGTTAAAAACCCGCTTGAAAAAAAAAAAAAAAAAAAACCAAAGTGCACGTGCACACACAAGACTGCAATCCTCCCATCATCGTCCAAAGTCCAGTGTCGCTCCGTGGATCTGTCTCTGTTGTCATTGCTTCCCTGGCGATCGCCTCCCATCCCCCCCCATCCCCACTCCACCCCCATCGTCCTCCACCGCACCCGCCACGGCCGGGCCGAGGGGCGGCCGGTCCCTCCGGAGCGCCGGAAACGCCTGCAGCGCGCCGGGGACTCGGAGACGCGCCAGACAAAAGCGTCGTTTCTGTGGGGATTTCCTCTTTTCTGGCTTTTGCACTCAAACCCATGAAGGAGGAGGAAAACAACAGACGTCACTTCCAGTATTCATGATTTTAGTTTTTTCTTTACTTGATTTTTTCTGTTACAGATGTTTTTATGTTTCCGATGAAGGCGTGTTTGAAACGGACTCTGTACAGCCGGTTCACAGAATATCTTAAATATCTAATATTTGCGCAAAGCCGGTGAGACGCAACAGACCCTCTGGCTGTTGACGTCGGCTGCTTGACCGAGGGTTCATCGATACGTTGAACAGATCAGAATTATCTTTATTTTTAGTTTTGTGTCATTTTTGAAGACGCGGAACACAAAAGCACAATATGACTGTTTCTTCTTTGGTCTCGGTTTTAATGTGTGTATATATAGTTTTTAACAAAAAAAGTAAGATGTAGCTCTTTACAACTCAGTTATAGTGTATCGGTGGTCTTGGCTCTTCGGATGTGGACGGCTCACTAATCTCCCCCCCAATATAAACGGCACAGATGTGTCTTGCTAGCTGGAACTAACTGCCCTGTAGTATCTCTCATCGCCGACTCCAGCACAGTAAAGATGAGGAAAGATTGTAGTAAAGCAAGTAGAAATGACTTGGATAACTTACCGGCCGATCTTCAGTCCTCACTACTGGACTTTGAGTCGGGGGTCGGTCTCTCGCACCCGTCCGCTGGACTTTTAAAAGTGCTGCAATCATGTCACATCGGCATTAAGCGCCGCGGGGGGATTTGACACACTTGTGCGTGTTTGCAGACACAGGTCAGGGTGTAGGAAGGAGAGGTGAAAGGTGAAGGTCAGAGGCCTGTGTTGGACTAACTGAAGGAAAGCACTTGGTCTGTTTTGGGTTCAGTGGTCAGCGATTATTGATCGTGCTGCGCTGTGTGGGATTCGTGTGGCTGGAGGGCGCGGTGAGAACCTGATCCAAAGATCACAGACCACCCTGAGTGTCTGTTCGCTCTGTCATCCTGGCAGAATAGGGTCTTTGACTGTAAGTGCCTTGTTTTATTTACGATTTTTTCTCTTCTCTTTTTTTTAATGTACAAACGCGTCTTTTTTTTGGTCTTCGAAATAGACAGAGACACTTTTATACCAATTTCACTGTTTTAAAATCAGAATAGAAACAATGGTGACCCGTTCGCAGAAGCCCACCTTTGTAAACGCACCTTTCAGCTGATTTTATATGAAGGATCGACCGTTTGTGACAGACCCCCTTGCTTTGATGTTTTACATTCTGAGAGTGTGGTTGTCTGGCTGGCTATAATACAGTCGATCCAACCATTTAATTTTGCATAATAAAGTGCATTCCTACAAACACACGTATATAGTCCCAGTGCAAGGAATTGTTATATATGTATTTTAAAATGTTAAATTTCCCTCATTGCACCTATATGTAGGAAGTGGTCAGGACCTGCACCCTGGGGCTGTGTAGTGGAAAGTTAATTGACTCCCGTTAATGAAGGCTGGGGGGGGCAGGCAACAGGAAAGGACGGAGGCGTGGGCGAGGTCAGTTGGATCTGTGCATTCTCAGGTAAGATTCAGATCAATCCATCACGACTGGGTTGAGCAGCCCTTGCAGTCTGAAAGCAGGGCGAAAGCGACAGGGAGTCCTGCTGCTAAAGCTTTTTGGAACTTTCTTTTCCCTTTGACCTTTTTTTTCCCCCTTTGGTAGAATTATTTGGTCAAAACTAATTTCAGCATCACCTCCCGTCCTCCCCATTTCAAATGCACACATATGTAAACCCTATTTTGTTGTAACCATTAGGGTTATATTTTTCCAGTTGTGGGGGTTGTGTATGTTCTCTGGCTTGTGACTGTGACAGCTGTCAAGACTGATACCCGTGTCCCTGTAATAAACCCGCCTCCACTGTGCCTGCGTGTGTGTGCTGCTTTCAGTGCGCAGATACCTGCGTGTCCGCAGTGCCGCCAGAGGGAGACACTGCACCGTACTGGAGACGAGTCGCACATGCGCCATGCAGTTCATACCAGCCTGATCCCATTACCCAGCGGTTCCCAAACTGACACTGGGCATCTGATCTCTTTTGCATCGACCTACCTCTGAAACGACTTTTTCTGCACTTACACACACTAAACACACAGAGGAAACTGGCCAATCAGAGTAGAGCATGTCAGGCGCATCAACACAGCAGTTTATATGAGCTGATCATTCGGGAGAACAAGTGCATGAGTGACCGGCAGCTCCGAAGTGTAATGAGTGGAAATGAGCTCGCCAGCACAATGTTTGCAAATGCAAAGTTCTGAACTTAATTTTAAAATGAACACAACAACTTTATTAAATGAATTAGGAAACATACCTGTGCGTTCAAGTTCCAGTGAAAACAAAATATATAGCAATAGCCGGCTGTGTGTGTTTTAATAATTGTTTGTTGCTCCTCTTTCCTTTTCTGTCATTGCTAGTGTCGCAGAAATGTGTTTGGATTTTAGGTGGGTTAACACACCAGCTGTAGATCTGTGGTAGATTAATTGCACTGCACATGTTATAAACTTTACATGTTTTAATTTACTGTGTCAAAGTATTTCCACGCAGAAACTGAGAGGAAGTCACTGGTCGTGTGGCGCCGCAGATCTGCGCAGCTCTGCAGAATTGCACGGATCCCATTGGCGGAGTCGCGCAGATCTGTCACTGTCAGCCAATCACAAACAAGAAAATCCCACCCTCCCGTCAATCTTCATTACAGCTACATAGAGAGCCGATCAACCGTACAGGCTTTAAAATAAAATCATTATTATTTTAACTATCGAATGTTAGATTCACTTTGTTAGTGGCCATCTTTAACGAATAGTTGAATTTTCGACTATTCGGTCTCATCCTTAATAAATATATATTAAATAACTAGTACATCTGTATAAAATGGAGAGAGCGTCACTGTATCTTCTGTAACTACGTTGATTGAGGCTCATCCGCACTAGATGGAGAAAGACTAGGTCCATTAATAATTAATGTAAAATTGTGAAAAGTGAAATGCAAAGTTTGAAAGTATATTCATCCTTGGTCAACGTTAGGGCTTTCAAAAAATAAATAAATGGTAATATAAATATGAACGTGTGGGGCATGGTGGGGGGGCACCCAGCACGTTTGGGAACCACTGCCATAAAGAGACCCTGTGGCATGGGACGCTTCTCACAGGATCCCTGTTGTCTATATGGCTTTCTGTCCAGGTGCATTATCGATGGGCACTAACAGACACGGCGCAGACACGCCTGCCTTCAGTGCCCACCGGAGACCCTGGCAGCTGCGCAGACACGCCTGCCTTCAGTGCCCACCGGAGACCCTGGCAGCTGCGCAGACACGCCTGCCTTCAGTGCCCACCGGAGACCCTGGCAGCTGCGCAGACACGCGGGCCTCGTCTGCTCCTAGTAATGCCATTTCATCCTCATACAGACACTGACGTGCCATGAAGGTGAGGTTACAGCGCGCGTTTGCGCAGTACGGTGTGAGGTGTGCATGAAGAGACGCGTTTCGACACCCCTACAATCAAGTGCAACAGCTTTTCTTTTTAGTCCTGGGAGTACACAGTGATGTGGGAATCAGAGAGCAGCGTGCTAGACGAAATAAGACACTGGACCCGGGAAGAGGCCAGCGCATACAGTACAGGCTGACATAGTGCCAACATCCCAGCAAACCTCATTGAAATGAGCGCAGTTTTCCAATCAGGACGCAATTAGCGCCTCCTGGTCCGATTCAGATCAAGTGTGACAAGTGCTTTGCGGCTCAGGGGCTCCTGTGACTTTCTCGTTTGTTTCCCTAAATTCGCCACTTGTTTCGTGTCCCAGTCCCGGCAGGCCGCGGACCCGGGGACTGTTTCCCTGCTGGATTGAAGCTAAAATGCTGTACATTGAACAGCTGGTTTAAACCCTGGTTTTCCTCCTCGCAGTTGCGTGTATTAGCGGCTGTATCGGCCGCACAGGGGCTGCTTTCTTCCGTGTGCTAATGCGTGCAATATTGGCCTTTTCACTTATAATCGAACTTCAAATCAAATGTAACACTGCATGTGTCGCGGAAACGTCTCCATTTCAGATGGTTTAGCACAACTGTCGAATAACGAAACAGGCGTGTGAGTAACATTTTACCGGCAAAAAAAGCACCGTCGGAGTCATAATAAATGTCGGCTATTGTTCTTATTATTCTGCATGGCAGACACTGTACAGACACGTATCTGCGCTCACCTCTACAGATGACAATCATGCAAAGCTGTTTAAAACACAATATGTTCCTATTCCCCGTCCAGTGCACCTTCACTGTGTTTGTGTTTGCTCGTTTTTATAACCAGGCTTATACATGGGAGAGAGGGATGGACGATTATAAACATTTGGGAATCTGGCAATTTATTGGATAGATTGAGTGCGATTCTTACACTACAGAAAAGTTAAAAAAAAAATGAAAACACAATAAAATATACACGACTTCATTTTAACTTTAAATGTTTGTGAAAACCCTTTTTCTAAGGGATTCAGATTTGGCTCTTCTGAAACGTTTTACATAAATTCAAAACAACAAAGTTGTACGGTATTAAAAATAGAACAATGAACGTTTAATTTAAATACCACTTCCACTAATACGAATGCAGTAGCCTACCCATCGATCACAAATAGGCAAATTAATTTTAAATATTTAAATGCATTGATATTTTAGATGCATTTTACTTAACTTGGGTAAGAATCACTTAATACACATGCACATGCAGTTTTATGCTCCAGTGTATGAGCGCAAACACTGACGAGGTCGGGCTGTTGCGCTTGTGTGAAGTTAACACGCATGCGTACTTAAAAAACCCTTCTGTCTGCTGCATGCTTTGAGTTACGCTCTGGCTCGTCGCAGCGTATGTGCATGGCATGTGTCGATACACATGTGTGCTCTGTGTACGGGACCACATGTTCCAGGCGTGCTCACTGAGCACGGAGCCAATCCCTCGCACTGTCACGTATCCCATGCCATCTGCCTCTGCGCAGAGACCCTCCTCAGCCAATCACAGCGGCGCAGAGACCCTCCTTAGCCAATGACAGCGGCGCAGAGACCCTCCTCAGCCAATCACAGCGGCGCAGAGACCCGCACAGCCAATCACAGCGGCGCAGGGACGCCTTTAATCTGCGAGCCGAGCGTGGATTGGGCGAGACGGATTGTAAACACGAGTCGAACGTCTTTCGCAGTCGCGGGACGATTCGGCGTTGCTGATTGGCTGCAGGGGAAATCAATCCACTCTCCCGGCTTTCTGATTGGTCCACCGACGCAGGGACGCCGCAGCCCGCCCCCTGGGCGCTGTGAGTGTTGTTGTTGTGCGGCTCCGGCTCAGTCAGCCCGGGCAGAGACAGCGGCAGGTACGGAGCTCCGCACGGTCCATTTATGAGCGCTTTGGGACAAGACGCAGTTTAGCGCTTCGGTACCGAGGTTATCCTGTTGCACAGAGACACGCCAGCATGGCCTGCAGAGCGCTGGGCAGCCTGAGCCGGGCCCTGTGGCAGAGAGAGGTGCGGGGGCTCCAGCTCTGGAAAGCGGCGAGGGTCCCCGCCCTGGCGTGTGGCGGCGTCGCGCCCGGCGGCCTGGACGGGAAGAAGTGCTGCAAGAGCGGGCCTGGGGCCACCGGGGCTCCGGGCTCCTCCTCCTCCGCCGGGGCGTCGGCACCCTGCTCGACCCCCGCGCCCTCCCCGGCCCACAGGCACCAGCTGGGGGGCAAGAAGCGCGCCGAGGAGTCGGTGACCGTGTCTGGGAGATCCTACTCCTCCACCGCCCCCAAGATCGACCCCAAAACCTATCTGTGGGCCCGGTACAACGAGATGAAGCGCCTGGTGCACGGTATGTCCCCCGCTCCCGGCCGGTGCGTGTGGAGAGCGGCATCTGATTTGGTTTCACGCCGAGGTGACGGCGCTCGGTCTGCCCCGGTCAAGCACGTTGCAGCGCTTCAATGCTCGGTGTATTGTTGGAGGTGACCGTATTGAAGCGCTGCAACGTGCTTGACCAAATGCAGTGCATGCATGCAATAAACCCCGTCAAAGCCGTTTGAAAAGTAAGTGTCGGGAGTTTGTGGTGCAACACAGTACCCATTGCTTTTAACTGATTTAGTTTGAATCCCACATCATAGGCTTGACACGCAACACAGCATTCATTGCACGGCGCTGTACTTCACTCAGCTGGACACCCGCTTGGTGTCCATAAATAGGCGAGCTGTCAAGCTGACGTGGTCCGTGTCGCATTGTTATTGAAATAAATAAATGCATTTACAAAAATGCACACCTGCCCATCGCTTGATCACGTATTGCGATGAATCACACTGTTGCTCTGCGTGGACACGTCCCAAAGGACACGTAGGGCGCAGACAGGTAGAAACTAGTCTGTGATGGCAAATTGCGTGCACTTTCATACAGATAATAAATAATACGTTTACTTTTTGATTTTCGTACGGACCCCTGTGCAATGGCTGTGATTGATGGATTTGGATGCAGATGCAGTGGGTTTGGTCCTGCAAAATCCCTGTTTCAAAACCTCTCCTCTTTAATCTCGGACACACAATACTGCTTAAAACAACTCGCACACTCACTGATATCTATAGCATTAGTAAACAGTGTGGCCTGCTAATCTCTGCAGTAAAGACAAAAGGCTTTTTACTTTATTACAGCCTGTAAAGATAAGTACAGTTTACAGGGCCGCCAAATAAAGATGCAACTGCACTGGTTTATGACCTCGTTAAGCAGCATGACTTCACAGCCCCATCATGAGCTGCTGCTGCTGCTGGCTCTTCTCGCACTGAAGTCACTGTAGGTCTGCTCAGATGATGACAATGAATAGCCAGGGTTGTGATGATAATGATACACTTTGGACATCTCTACACCCGTTTGAATGACAGATACACATTACTGTAAACACAGAGGTAGCAATCCTATAGTGACACATCTCTCTCTAACTGCCTGTATTGATGCTTCCCAGGCAGATAATAGCCGGACCTTTTCCACAATAGCATGGTGTTGTGGATCCTAACAGTGACCCGCCTCCGTTAATGGGGTTTGAAACGCCACTTCCCATTGTTTTTACTGGTTTAAAAACAAACACTTATTGAAAGATGGCATTAAAATATTTGAATAAACCCTTAATGGTAAAACATCTGTATATTCTGATCTCAGTGTATTAAAATCACCCTCAAATGCCCCACATTGCATCTTGTTTTTCTTAATCAGAATTGTGATTGACAGCTGGAGATAAGTAAAATGTTTCATTTGATTTAAGTCCTACTGTTTTTATACTATCTTCCTCAGACTTCTTGTAGTTTCCTATGGGGGTTATTCTAGTTGTTGTTTATTGCCTACTAAGTATATTTTTATTAGCTATGGCAGCTTCTGTGTCATGCAACTCCATTTGTAAGCGGCTGGCCTCGGTGCCCGGATGAAATCCTGGTAGATGTGGGCTTGGGTGAGGTTTGTGTGTGTTTTGTGTGGCAATGTGTTCCTCTTCCATGCAGAGGCAAGGGTAGTGCCCCAGGAGAGAGACTTGGGGCAGCTTGTCTCTTCTGTGAGGATTGCTCTCCTGACCAAGCGTTATCCCATTTTGTTTTCTGTTTCCTAGTCTACGGCACTGTAATCAATGCCGTCTCCTCTGTGCCTGATGGGATGATTGCCTTTTTACTTTTCCTTTGCTGTGAATTAAGCTTGTTTGCTTCAGTGTGTGAAGAGCTCTGTGGCAACTCCGTAAAGGGATCTGTTCCAAGTAAGATTGGCTGATGGAGCTCTCCCTGATCTTAGGGTGTGATCTGGCACCGATTTTGTGTTGCTTTATTCACAGCCTTGCCTTTCCACACAACACAGCAGATTAGTTTGGGATATTTTGTCGAGTGCAATGTGCCACGCCGCGCCCTGATATGTGGCTTCCCAAGCTACCAGCGGGTCAGGGCAAATTTCTGCAATGCCTCCTCACAGCTGGCTGTCACTCAAACACTTCTAATAAGTGTCGCACAAACCCCGGGGAGTTTACTTGTGCCAACGGCCGTACGAGCTTGTGGACATGTCGGAAGCCGTGGCACATTATCGTTGTGGCCGGGGTCGTGGTGTGGCCGGAGAGGGAGGCACCGCTGTCCTGCAGATCCCCTGCGTGCTGCCAGGCCGTGGCAGGAAGAAGCGACAAGCCGTTATCTGTGGTCGCACGCCGGGTGTGGCAACGCTTGCGCAATCTCTCTCTGCTTCCCCTTTCCGAGTCGGCGCTGTTATCGTCCTGCGCACGCTGGTACGAAACGCACTTGTGTGGTGCTCTCCCCATAGCGGTGCCCCCAAGCCCCGCCCGCCCGTCTCTCTGCGTACGTCGTTATTCTGGTGACTCAGGATCACAGCTGTTGACATGTTTACCTGGATTGTCTGACTAATGCATAACCGGAAAGCTGACCCACTGAAATGGCCTCGAGTCTATCTGTCTGACGTCAGTGTAGGGAAGCAGCGTGTCTCGCTTTGCTCATGCAGAGGGGCATCCCAGCTGTTGTGGCAAGAAGGGCTGAGGCCTCCAGCTCAGCAGGGCAGTGTGAGCTTCAAAGCATGTGAAGAATCGGCCGAATGGCTGCCCTTGCAACTGAGAATGTTTACATTGCAAGCACAGTCCCTCTGTTGCGGGTCTTTGTGTCAGAGGGGGGATCGGGGCGGTTTTGAGACGCGCTGTATTCCCCCCCCCCCCCCCCCCCGCTTCACACGACTCCACAGGCTCCGTGTTTAAGGGCGACAAGTGAGCCGCTGCGGTCTCCGCTCCTGTGAAGTCTGGGAGCTCGGGGTGACGCACGCCCAGCACGACTGTGTGCTGCTTTTCTGTTTTTTTTTTTTCCCCTCTCTCTCCTGGCTCGTTGTGCAGTCCAGGGCCAGATGTGTTTTGCTGACGTGGCAGTATAGCACATGTGCAGAGAATGCAAATCGAGATGAGACAGCGTTTTGGAGTATTGAAGAGTGTCCACAAAAATGCTTTCCCTTTTATTATACTGTAACATGTTTTAAGATCTCTTATTTATGGACTCCTTTTGTCCAGGACTTATGAAAAACAGACAAGTGTACATAGAAGAATCCAGTACAGTTGGCAACTTGAGGAGGATATTTTTAGGTCTGTGTTGTACAGAAAGATGGACCGCCTACATCAGGACTGCGGTCAGATTGTTTTTGTTCAGCACAGCCCAGAACGCGGGGCTCTGGACGGACGCAGAGACTGGCGGCCGTGCGGCTGTGTCGATGCACGCTTGCCCGCAGGCCGCCATTCTGCTGACACAAGCACTTTCAGATCGATCGCCTTTCCCTGCGATGGGCTCCTCTCTTGATTTGTATTATTTTTTCCGTTCCCGGAATCCGTCAATGACTGTTCTCTTTGACGCGTGTCCTGAAATGTTTAACTGTGAAGTGTTCTAGTGAATCCTGGTCCCCATCGAATCCTGTCCTCTGTAGGGACTTCTAAAACACACAGAAGCCCAGAGCTGTGGTCTTGAAACCCAAGCCGGAGCAAAACGGCTCCCCCACACTGAGCAAGCTGCCTGGTCTTGTTTTGAACTTCTTTCTTCTTCTTACCGTGGCAAATCGCAGAGTGCCCCCCTTCCTCAGGATACTGGCTGCAGGGTTCATGCTGACTCTTCCTCTCCCCTCCCCCATGATCTCCACAGACCAACACCCCTCCCCCACGTTCCCCCTGCTGAGATGGTCAGTCATCCCGCTTTACCTCCCTCCCCAGCCCTGTCCACCTTGCCCCACCTGCTGCACGCACCAGCCCTGGAGAGAGCGCTCTCTCGGCAGTCTGGCTGACTTTTCCTGGTTGCGTTGCTGCGCAGACGCACGATAACGGGCTGTTATCTCGCCAGCTGGTAATCGGAGACGCTTGGTCTCCCCGGCTGATACTGCTCTAGCTTCTGTGTGGCGCGTATCCAGAGAGGTAAAACACACGTGACAACTTCTGCACTTCCCTTCCGTCCCTTGGCAGGACTCCAGTCCAGTCCTGCACAGTTTTCTGTTTAATCCCCTCTTCTCCCTTTTTATGTACTTTCTTAATTTCTTAATTGACCTGGCTGTTAGACATCAATGTAATAATGAAGGATTAGCTGATGGTCAATGAAGTGGAATGGCCCAGGACTGCCAAGGCCCCCCCCCACTATGTCAGTGTGCATGCTTGTGACCCCCCCCCATTCGATCAGAAATCCGATCCATCAGATTTATTTTTGCTTTCTTGTCTTTCATGCCCTGACACCACAAAGCACTTTGCATTAAGAAATAAATGTTTAAAGTGTGTATAATGATAATAGGTTTATACAGACCTTTCAAGTATATAAAGCACTAGTAAAAGCATGTAAAACCACCACACAGCATTAACAAAGCATGCGAAACTTTCAGATGCAAGAAAGTGTTTGTGGAGGGCCACCACAGTCCAGCAACAGGCCTCTGCAAACTTCACTTCCTAAGTTTTCCTGCTGACAGAGAGATTGGTCTAAACAGGCCGTTGCTTTTCTTTCCACTCGGTGCAATTTGTGGATTCTACGCATATTTACTCGGCTGTAAATGAACTATTCGCTCCAAGGCTGTGCCGATGGCGACGCTCGCACCGAGGTGTCGTGTTCTTGAGACCCTGCATGTTTTAATCTTCACTTATTGATCCCCTTTGTGCAAGCCTCTGCCTGGTCGTCTGATTATTCTTAAAGATTCCCTATACTCTGGCCTTGTTGCCACATTTCTCCTCTTGCGTTGCCTAACTAGTGTCTTTCAAGGCCTGAAAGCTGATTGGCCGTGTTGTTCTCCTCGTTCTATATGCTTTTGCCGATTCAGCTATGGTGCGTTTCTCCTTTACGCACTTGTCCGTTCTGGTACATTTGCACCACATTAGATAAAGCCTTTCCCTTCCCTCTTGGTTTATAGCTGTCCCTGATACTGGTGGCACAAACGGACAGTAGATGCTGAAGCTCCCTGATGCTTTTTGAACAGATCACACATGACAGAGTGAGACCTGCTCAATCCTCGTCTCATTTGGTCTCTTTTGAAACTGTGCCAGATTGTTGCGCCTCTGTCCCTGGCGCCGCTCCAGCCCTGTGACCGGACCAATTGACTTCACTTCCCCTAATCCCCCTGTCTGCCAGCCCCTGCCACACGGCCTAATCTCCTTTCCAGCACAGGCCCAGCTGGCTTTTCCCGAATGTTGTAATCATACTGTGCCCTCTGAACCGAGCGTGCCAAAATGACAGTAAACATCGAGATGGAAGAGAAGAGAGGACAGGCACTCGGCGGCAGCACACAAACCCGAGTTAAATTTCAGCTACAAATAAGATTTGATAAACTGACTGTTGGGGCACGACAATAGGCCATTGTCTGGATAAAAACCCTGTTTATTTGTGTAGTGTTTCAGTCAGGCAACATTGTAACTAAATCTCCTTATCTCTTTCAGTCCTATCCATTCACCCAGTAATACTCATACGCTATAACCAACACCCTAAACAAAGAATGTGGAAATTGAAAGAATGACTTGATTGATTTAGTTTTTAGAATGATTAGTTACATTAATGTTACAATTACAGACCCGTTAAAGAGTCGCTTCAGCTGTATCAGTGCGTACTCTTAAGCCAGAGATCACAAGATACAGTCCATGTCAATGCATGGTCTTATTCTGCCCCGAGGCCATGCAGGCAGAAGATGCTGACGTCTCTTTGCCCCTCTCCCTGTCCAGACCTGATCCCCCCGGGCGTGTGTAACCTCCTGAACCCCTCCACCATCTACGCAAACAATGAGGTCAACCTGGATGAGGTGGACATCTACGGCTTCGACTACGACTATACCCTGGCCCTCTACTCCAACGCTCTGAACTCCATGATCTACGACAAGGCCCGGGACTTTCTCATCGAGCACTACAAGGTCCGTGGTTTGAAGGACCAGAAATGGTGCTCTGCACTTTAAATCCTTGCTGGTGTGACTGTCCTTGCCAGCAATGCCCAGTGAGAGCTTTATGATGATTTATTGATGTTAATGCTGCCTCCCTCTCTCCTCCTCCTTCCAGTACCCAGAGGGAATTCGCAAGTACGACTACATCCCCAATTTCGCCGCCCGTGGCCTCCACTACGACATCCAGAAGGTGAGTCCAAGTCTGTCCGAGTCTGTCTGTCTCTCTCTGCGCTGGGCGAACCGATTCCAGATCTCGCCGCAGAGACTCGGGGGTAACGAGGCCGGCTTTTAGGATTAGCCGCTGCTCCTCTTACGCAATGTGCATCTGTTCGGATCAGGTGCTTGATGCGCTGGCACTTTTAGAAGCTTTACCGTTATTCAGGTCGGACGAGGACACGAGTGTAAGTCTACGGACATTATTTTTAGCGTCAGTCCTTCCAGAATCTATCTAGGAGGTGTTATGGGGCTGGGGCTGTCACCAACCGTCCAAATGCCCAGAGAAGAGATGAGTGGTCCTGGCAAAGAGTTAACTGGGCTGTGCTTTGTCTTCTGCAGGGGCTGCTGATGAAAATCGATGCTTTTCATTACATCCAGCTGGGCACGGTTTACAGGTGAGCTGACGCGTCCCTTGCTTCCAGATGTGTCTATAGAGTCCGTCTGCATGCAGGACAGGAGATTAACTACGAGGCACCGGAGAGAGATGTCCAGACACCCCCCTGAAGGAGAGAATTAGTCTTTGGGCGTCCAAGGCCTAATAGTTGTGTCCCCTCCATGCAATTAGGTTAAAAGTCCCCCCATGAAATAGATCCCTGGTCTCTGGGTTCCTCATAGCCGAGGTTAAACGATGTCTCTGGTCTCCGCAGGGGCCTGAAGCCCGTCTCGGATGAGGAGGTGCTGCAGCTGTACGGTGGGACGCACCACGTCCCCCTGCACCAAGTCAGCGGCTTCTATGGCAAGGTCAGTCACCCTGCGGTCCCAGAACCGGCTGTGTTCGGTTGGGTAGTTCATAGAGGAAACGTTCCAGCCATTGAGGGTAAAAAAAACCCACCCTGACTCTGCCCTCTTCTCCTCAGGGTCCCAAGATGAAGCAGTTCATGGACGTCTTCTCCATCCCCGAAATGACGCTGCTGGCGGCCGCCAACGACTTCTTCATCTCGAATGACATCGAGTACGACCCCGTGCATCTCTACAAGGATGTCTCGGTGAGTGCTGAAGTCGAGCGAGGTTTATAGAGGCCTTGACATAAGCAACTCATTTTGACTGGGGTGGGGGGCACCCGGATGCCCGCTGGGACTCTCGGGAGGTGGGTGGGAGCGGTGCCGTCCAAGGTGTCCTTCGGTAGCCTAACCGGCACAGTGGGAAATGAGCGGTGGCCCCTGACAGAGGCTTAGGGAGAACAAAAAACTGTGGGAAGTGAAACCAGACCAAAATAAGCCACCGTGCATTAGAGCCCAAAACAAAGCATTCCTCGACCAAGATGTCAGCGCAGCAGAAACAACAGTCACCCCCCCCCGCCTCTGCCTTTGTTTACATCGGCTACACACACGGAGGCCTTTCGCCCAGACATCCAATTACCTGTTTCACGTCAACCCACGATCCGCCCAGTAGAGTCCTGTTTACCAGCACATTTTGTTTCATTTGTAATGTCTATTTATTTAAAACAAAAACCTGCCAAGTAGAAGAGAGGCCAGGTGGTCAACTTCATTCTTTTTTTAATCCCTCGTCAAGAATTCAAGCCAATTCGAAGCCAGCTTGACTCTTCGGTTTCGCAAAGTGGGTGAAAGGTCGCCTTTGTTGTCAGTCACACTGTGGCTTCCTCCCTCTGCGGCGAGGCTCGGCGCGCGGGGGAGCCGACTCAGAGCCGGCGGTGTTTACAGTGTTCACGGGCAGAGGGGCTAGTGCGGGAGCTGATAAGCAGCGGTCTGCGGCGGGCACATCTGCCCAGCGTGATTAGATGCGTGCCGGAGACGTGGCCACTGGAAGGATGATTGTTTACATTCCTGAAAACTCCCTGCTGTTTCGGCCTGCTGCCCCACCTTTCTGGGGACTGTTTCGGGTGCTCTGTTAAATTCGGGCTCCTTAGGATATTTTTTTAAATCAACATTGCATAACGTTTCATGCACAACATTCATCACGTTCATAAACACCAGTTGCGTCATTTGCCATGGGGGCGTTCCTCAAGCTTATCAGAGGAGGAGAGCACAATATGGGAGCGTGAAGTTTAGTACGGAGGAATGCACTCCTGTTCCTTTCTGCTGTGTGTGCGTTTTTTGTTTTGTTTATTTTTTCTGCCTCCAAAACCACAAGCTGCGATTGTACCACAGGGCAGCTCTGTGCAGTTCAGAGCCGCGCGTCCCCCGGGCAGTGTCTTGTGTACAGGAAGTCAGTGTGGTGAACCCCTCCCCACACACACACACTTACTCGAGCCCAGTAGCCTGTGTGCTGTATATCTTGAGCTGGCAGTGTTTGTACAAAATGTTCTGTGCGCCGCCACAGTGAACGCTCTGTACTGAGGCAGCTGGCTTCCTCTCTCTCTCTGTGCCGCAGTGTTCTTTAACCACATCTGGTTTGATTTTTAGGAAGATGTTTGTAAAGGACAGCTTAAAGCGTTTTTTCCACACCTCTTCCGTGGCCATACCTTAACTCGTTGCTCAGGTACAGGAAGTGAGCGTGTGTTCCGTGAATGTGGAAGATCTCTATCGGTTGTTTTTCTCTCTCTCAGTGACGGACAGGCTTTCTCAGTCTGTACAAACAGTCTTGGAGGCCCGTATAGGCGTCATGCATTGCTGTCATCGCAGTCTTACACTGGAAATGTGTTTTTCATTTTAGTTTTTAAGTGAGAGTTCAGTGTCCCTGCATACCTGACGGATGCAGTGTAATTTTTGTGCTTCTGTCTCTCTGAAAAGTTGGAAGAATTTGGAAGCCAGCGGGTGGTTGACTGCTAGGCTAACATCACAGTTGCTTCTGTGCCTTTAACCTCCAAGTCTGGGCTGTTCTTCACAGCAGAAACCTGATCCTGTGTGAGAGGGGGAGAGAGATGGGATGAGAGAGAGAGAGAGAGAGAGAGTGCTGAAAAAGTTGCATAACTCACTCCCTCCCAAGGGAGATGGACTGGTTTAGTGCAGCTTGCAGTTCTCTCTCTCTCTCTCTCACTTCATCTATGTGTTGGCCCCTGTCCTGGCCTTTGTGGGGAGGGGAAGATAAATCTACGCACCACATAGGCATTGGATCGAGTTTGATCACATCGCCCTGGTTTGTTCCATGATTTATTGATGTCATTATTGTGACTCGGCATCCTCTCACCGTGTTTGTTTTAAGATTATATACAGCCTCGCTCTGGAGTGTCTTCTCAGCTCTGTGTTTCATTGATTAGCACTTTTTGTACTCTGCCTTTAGTCCCAGACACGGTTAATCACCCCCCCCCCCCACACACACACACAGAATAAAGATCAGGTAATTCAGTGAGCGTCTGGCAGTCATTTCTAACCGATGTCTTTGGGATGAAGCTGCTGTCATTCGGGGGCTCTGTTTTCTGTTCTTGCTCTTAGTTGACTTTAATGGGGGCTTCTGTTATGAATGGTATTTAATTGGCATGTCTCGTACCGTTTAAAAGAGTAACCAGGAAATGTCATTCGGTACAGGCAGCAGGAACACTGGAGGATATAAAGCTCGAGTCCGGTTTGAACGTCTCCCATTATCGCTGATTGTGCGCTCTCTCTCTCTCTCTCTCTCTCTCTCTCTCTCTCTCTCTCTCCGCTCTTTTGCAGGATGCCATCGGGATGGTGCACATCAAGGGCTACATGTACAAGTGGATCATGCAGGATCTGGGTAAGTGAGACAGATGCCCCCCCATACTGAAATACAAGGCCTGGTTACCCTTGACAGACAATAACTGCGACTGCAGAGGTCTGAGCAACGGGCAAAGCATTTCTCATTCAAAGCGTTGAAAATGGTGTTTGGTTTCAAATCTGGGGCTCAATAAATGCATTCAGATTGACTCCTGACCCGCTAGAGCAGTGGAAAGTTTTAATAAAAGATTAATGTAAAAAACGGATTATTAAAACTCCCACTGAAGTAGAAAGTATGAGAACTGGATTCCCTGTGATAAAAATGTGAGTTTGCAATACTCTTTGATTTCCTCCCGATATTTTGCCAGCCCTTCCTCAGTGACGCAATTGTTTCATTAGCGCTTGAGAAAAGTTTGCAGATCGAGACTCATAAACTGAAACCGGCTGCAGTTTTGCGATCAGCTTGCTATCCGTGGTTACAGCAGAATTTAGAAATGCATCACTTCTGGTAAAGTCCCTGTGAATCGTAAACCACAGTGAAGTGGAGCAGTGATGTGGTTTGATTCACCGAAGTGGTCGGTGGTGACGGTGGTGGTGAGGGGGGGTGGGGGGGCTGTGTGCGTGCAATGGGATTTAGGATGCCACAAGGTTTGATGAGTCTGTAGAGAACGCAGGAACTGTAATCTGGATCTGCGTGAATGGAGACCCAACTCATCACCCGCTGAACAGACGAAGGGCTGCGAGTGTGTGTGTGTGTGTGTGTGTGTGTGTGTAGCCTTGATTTGTTGCGTTTCCCTGTTGTTCGTGGTTATTGTGCTGGGAAGCATTGTGTGCCGGGCAGCTAGAGTCCTCTTGCTGTTGCCAACAAGTATGCATCAGCTCGCAGAGAGGGGGAGGAAAAACACTGCATACGTTCCAATTGTGCTCCTCCTCAGATATAATCCGGCTATAAAATCAAACATCAAACGGAATAAAACATCTAAAATCTGTAGAGGTGGTGAAAACGAATTCCCATGACCCCTCTCTGTGAAATTGGACGGCAAACTGTCCTCTGACGCATGGCGGTCCATCACCCCGCTCGACTCTCCCACACAAACGCGACCTCGTGCCGGGTCAGATAAAACCGGGGTTGTGATTCCATAACAAAGCGGAATCTTGAGACGCACCATTGTAACCTTCCCGGGGCCGCACGTTGCATCCGACCCAGATAACGTGGAGTTCGGACGGCGGTGTCGTGTGTGTCTGTCCGTGTGTGAAAACCCTGTGTTTCCCCTCACAGAGAAGTACATCCTGCGGGGAGACGAGACCTACGCCGTCCTGCACCGCCTGGTCAGCAGCGGCAAGAAGCTCTTCCTCATCACCAACAGCCCCTTCAGCTTCGTGTAAGCACCCCCTCTGACAATCTGACAGTAGCAAGTACGTTTAAATGTAGTAGTCCATTTCTAACAAACTTTCCCCTTGATTGTAGTGACAAAGGCATGAAATACATGGTGGGCAAAGACTGGAGGGACTTCTTTGACGTGGTCATCGTGCAGGCCGACAAACCGCACTTCTTCAACGACTGCGTCAAGTAAGTTTCCCTCCCCAGCTCTCGGGGGTCCTGTGGCTTATCTAGAGGAAGTGGCTGAGATCTGGCGTGACCTCCTGTACCCTCCTCGACTCTGCACTATATCCACTGTGACTGTGGAGAAGAGGTCCGCTCTGCCCCGTTCCTGCTGTGAAGAGCTCCTCTCTCTGCTGCCCTGCAAAATAATCGACCTGGACACCTTTGATGCGTTTCTCTGGCTGGTTTTCAGATCTCTTCTTTCTCCTCCCAGGCCCTTCCGACGCCTGGATGGCAACGGCGATCTTCAGTGGGACAAGATCAACAGCCTGGAAAAGGGCCAGATCTACAAACAGGTAAGCACAACGCTGCCGTCTGGTGCCATTTCAAAGCGGGGGAAAAGAAAATGGTTCTCGCGCGTGGTTTGTTCCGATCTTGTGCATGACAAACAGTTGACTGGATTCGATTTGTATCTCTGTGAGAACCGGGCTTTGATTCTGTCTGCCGTTTTCTGTAGCGCCCACGGAGTTGAAGGATGATTCTGGTTTCGTGCAACCGGCCTCGGAATTTGCTAGACCTTGCTGGAGGCATTTGGCTTCAGCGAGAACAAGGAGTTGGAGTCATTCAGGGACTTGGGGGGGCTGGTTTTGTAGAGGGGGATTGAAAGACTGCATTGCAACGAGAGAGGTCACGTTGATCCGAGGGTTTGTAGCCCGTCCTGTTCACACGTCCCTCGCTGCTTTCCCTCCATCTCGATGTCAGTCGTGCGTCTCTCTGGGGCTGAGAGTCTGAAGTGGCGTTTGAGATCTTTTTACTTTTGTAAGCTTTGTTGATGTGAAACGCGGAGCTTGTGGCCCCTGACCCCGCGGGTGGGATGAGTCAACGGAGATTAGGGCTGATTTACCGCAGAGAGACGGAGGGAAAGCAGCCCTCTCTCCCAGAGCGTGCGCGCGCTCTTTCTCACACTCCCGAGCGCAAGGTCACGTTTGTGAAGTTCGCCGACCGGAACCGCGCCGCCCCGTCCTCTCCAGAGCCAGACCCCTCTCCTAGGATCTTCACTCGCTGTACTCGGAGCGAGAGAGGCGTCGAGTTGGTATTAACTCGATACCGGGGCGCCACGGAAGTTGCAGCTGAGTCAAGTCGCCGAACGCCTGGGCAGCTGCACGGCTTGGCAGGCAGATGAGACGGATGTCTGCTGTGATCGGAGTGGCCTGCCCTCGCTGGGTTTACACCGGCCATTCGCTAACACGTGCCACCCATATAGCTGCGGGGGTCTCATGGTTTGTGGGGTGGTGGTATCTTTTCTGTACGGCTGGGGCGAGTGTGTTCGTTTTCACGGTGGTGCGGTTGGCAGTTTTGGCAAGTAATTAAACCCTGGCATCATTTGAAAATTTAAAGGGATCTTGTAGGCATTAGTATTGCTGAACAGATTTTGATGAGAAGGATAAAAATGTCTTGTACAGTCGGTGACCTGTTTTCCGTTTACCCTAAAGCAGTACCATTTTACCTCCCCGACACACTCTCGCACTTTATTCCATTCTGTTGGGAAATTAAGTCAATGATGCACAGTAATGACTTTATAGGTGAATTAGATGACTAATGGTCCGATTACTAAATACTCGTGTACCGTCACGTTTGAGTGCAACTTCCTTCTCTTGCCAAATGGCATTGTCGCAACCTGAACAGATTGCTTTCATTGGTAAAGACAGATAAATAATGCTGTGGTAATTTCGCTTCATCTTTATCGTGTCAAAGCTGGAGGAAAAGCCAGTCTTGCGTGTGTTATGATCCAGCATTCAGGACCTTGAGAGTCCATGTAATTTTTGTGCACAACAAAGCAAAACAAACATCTAATTTGATTGCATTTGTATTGCCAGAAGAACTGGGCTTTGATATCAAAGGGCACAATCTGGCTCGAATTAAAGAGACCGACCGCTCCCGTGGGTGTCTTTGTGATTAGTTTATTTGAATCTGTCGGTGGCTGATGTTTTCCCGTACATCAAAGGACGTCTGTAATCTTGGGAGAAACCCCGGCCCGGTTTGGATGAAATCTCCAGCCTTTCTGTTCTCTGAATTAGCCCTGTATGCCGCTAGATGCGTGATCGTGACATGTCTATACAGATATCGGACTGGATGGGCGGACAATAGGGCTCGGCATAATACAGGGCCTACGTGAGAGCGAGCGCGAAGCACAGTGAAAAGGCCCAGACAGATTGTGTGAGTGTGTGGCGGGGGAGGGATTGGCGCACACCACACAAAAACAAAATTGTTAATGTTCACTTTTAAAAGCGCTGCCTGTCTGAATTGTTCACGATTCCATTCGCTTTTGTTAAGGCAGGAAAAAAGGCCAGGAAATGGGGAAGTGGAAAACTACTTTCAGTGATAGCAGTCGGGTTTTTATTTATATATAGACGATCGCTACTAAAAATAAACTCCTTGGACCCATTAACTGTGGATCTTTTGTGTTTAAATACGTTTTCTGAGGCAAATTGAGAGTTCTATGTAAAATGGTTGTTTTTCGGTTGGAGATTTTTAATTTAAACTGATCAGCCAACACTCAATTGAGTGTAGGGTGCTGCACTGGTAAAAGACAGCAATAAGAATAAATATATTAATTAAATTAGTGTATAGATATGTGTAGAGGTGTAAGGATGTTGTCTGGACATGTCTAGGCAATTGGTGATTTGATCTGAGGAGTTTGTGGAGGTTCTTCTCCCATCCGAGCCGCTTTTTAGCATAAAAACTGCAGAGCGACTGACTGACCCGACCCGACGGACTCACTCGCTAGTAACTGAAAGTCAATAGAGATGAAACCGGGCCAGACAGCGTCCGAACGTTTCATGAGCGAGACGGTGCTGGGCGGGAGATCGGCGGGACGCTGCCTGCCTGTTAAATGCGCTGGGTGATGTCAGACAGATCGCCGGGGCTCGTGGGATTGTTTCCATCAGAGGTGGGGCAGGGAGGCGGGCGGTCGGGTGAGATCGGACCGGCATGCTAAGGCAGTGTGGTGAATAGAGGCAAAGAAGTGCCTTCGCCTCCTCCGGCACGTCAGCCACTTTCTCAAGCCAGGCTCTGGAGAGGGCCAGGGGCACAATGGCCCCCATTGATGCGCCGGGCTGGGAAGAGAACTCGAGGTTCTCCAGTGTGATATCGGAGAAGAACAACAGAGCGACGCTACCCCCCCGCCTCCCTCGTACACACACACACCAACCCCCTGCGTTTAGGCTTTGGTCTCGGGCCAATTTGGGTCGACTCAAAACAAGAGATTGTAATAACCCAGCAACCACAGCAGTAGGTGGGGCGTTGTGGAAGTTTTTCGGTGTCTAGGACACCCCATTTTTGCTCATCTTTTATCTGGGGGGTTGTAGGAGAAGAGAAATTCCTCAGTTTTGTGTCCCAGCTATAAATCCTTCCCCATCAAAACTGAACTTGAACATCCAGCCAATCAAAACATCTTTAACATCTTCAAAACAAGTCTGTGTTCCTTATGTAATTTGGACGCACATGTTTGCGGCATTTGTATATTTAACCCCCCCCCCCCAACAAGAATGTAATTAATCAGGTGTGCAGAGACGGACCCTGCTGGGGGGGGTGGGCAGTGCTCTGTAGTGAGCTGCCCCCGTGGTCTTGAGTGGCCCGACACTGCTGTTTTAGGGCGGCCCCTGTCTGCGGCCGGACAATAGGGGTCTTTGTCAGTCGGAGGCCGGCAGCCCATCTGATCGCTTCGGTGTTTGTCGGAGGGTCAGCTGAATGCCTCGGGTTGCCCTCCCTGCTGGGATGCCGACCCCTGACCCCCGACCCCTGACCCTGAGGCGTGAAGGAACGCAGAGTTGAAAAGCAGAGGTCTGTTCATGAACGCGGAGAGAACTTAGCAAAACAAGTCTGTGTCAGTGTAGAGAGTTTGCTCGGATGCTCTGAACAAGTTTAAAAAAAACACTCCCTGCTTCTCCTCGCTTATGGAGATCCCTTGGCCTGTGTATCCAATAATGATGATTGAAGACTGTTTGCCTTCAACTTATTCTCTAAAGTGATTTTATGGCTGAACATCCAGATTGTCTGTTATGGCAAACAAACGCACACGGATTGAGCAGCCGAACAAGGTCTTTCGTATCCCCCCACGAGGTAATCTCTCCAGTTCCCCTGGAATCTCCTCTGGGCGGTCGAGCTGAAGGATGTCTCATTCCTGTGCGAGACGCATGAAAGACAAAAGTCCCTGAGAGTGTGTGTGTATTGGAGGGGGTTGTGGAACAGCTTAATGTGGCTACTGTTTAACCACCAAATCTAATCAGTGCAACCTTTTTTAATAAGCGGTGGTTTAAGCAAGGAATGCTCTAACAGAGGGCTGATTGTAGCGAGGTTTTGATCACAGCCTGACCTTATTAGCTGTTACAAACCTGATAAGTGTGCTGATTCGGTCTGCACTGATTTCTGTGGGTGAGATCCTCTGCCCTTTGTTTTCGTTTACGTCTCCCGTTACGACATGCAGCAGCGTGTGCAACAGTTTATACAGGGCATGGGGCCGATGTCGTTCTGCAGGCACTGAGAGCACTTTGCCGTTTTACTGCAGTAGAAAGCTTAACCCAAGACAGGCAGTGTTCGTCAGCCTCAGTCCATATAGTCCGGTACAGCCCATCCCACCACAGCTCTGTTTATAGACCTGAGTTGTGGGGTTGAGGACGTTCAGATCACTTTATCCCCCTTCTTACCGATCCCAATACGGCCGCTCTATTAATCTGTTACTAAGCATCTATTCTGGCCACATTTTCCAAATATTTTTAACGCCAGCGACTATTTTTATCTGTGTTCTTGTAGCGGAAAGATAAATATAATAACGTCTCCAAATGCAGAGCGGAATGCTTGTCTACGGTCCATTTCCATACCAGGCAGGCTGGTCTACGTGCGCGGTTTGTACAGTCTGCCCTCAGGCAGGATAGAAGTGAGGTTTCTTTTCTTTCCTTTCTGTCTGGGAACGCACCGCCTCGCCCCGGCCCCCCCAGCGGGGTGGAGGACCTCCCGGTTTTGGCGAGAGGCCACAGGAAACCTTGCTCTGGTTTCCGTAGAGACAGGGGAACATCATTTCCCTACAGATGAGAGGAGCCGCTGTTTCAGCAGCCAGACGGGCCGGCTTCCCATTGGCTCCCCTGGGTCGCCCAATCCCGTGGCTGTTGCCGTGGCCCAGGGCGGCGGGGGAGGCGACAAGGGCTCCAGCTAGTGGTGAATGGAAGCAGTCGGACTTGGGGGAAACTTTGCATTCCCAACTGCGCTCGTTCTCGAGTGCGGAGAGCAGGATACCAACGTCAGCACAAACACAGTAACCAGGCCAGAATCATGCCGAACTGAAAATTATCAACGGTTTCCCCAACGTTTTTAGCACTCTGAAGAAGCATCAGTGAATAATATCGTAATAGTGGTATTTATTCATTCATTAATTTATTTTTACATTCTGAACGGAGAATACTGCCGCATTCCGGAGCACTGCTTTGATTTTACACATTCTAGTGAATCGCAAAACGAATGTCTGGAGCGGGTCTGGGATCTGCTCTGGCGTCGAACTCCTTGCCCTCGGCTCATGATGCCCCAGCTGGCCTCCCGAGTGGGTCGGTCCCTTATGCCTGTCTCCTCTCCCGTGTTCCAGGGCAATCTCTTCGACTTCCTGCGGCTGACCGGCTGGAGGGGGTCCAGGGTGCTCTACTTCGGAGACCACCTGTACAGCGACTTGGCCGTGAGTGCATTTCCCTTCTGTTCTTCCGGTGCTTCGGAGTTTGCCTGAGCAGCCCACTCGGCTCTGTTCCTGTGCCCGTGTTGCTCTGCGTGCGTCTAACATCCTGTGGTTTTTCCCCGTCCCCCCACAGGACCTGATGCTGCGTCACGGCTGGCGGACCGGGGCCATCGTGCCGGAACTGGAGATGGAGACCAAGGTGGTGAACACAGAGCAGTACGCCCAGAGTCTGACCTGGCTGCAGGCTCTCACCGGGCTGCTGGAGCGCATGCAGGTGAGGTCACCCCTCCGCCTCGGTGCCGGAGGCGTCGGTGCTGGTCCTCCCGAGTTGCCGGTGTCCCTAGTCGCTCCTATGTGGGGCCCATTTTCAAGATATTGGGGCCACTTAAAAAACGCAGTGTTGATTCAGTTTCTAATCCCACCTCCGTCTTGGCAGATGCATCGTGATCCGGAGTCTCAGAAGGTCCTCCAGGACTGGCTGAAGGAACGAGAGGAGCTGAGGTGAGATGCTTTATTTAACGGTTTTAAGCCAAAACTACATCAATCGCAACCCACCCCCCTCGGGCTGGTCTTTCCACACTTCTAATCTGGATGCGAGTCATCTGGAGTTAGAATCCCGTATCTTTTGATGATTCTAACGTTCAACTGGATTATTTTTGTTTTCTTCTGCTAAGATCTAGTTAAGAGTAAAAGTGTTAAGTTTTAAACCACGCCGCCTTCTCAAACCATCCTGACTCTCTCGTTCTCCCCCCCCCCCCACAGGGCCGTCACCAAGAACCTCTTCAACCCCCAGTTCGGGAGCATCTTCCGCACCTGCCACAACCCCACCTACTTCTCCCGCCGCCTGTGCCGCTTCTCGGACCTGTACATGGCCTCCCTCAGCTGCCTGCTGAACTACGACCTCAGCTACACCTTCTACCCCCGCCGCACCCCCCTGCAGCACGAAGCCCCTCTCTGGATGGACCAGCTGTGCACGGGCTGCATGAAGACCCCCTTCCTGGAGGAAATGGCGCACATCCGCTAAAGGGAGGTGTTCGAGTGGCGCCGCCCTGCTGGACACACTGAGATGTGCCGTCTGACTTATTTTTTTTTTATTTTTTATTTTTTTTGGATATACGGAACAAAGACGTTGATTGTGAAGGAACCCGATACGTAGGCGGAGGGAAGCCTGTTACTGAGTGGATACGTTGTGAATCCTGACTTGAATTTCTGTTTTGAGTTTGTTTAATTTTAGGTGAAATGTGAAGTGGGGAGATTTTGTAGCAAATGCCAGCGGGAATAAACTGAGCTGTCAATCGATTTCCCCGTCGGATTGGAAAGGGGCCGGCGATTTGAGACTACATCCAGATCTGCCGGGATGGACCAGGACACTCCTGGTCTCGCGGGGCGCGCGGATCGCCATTGGGTCCGAGGAAGAGGACATGGGAGCTACTTGACACGGGGGGGACCGTCCCGGTGGCCAAGGCGGGACACCCAGGATAGAGGGGAAGTAGTGACGGAAGATTGTAGCAGATTTAGAATACCGCCGCCCCTCTGGTGTCTTCTGGAACTGCGCTTGCTGCCTTTCGCAGGGGGTTCGAGAACAGACTCCTTGCCCGATGCTCCCATTGCGATCTCGGCCTCTTGAAGAGGACGTCTGTTTGGTTTTCTTTCCGACGTGGGTCTCCGCACACGGCCCAATCCCGAGCTCATGAACTCCGCGCACAGCCGGATCGTGATCAAGAACTCTGCTGCTGCTTTTACTTTCGTTTTTTTTTCTTCGAGTGTCTATATATATATATCTATCCCCTGACCAGTCGGTCTCCCTCTTGGGCTGCTGCAGGAGAGGGAGAAATTGACTCCCTCCTAAACCCTACAGGTGGCTTTTGACAGACGAGTGTGGGTTTGGGCTTGAGGTTGAAGGACAGGAGGGAGGTCTGTAGGAGACTGGAAGATGTTTCCTGTACAGATCTAGAACTTTTTCAGGGGTAGGGGGACGTTTTTTTTGTTTTTTTTTTGCCTACTTAGGTTGAATAGGTGCTAAACAAAACAACCGAAAACTGAAAACTTTAAACTGCTATCTTCCTTTATAGCAATCCTTTAGCGTGTATATTGTGAATGCTGGAGAAATCGACAAAGAATGAAAAAGCTCGTGGGTGGGGGGTGCAAGAAGGGAGAGCTCGGCCAACTTCTTAAACCCCTCGACAGAACCTCACCTGACCTTCGCGGAACGTGCTGGTTGCTTGTTCTCCCTCACTCCCTCGTTTCTGTCGCATCTGTTCTCATTCACCGCAGTGCCTTCTGCTGAGCTGACCGATCTCCTTCTCCCCGCTCCCCCCCGGCCGTGTCTTCGGTCTTGAAGATCTTGGGGTCGCCGCTGTGGTGGGACCGAACCGGAAAGGTCCGGGGGCAGAAGGGGACGGGAGGGCGGCGCCGAGAGAGAACCAGAGTGGGGGGAGCCGGAGTAGAGATCCACCCGGGGGGGGGCGCTCGGTAGTCCGCTGGAACGAAAAACAAAATGGAGGCGTACGATGACCCCGAAGAGAGAACCTTAAATTCCATAATGCCAGTGAATAACTAGCATTGGGAACCGATCTAAAGAATATGGGATTGGATCTGAAGAAAGCTGTTCTTGGTGACTGGAAATCCGCACAATACGGCACCCATCGCCACCGGTGGACATGCCAGAACTGAACACTGCCCGCTCTTCGCACAAGAAGCAGAACTGCCTTCGTTCCAGCTGAAGAACCTTTTGGGTCTGGGACTCGATTTCGGGGGGTACAGTCGTGGTGGGATGAGGTCCCCTCTCTCTATATATATGTCTATCTACCTACCTATATATGTGTATGAATATAAATAAATATAAATGGCTCGTTGGCCAGAAGGAGGCCGTTATCCGCGCTCTGTAAATGTCAGTCTGCTTTGTGCATCGCCTCCCTGTGTCACTGTCACTGTGTACTGTTGACCGCTAAACGCACAACATGGTCCTCCTTTTGTCACTTCAAAACCATCCCCAGCGAGGATGCGTTTCCTTTTATTCATTTTATTTGCTTTATTATTATTTTTTTAACCCCGATCACTAACGAGGGACGCGGGGGGCTTTCTTCAGCACCACAGACTCCAAGCCCGGTCCGAGCTTAGAACTAGAGAGCCTCACGGCCACTGTATGAACTGCGACAAATTACGCTGAATGTGCTATTAAGGGCTCGGTCGCATCCTGCTCGCTTCAGTCGCGGTCGGCATAAACTGGGATGGGAAGAAAGCGCGTGGGGGAGTTCCTCTTCTCCTCGTCTGTATTGAAGCCGTCGAGCCGCACAGACCCTGGCGTCGGCCGTTCCTCCGTCTCGCTGGCACTGAGCTGCGGGCCGCACTTCCTCTGCAGGCTTCCTCAAGTCCTGCTCGGGCTGTTCGAGAGGGACGTTGCATGACCGCGCGATGAATCAAATCTCAAGAGCTGTAAACGCTGCCCAGTTTGAAATCTGTAGGAGCTTTTTAAAGTGTTTTTATTTCAGTGGCGTGGGTTTAGGACTTAAAGGAGGGTCACCACCTTTATTTTCTTTTGTATTTTTTTTCCTCTTCAATAAGCTAATGTAAAACCCTTTTCCCCGTGGGCCTGGGATCCGAGCAGACTGGAACTGCTTCCCGGGGGGTTGTTTGGGAGGCACATGCTGCACAGGGTGGCCAGAGACGGGGAGTTGTGTGTGTTTGTGGTCACACGATTGACTTTAAGGTACATTGTTTCAATCCTCAAACCACTCTTTGATCACCATCTACAGGTTATACACTTATTTTTTAAGCTCATTTTATTTTAGGTTTTATTTTTAGGAACACGCCTGCAAAGTTCGATTTTCAGGTAATGCCTCTCCACAGTTTTCTTGATTTGTCTTAACTGTTTTAGTTTTACAAGCGAGATGCAAAAGCCACTGGACTCTCCTGTGACCCAGACCGCCGCACAAGCCCCCTCCCAGCTGACCCGTCTCTCACTGTGGCTTCCCCTCTCGTGTGGGTTTGTGTTTTACATACAGAACTGTACTGTTGATTTTGCAGTTTCTTCATTCCTTTGGTAAATCTATCCGTTTACAAATGTTGCAATTTTAAAAACAATAAAAACAAGTGAAAACGGTATGACACGTGTGGGAGTTTGTTTTTTTCAAGTCTAAACTTCTGTGTAAGCCAGGTTTTCCTTTCCACTTCGTCATGCGCTTTTGACTATAGTATGCTCAACGCTGAACAGCCTCTGAGCACGACGACCAGATCAGATCGTGTCCCTGCAGAAAGATTTGCTTGCTGTGGTTTTGATTTGTCCGGCGCTCCTCTCAGGGCAGATCTTGCCTAGACAGCGAACGTCTCCCACAGGGCGGCTGAAGCGTGAAGAGTCTTGAACAGGCGCTTATCGATTGCTGCAGCTGGCACGGGTTGAGGAATGTGTTTAATAAAGAAGCGAGGGAGGGAGAGAGGACAACGGCCTGCAAACTGATTTGACTTGTTCTGGAAGAGTCCTCGGGTTACTGAAGAGGTGAAAGGGTTTATTATCATTACACTGACTTAGTTACTTCGGAGCTCTTCCTTCAGGCATGGGCAGGGAGGCACTAAGTATGAGTAAGAATATAATCCCTTTTAGATCATGCCTTTTAAATGCATCCCACAGCACTGCACAGGGCAATATATACTCCATTCAAACATTAAAAGCCAGAGGAGAAAAGTAACAATTTAGACTTAAAAGTGCTGATGGAATCGGTGTCCCTTCTGCAAAGAGCGTCCAAAGCCTTGGAGCAAAACCCGAAGACACTGTCCCCAATCGAGCGCCGGAGCCATCAACGTCCTGGATCTGTGGGAATGTGTGGAGCCGTAACACATGCAAGCTTTAGTATTGTTGTTGACCAACATCTGCATCTCCCAATGACGATGTCTGGGGCTCCTCTGATGATTGTGATCTTTAATAAAACTGTAATACCTTTCTAAAGCTTGACACTGACCGGCAATTCCAAAGGAAAGAGGGAAAGAATAAGGAATAGAACAACTCAGATGTTGAATGCTTGGGATTTGAATGAAAGTAAGAGCAGGTTTATTCCACTGTGTCAGCCAGAGGGGCAGCGCCGCACACACCGCTGTGCAAAACAGGTTTGCAGTGCAAATAAAGTGCATTGTCTCTGAGCTCTGCCTGGGGGAGCGAGCTGACCGGGTTAGGGGCAGGTGTGGACGGACCCTCTGACCTCTGACCTCATCACTCCTCCGCATTGCACGTCACAGCCCGGGGATCCCCTGCAGGACTGGGCGGAGGTGGAGACTTTGAAGCTGGGAGGAATGCACTCCCTGCCGAGTCCCACACGCAGTAGCCGATCTTCCCTTCTCACAACCCCCCAAAAAAGAAAAGAAAAAGAGCAGGTGTCCCTTTGATCTCTTCAATAGTACATGCATCCATCTCCTGCCGTCTCCTTACCTGGAGCCCCAGTGCAGCCCGCCATTGTCCCCGGCCGCTGGCTGAGTTGTACTGCACTGCCCTCTTGTGGCGCAGCTGAGGAATTGCAGCGCCATGGCTTAGCATTAGCATCAGCGCCTCTGGTGTCGCTGAAAACCACGCAGTGTAGCGAGATCACGGAGCGCCGGGCGGAGCTGTACCTGGCTCAGGTGTCGCTGGTGACGTCATGGCCGAGCAGAGGGCTGCGTGTGAGAGACGCACGACTTTCAGGTGAGAGCAGAAAAATTGCGTTTATCTGTGTCTGTCGCAGTCGGCCCACATGCAGGAGTGAAGTTGCTGTGGGATGTCGTCCCTGTCGGGAGGCTCAGTGCGGCCGGAGCTCATGGCGAGGGCGATGTCTTCACAGCTGCTCTGACTGGGAGAGAAGTTTGCTGCAGTGTCTGTAACTGGGCACTTGCAGGGGACAGCGGGTTTACTTAAAGCTATAGATTACATTTATTATTAGTAGCAGTAGCAGTGCAGGTGCTAATGGTAGTGAAATCTAATTAACTAATAATGCACGACTAGTATGACTTGGGACAATTGATCCGTGTGTTTGTTTTAGAAGAAATCCAGTAACGGACCTGGCCTGTTTACCCCCAGGAGGCTTGTCTAGCTCAGCGGGACGCAGGCAGGCAGGCAGTGGACGTCTCCGAGCCTGTTTGTGGTAGTCGCTGACTTGCTGTGTAACCTGTTTCGGTCAGAGCAAACCCAGGCCCCAGATCTATTTTCTTTTAGGGGTCCCGTCCCCCTCCGCTGGCCTGTGCCGTCCCACGCTCACCCCCGTCTTGTCCTCCGCTGTCCCAGGATGCAGCAGGAGCTGTGGCTGCAGGCGAAACTGCAGGTCCTCGCCTCCCTGAAGCCGATCCGCGCCATGAGAGCCGCTTCCACCGACAGGGCCAACTCCGCCAGCCCCGAGGATGGCACTGGTGAGCCCGTCGGCCCGCAGACTCAACCCTCTCTCTCTCTCTCCCTGGTCCCTGCGGCAGTTACGTCATTGTCCTCCTGTTCCCTGCAGTCCGAGCTCAGGAACGAAAGGGTGGTGGTGACTCTGCACCCGTCGGCACCGACGCCCCGATCTCACCTTCCAAGCCGGCCAATCCCGTCAAGAGCTCCAGGACCCACCAGGAACTGCACAAGGAGCTGCTGCTGGCACACAGAAAGTGAGAGCGGCGGGGCGGGGCGGGGGCTCAGGAATGGGGAGTTCTAGAATTTAGAAGTGACAATACAGTCTGTTCAATTACTGCAATTACTGCCTCTTCCATCTCTCCCTCTCCACCTCTGTCTCTCTGTTCCCCTCCATCTTTTCAATGGTTTTTGCCACTCGTGTTTTCATTTCTCTCTCTCTCTCTTCCTCTTTTTCTCTCTCCATCTCTTGGGTACTTTCTCTCCACACGCTCACGCATATACACACTGCTATACAGTGCCGCAAGAGGCCACTACAGATTGCTGGCCCCCGAGTGGAAAATTTCCTCACTCTCTCTCTCTGCTCTTGGCGATTAAAAATGAATGGACGCCGGTGTCAGTCGGGTGTTGGAAGGCATCCTTTGACACAGAGACGAACGAGGAGTGTGTGCGGGGGGGGGAGTCTTTTGTTTGGAGTCGATGCACACGGGCTGCAACTTAACACCTGCACAGCCTCCCCCCCCGCCTTTCTGGGACCACAGGCTATTAATAGAGAGATGACATGCACACGATGCACGGCCGCACCGACGCACACACGCTGGTAGAGGCCTTTAAAGTCCCCTTGGTGTAAAAAAGACAGACGCGTTTCCCACAGTGTGCATCACACCTTTACATGCAAAACTGTGCTGCTGAGATGAAGGGAAACGATGAGCGCTGTATTAGGACGCGGTGGTAAATTGTGGTTAATGAGGCTGTACTTAAATGTAGTGAAATAATAATAGTGACGTGCCGGAGATCAGGTCACACTAACGCATCATTCAATAGCTTCAATTGTGCGGTCTGGGCACTGCGGCCGGAGCCAAAACACAACCCTGCTGATTACCCAGGCTGGATCAGTTCAGACAGGGGATAATATGAGGGGATGTTTCTATTTCTGTCTGCTTTCTCGTATAAGAGGCTCTGCTGTTTTGGATTAAATGATTTGGGCTCTTACCGGTACTGAAATAATTGAATCACTCATCTCCCAAACCTGTTCTCGCTTGAAGAGAGACGTCACCCTTATAGAGGTCCTGGACTGACCGGTGTCCCTCGGTTCAGCTGGTGTTTTTGTGCGTTTGTGTTTTTGCTTTCCCTGCTCCGCCCTCTCTCTAGTTTGTATTGCCAACGTGATCTCGGCAGTTTTGTTGCCATCTGTTTTGGCCTCAACAAAGGTCAACAACCCGTCCCCTGAGAGGACAGACCGCTCCCGAGTGTCAGAGACTGTGGGACACTCTCTGTAGAAATGATTGGATAGTATTAATAACATCCTTTGTGAAGTCACATTCATTATACACGTTTAAAAGTCGCTTTGTTCTGAAACGGTTGAAAGAATACAGCTTTCTGCTCGTTGGTTTCAGTTCAGGGCTTGTTAAAGCGAGTCCCACTGCGTCTCTCTCAGGGGTCTGGGCGTGAGCAGTAAGCCGGAGCTGCAGGTGGTCTTGGAGAAGCGCCGTCGAGAGCAGACCCAGAGAGAGGAGGGCGAACTGGGCCGGAGTCCCCTGGAGGCGGAGCTGTTCAAGAGGCAGCAGAGGCAGCAGGAGGTGAGATGGACACGGGGGGGGCACGGTCAAAAGGTAGTTGGTGTTCGTGTGTGTACGTGGTGTGGTCAGACTGCCATCTCTTCCTCTTCCCGCCTGCAGATGGAGCGCCAGCAGGAGAAGGGTCTGGAGGGGAGCCAGCCCCCGGAGTTTGTGAAAGTGAGGCAGAATCTGAGGAAGACCCATCCCATCACGCCTTGCACCGGCTCCTCGTAATGCCTGGGAAGTGGACAGATCGACACTACTGCTGTGGGGAACCTATGGACGATCCATACCGTGTCGTTCTCTTAATTCATCCAACCCTTTCAGTTCCTCATAAGATGACACTGGTGGGTACACACCTCTCTGTTTGTTGCTAGTGCCCTTGATGTGAAACACGCTCCTTTTTGTGGAAGAATGAAATTCCACTCTACAGCTCACAACCTCTCCATGGACACTGACTACATCCCTGCATCTCTTCTCCTATTGTCTCCGTCCAATCTCCAATCGTGTGTGGATTCGCGCTGAACTCTCTGTCCTCGTGTGAACCTGAAGATGGCAGGAGGTTTGGAGAACGGGAGCAACTCAGTGAATAGTATTAATAAATTAAAAAAAGGCCTTTGCTTTTCTATCGTCCGCTGTGGGAAAGGGCTTCTCGTGGGCGAGGCGGGGGTGTCAGAAATGAAAGTCTGGTCTCTAAGCAGACGGGGGACGACTTCAATCATCTGATGAATTGTTTTCTGTCGAGCACGAAGGATGAAAGAGAAGTCACTGCCAAAGACCGTCCTCTCCTCGCTGGCAGTCAGGCGTCTTGTTTTTTGGTAACACAAAGGATAATACACAACCCTCCCCAAGGACACAGCCGTGCAGCCACGCCTGAGACGGGACTCTGCTCGTGTTCTTTGTCATTTTCATGGGTTACCTGAATGTGTGCAAAAAAAGTATGTATTATTTATTTTGATAAGCCGCACATGAAATGAGTGCAGATAGCTCACTTTCTGAGGGTGTCTCTGCTGTGCACTGAATTGCTGAGTGCTGTGTGCGTCTGCCTCCCATCCGCAGAGCTGCTGCTGCTCACAGGCATTGAGCAGACCAGAGCAATAAAACCCTGCAAACTCCACAACTGTGTCTGGATTTCATTGATGACTAATAATTCATATCTTCATTCACACCATGCTGCTGCGACCAGCGTCATCACAGATTTGCGCAGAAGTCGCGTCTGCTTGCACAGGAGGCGCGGCTGTCCCGTCTGCGCAGATACTCTTTCATCCCCCCGCCCCTCGCGCGGGGCAGCGGCCTGGCCTCGGCACGTGACGGGGGCGGGTCACATGACCGGCGGGGTCACATGACCGCAGCGTCTCTCGTCACGATGACTCTAAAAGTGTGTCGATCTGTTGCGCGCAGCACGTAAGTGGCTTTTGGTGTTTTGCTTCGGTTATAAAGCAGTAAGTTATAGAAATAATGACATTTGATTAACGGTGCTTGACTTTACCTGGCATTTATATAACTTTCCAAGCCCCGCCGGTACCGGATACATGGGATTTGGAAGTTATATAAGCGATACAGATGCGCTGGACTTCTGATTACACTGATTCGTGTTGATGTGTCCAGTCTCGCCAGTAGTTTGTGTGCATTGTGTGTGTGGCTGACTTAACACTTTGTGTTGGCATGCACTGTGTGTTTAGTATAATTAGTATATCGTTTAGATTAGTTCCTTTACCAATAAGAAAAGCTGCCCGCGGTGCTTACTGCCTACTTACAATAATGCTGTT
This sequence comes from Amia ocellicauda, assembly GCF_036373705.1. Taxonomy (NCBI): domain Eukaryota; kingdom Metazoa; phylum Chordata; class Actinopteri; order Amiiformes; family Amiidae; genus Amia; species Amia ocellicauda. The sequence goes on from NC_089856.1 coordinate 45,943,552, forward strand.
GTGCAATAAGGTTAGTGTGTCTGTGCCGGAGCAATACTGCCCCCTGCTGGCGGCCTGAAACACATTACACCTGCTTTCTAACACACACACCTACAGCCAGACATCACTGCAGTCACCCTGGAATCAGCCGTGCCAGTCTGGGAGTACTGCATTACCCAGTCCATCACTGGACTTACTCGGGATTTACTCTCTGCCCATCACTAATGCAGTCCCATAACAGGAAGTCCCAATCTAGTGTCCCAAATACTCGGATTGGCTAAATCCCAACCTGTCCGATTGACAGGTTAAGTGGGATGTAATGTTTAAATGTAAAATGCATTTATTTGGCTTCTGTTAAATGATTATTATTAGTCTGCAGGTGAGGACACGCAGAGTCTTGTTCTCTTGCAAGATCTTTATTATTATTCGTCTGTATGGGGGAACATGCAGGATGTGCTTCTCTTTGCAAGATGATTATGAATATGTTATTATTTATGGTTATTATTCCATTACTATAAACGCTAACTTCTCATACGGTTCTTGTGCTCCTCACACCAGACTTCATACAGTGATTCAACATGACAGGTACTTTTTGTACAGATCTGATCAATAATTATTGATTTATAATTGATCAAAAACACTGGAAGTCCCATTGACAACCACGGTGGAACGATCTGATGCCCTTCCTTTAGATTACGACGCGCTACGTCTCCTGTCCCAGTGAGTGATGATCGTCTCTGCACTGCTGCGCGGCCCTGTGGTTCCCACTGCGGTCCTGCAGGTTATAAAAGCGTCTCAGCCTCGTATCTGGCTCATGGTCACGTGTCATATTTCCAACTCCCTTTGGACGCTTTCTTCCACATTTTACCACGCCTCATCTTTTCCTTATTCGGACACTTCCAATGATATATCATGCAAAACCAACTGTCACTGTCACAGTATCTTCAGATCCTTTAAATGACGGTTATTATTCTGTGTTTCGCAAGTGAGTTAACGCAGCTCGCTAAAATAAAATGACCTGCCCTTCTATTTTGTTGTGTAAGTTACCGAGAATCCAGCGGGTAAAGCTATATGACATGAGACCCGTGTGGCAGAATCGACTCAATTCCACTTCAGTCGCGGAATTGAAAATAAATAAATGTCTTTTTACAGCCAGGATTGGAGTTGACCGGTTTGAATTGAGGTGGAATTGGATCTGAGCAGAAGCAATTGAGGATTGACCCCCGACCGCCTTCTCGTCCCGCCTCTCCCCCGTCCTCGCAGGGCGCCATGGCTGCAGAGCGGCTGCAGACGTTCCTTGAGAAGATCCGCGCTGAGCTGGACCAGGTGGTGGAGTTCTGGCTGAAACACTCCCACGACCGCCAACACGGGTCAGTCTCGTCATCCGCTCCGGTCTTCCCACCACCGCTTCCACCCTGAATACGAATCTATAGGATTATGCTCGTCCCCGTGGTTAAGATCCCTGACCCTGCTGTGTTTGTGCCTGCTCCATTTTGTGCTTGGTATTTTATCAGGGCTGTATTCTCAGTTTACTGTCGCCTGGTTCTATTATTATTATTACAAGTGCTTAAGTAATGTGTGATGCAAAAATAATATCCTTTTTCCTGTTCCAGTTGTCATTCCCATTTCACTTTCGGTTTCGGTAACGTGTCTTTAATTGGAATATCCCCTATCCAGATGAGACTGATGAGACTCTGTTTGTCCGCAGGGGCTTTTTCACCTGCCTGGGGAGGGAGGGGCAGGTCTATGACGAGCTGAAGTACGTGTGGCTGCAAGGGAGACAGGTGAGATGCGTTCAGACTCTCGGATCCATCTCGGAGCGCCTCCTTTTTAAATTTATTTTCACTGCTTTTATAATCTGCTCTGGGTGATCTGAGAGAGACGGAAACCATGAACGTGTTTCGAATGGTGACCTCAGTGACAGCTCTCCGCTCTGTCCTGCCTGCCTCTGCAGGTGTGGATGTACTGTCGCCTGTACCGGACCGTGGAGCGGTTTCGCCGGCCCGAGATCCTGGAAGCCGCCGTGGCAGGTGAGCAGCAGGGACTCGGTTCCCCCAGGTGTGGCCTAGGATGCAGATTAATCAACACAACCTTGCGCAGCTGTCGATCATCCCTGTCCGTGTCCTTCTGGACCCACCCCACAAAACGACCTGATCTGCCGGGCCTCTGCTGGTCTTGTGGTCTTGGCCTTGTCCCTGACAGCAGTGGTGTGGGTCTGTCTTTTGGGGAGGGATTCAAACCTTCACTTCCAATTCTCTCTCTCTCCACCAGGAGGGGAGTTCTTACGCTCCCATGCCTGGGCGCCCCCCATGGACGGCCGGCAGAAGTGCGCCTTCTGCCTGACGCGGGACGGCCGGGCGGTGAAGGTGCAGAGGACCATCTTCAGCGAATGCTTCTACGTCATGGCCATGGACGAGCTGGCCAGGGTCACCGGCAAGGAAGAACATCAGGTACGTCGGGAGCGGGGAGATGACTGGGCCGTCCATGCCGCTGTGTTTCAGTCCTGTAGGAGACTGTGTGCGCTCTTCTCTCCTGTGCCGCACAGAGGGAGGCCGAACGGGTCATGGACCTGATCGTTCACTGGGTCCGGGTCGACCCGTCGGGCCTGGGACGTCCCGAGATGCCAGGCGATGCCCCCGTCAACCAGATGGCGGTCCCCATGATGCTCCTGTGCCTGGCGGAGCAGCTGACGGCGGAGCGGGTTGTGCTGGGGGAGAAGTACAGAGAGCTGGGCCAGTGGTGTGTGCAGCAGATCCTGCAGCACGTTCAGGTAGAGTGTATTGTTTGGGGCGGGCAATTTGTGGCAATTCCGTGGCGAAAGGCGCTATATTACATAATCAGTGATTGGTTAATTGATTAGTTGTTCCAGCCCAGATCTCCGATACTGAAATAGTCATTGAATGAACTGCTGTCAACATGTTGTAAGCTGGGCTCTCTCCCTCTCGCGGCACAGTATCGTCCTGGCTTCTGTTTCAGTTGGATCTCTCATACTGACCTGGTCTCATTATCCAATTAATTAGACACTTGTGATGCAGTTTCTTCTGCTAACAGGTTCAAATTCTTTTGATTCAAGGTGGATCACTTAGGTTAGATTTGTAGGTTTCAAATCATTAGCAGCCAGGAAGGAAGTATTCAATGAATCCAGTTAATGAGCTGATCAGACCAGTTCGGTATCTGGTAGCTGGGTGGGAACGGAGGCCGAAGTGCAGTCGGGAGGGGGGCGTAACCGAGCGGCGCGGCTCGTGGGTACAGATATCAGGAAGAAGCTGTTCTGTGAGCTGGAATTCCCCAGGGACTAATGGGGGGGTTTGGATAGCCGAGCGCAGAGCGAATGCAGCTGATCCGATCGCTCGCTGTCAGAAAATATAATCGGAGGTATTCTGAGCTCCGCGTCCAGACAGAAAGCAATCTGGTAACACAACCTTCCACTGAGGGAGTCTGGCCCTGTTACTCTCTTGTGAGTGTGTGTGTGTCTGTGTGAGTCAGTGTGCGTCTGTGTCTGTGTGTGTCAGTGTGTGTGCGCGTGTGTGTGGCTGAGCGCACAATCGGGGAGTTTTCAGTCGCACACAGTGTCAGTTCAGACCTGTTACAAAGACGGGAGCAGGAATACTGCAGTGGAGGGGGAGGGGGAGCGATGAAGTACGCAATTACAATTCCCCCTCCTCTGCCAAGTAATTCATTTCAATAACAATTACCGGGCCGGCTTTGTGTTGGCTGCCTCCTGCAATTGGAAAAAGAAAAAGCCCAGTCGCCACAGCAGCAGTCTGGGGGATGGGGGAGGCGAGATTTCCTCCTTTTTGAGTCAAGTTACTGTGTGTGTGTGTGTGTGTGTATATATATATATATATATATATATAATGTTACAAAAAACTAAAACACACCAAGAATCTGCCTCCCAGCATTTTTCAATGGAAGAAAACAAAAGTGTTTAAATGTCAGGGTGGTGGTTTTTATTTTTCCGCAAAGCACTTAAGGGGTTATAATGCATCTCTCTGTTTTGTGTCAGAGAGATGGGGCGGCCATTTTGGAAATGGTTTCCACAGAAGGGAAAGAGCTGCCTGGTTGCCAGGGGCGACACCAAAACCCAGGTGAGATTATAAAGTGATAGAGCCCCGGCGACAACACGCATTCCCCCCTCCCTCCCTCCCTCAGTCCCTCTCTCCCCATCCCTCCCTCTCTCTCCCGCTCCCTCCCTCTCTCTCTGTCCCTCTCTCCCGCTCCCTCCCTCTCTCTGTCCCTCTCTCCCCATCCCTCCCTCTCTCTCTGTCCCTCTCTCCCGCTCCCTCCCTCTCTGTCCCTCTCTCCCCATCCCTCCCTCTCTCTCTGTCCCTCTCTCTCACTCCCTCCCTCTCTCTGTCCCTCTCTCCCTCCCTCTCTGTCCCTCTCTCCCGCTCCCTCCCTCTCTCTGTCCCTCTCTCCCTCCCTCTCTGTCCCTCTCTCTCTTTCTCCCTCTCCCTCTCTCTGTGTTTATGAGTTTGCCGAGCAGTGGCTGCTGACAAAATAAAACCGGGGGGAAAAAGCCTGCCGATACGTGACCAATTTTTGTTTTTCAATTCCCCTGCACTGTCGTGTAATTATTTTCAATTACCGAGCCCAGTGCCCTGCCTTTTCTGCTGGCCGGCTGGCTGCTGTAATTAGATTGAATTGTGTGTGTGTGTGTGTGTGTGAGTGAAGCTGCAGTCCCTTTACTCGGCCCTTTCCTTGCAGTCGGGTTCCCGCATTCTGTGTTTCTTTCTTGTCCATCACCGTTTTCTTGTCCTGCCTTTTTTCTATTGGCTATATAAACCTTTTTAATGCTGTTTATATGAAGATTCCTGAAGATTCAAAACTGCCCTTAGTGGTTTCCTATCCTATCCCTGAGAGAGACACACACACACATTATAAGCATATTGCTGATCTCTTTGTAACCGAGTTTCGCTGTTTCTCTGACAGTGATTATTAGGGTGCTATCTGGGGTTTATTGCACATCGTAGCCTCATCCATGATGTGCACTGAGTGAAATACGATCCTAAACAAACACGTTACAATTTTCTGTGAGGAATTAGTCTTTAGTTTGTGACGAGAGTCTAACCCCACATGAACCGAACACGAGATCCCTGTGAACACCAGCTGGTCTGAGATACAAACACCTGTGTCAGTTTGGACAGTTTGCTCTGACCCAGGCGTGTGGAGAACGGGGGGCCGTGTAGAGCCGTGTTATTCACATACGGTCCTCACGGGCCGGTGGCTCTTTAAGTCGTTACCTGCTGTAGACACGTGACACAGCTTCAGTTAGGTTTAGCTGACCAAGAGCTTGGTGGAAAGAAGAACAGAAATATGGTGTTGACATGGTATTGTCCGTGTGCTTGTGCAGGCCATGCCCTGGAGGCCGGCTGGTTCCTGCTCCAGTACGCCGCCCGGCACGGGGACGAGGGGCTGAAGAAGACGGCCGTGGAGAAGTTCGTGCGGCTGCCCTTCGAGACGGGCTGGGACGCGGCCCACGGCGGGCTCTTCTACTTCCAGGACGTGGACGGCCTGTGTCCCACGCAGGTAGGGCTCGACGGGGACCCTGGCGGCGCGCTGCAGTGCTTTACAGCCGCAGAGTGAATCGATCTTGGCTGGAGTGATAAACCTCTTGGCAACACTTCAAAGCCTAGAGAAAATGAGCTGCTGTTAGTTATTCAGTTGGCAGGTTTCTGACAAGGAGTGCAGTAGAGTCGACGGGCAGCACTATCTGCACAAGGCTCTACTTTACAACACCAGCTCTGGTTTCAGGTCACAAAGTAACTCTGGGTTGTAGAGAATAAAATGCAGAGCCAAAAAATAAAAACCTCTCCACCGTGTCTCCTAGCTGGAGTGGAGTATGAAGCTGTGGTGGCCACACTGTGAGGCTCTCATCGCCTTCCTCATGGCCTACAGCGTGACCGGGGACCCTGCCCTGCTGGACTCGTTCACCCGGGTCTACGACTACACCTTCAGCCACGTGAGTCCGCCGGCACCGAACGCGCAAACAAACCCCCCCCGCGGTGTCCTCTTTCTCCCGGTCTCGCTCTCTCGCTCTTGGACAGGGAGTGAAACCAGTTAGTTTGACCTCAGTGGTACCTAGAGCGCCAGCAAAGGGCCAAGACTTGAGTCTAAACCCATCCTCCGTCTCTCTCTGCAGTTCCCGGATGAGAAGCACGGGGAATGGTTCGGCTATCTGACCCAGCAGGGTGCGGTGTCCCTGGACTTCAAGGGAGGGCCTTTTAAAGGTGAGTCCTGTGGAGACGGCATCAACTGCGTTACCTACACACACCCCGGCTCTGGCTTAACCGCGCTCTTCCCGGCTTTAGTTTGTGCACACAACTGTCATCGATATATCTGAGTGTTATTTTAGTAGGCAGAATCTGTAGAATCCCTTTTTATTTGGTCAGATGTTTCCAGATTGAATTGATTGCGTGTCCTAGGATAGAATCTTATCGGACTGAGAGCCACTGCTTTAAAAGTATGAAATCTGAACCACGATGAAGAGGATGAAATGCGCTCTGTCTTCCCAGGGTTTTTCCACGTGCCGCGCTGCCTGTACATGTGCGAGTGCCTGCTGGACGGCCTCCTGGGACGCCCCCGGGCCCTGTGAGACTCCACAGGGCGACCGGACGCTTCCTCACGGTCGGACCCAGAGGTGGCGTGACCCTGGGGGGGCGAGCACGCGTGTCTGAGGAGGGGGGGGCTCAGCGTCTCATCACAGGCGTGGAGGTCCACCTCGGTATCAGTTCTGGCGACACAACGCCTTGTTTTTTAATCACTAGAATGGGTTGCGATGGTGAAGTGGGGTCCGCGGGCCTTCAAGGTGTGTCAGTTGGCGTGAATGGAATAAGGGCTTCAGATTCGACTTTCTTAGACCTCATCTTTACCTCTTGATGCTGTTACTCTGCTATGGGACATGCGCCTTCGATTTTTGACTAGGCCTGGGCCCTGTTGCATTGTGGGAGCTCGTGCTGCCTTCCTAACCCGACCCTCGAGCTCAGTGCTTGATCTTTTTACCTCAAACGATCTCTCACTCCATCCTGACACTCCCTTGCTTTGGGTTAACAGCCTCTATCCCTTCTCTGGCCTCGATCTTTACACCTCTATGGGGGTCCTGCTCCCTCTCTCCAGTGTGAACTCTGACCCCTCGCCCCCCAGTTTCCATCTCTAGACTTTCTCTAACACGCATCTTGACTGAATGGCTTGAATGAAGTGAATCCGCACCGCTTATGAAAACGGGCCAAACGCAAGGGAAGCCGCTTCACTTCCTGGCTGCTGCAGATTGCACTCGCTCTTAATGAGATATTTGGTTTTATTTTCTTGAACTGCAAAGCACTTTCACTAGCAAAGGGGCGGTGTGTGGTTTAAACATTTGACATTAGTCTGTTTTAACTGCGGGGGGTGGATCTCACAGGACAATCTTTCTCACCACTGTGTGACACTGAACTCCAATATCATATAAAAGAACACGTCTTTTGTATACACTGTCTCTTTCTCGTGTATATCCTTCACTTCGTAAGAATGGTAACCCCACTCCAGACCACCTGTCCTGTAGGCTGTGTTGTTTGTTTACCCGAGGCCTCACTGTATCACGCTGCATTTGCGTTGTTTGTAATTTGTTTAGTCACACACTGTAACCGAAGCCGCTGAGGCCGGTCAAATTGAATTAAATCTTATAAGTGTCGGAATAAAAACTAAAACTCCCACTGTGGACCCTGTCCTCTGCATAGTCTCCGGTGTCTTGTCCTCAGTTGTCTGTCAGATGTTAAGTGTTGTTTTTAAGCCTTTAAGTGTCCCCCCTCCCCCAACCACTAGAGTGTCATTTTTTAATGTTGCACTGTCTGTGCGCTATGAACATCTGTCGCCGCATCTGGCAGCGACTCCTAACGAAGCGATCCTGGCAATCGAGTCGTGTGAAGGGAAGGGGACCAACTTGTGCCGAATCAGCGCTGAATGGAGCTGAAGAACGGATCTGTGCAAAACTGATCTTGTGTTTTTTTGTACGCTGCGAATAGATTCTCCCCAGGCATCCAAAGAGTGTGTATACGACAAAACTACATGGCTGCTGACATCCTGATAACATAACCGCTAACAGGCGATCAACACGTGTCAAGTAGTGTTTCTACACGCCTGTGGGGGGTGGGGGGGGTGTCTTGGCACTTCTGTCAAGCCAGCGAACGCACGGTACGAATGTGTGTGTGTCGAATGCAACATCCGTCACCCAGACGTGCGGTATTTGTTTTAAGAAACATGACAAGCCATACGAGTGGCTCACGGAGAGGAGGCGACTTTCTGATTCTCTCGCCGTCTCTACACCCCCCCCGCCACTGCGCTCGTTTCTGACCCGCGGCCCAAACCAAGATTGCCTCATCACGGACACCGCCGAAGAGATTGAAACCACCTGCGGCCCAAGATGAGTTTCTGAGGAGGCGAGTTCTGTTGTTTTGCTCGCTGTACCGTAGTCACGGAATTGAAGTTGGGGGGTTGCTGTCGTTTTGTTCAAGGTTTTATTTTCTTGAAATACCCAGAGTCCTCATCTTAGCTAGTTTCCCACGAATCCCCTGGTCCTGACACTGCAGACAATGAACAGAGCAGAGTGGTAGAAATCCATCCACATGTCATAGTGATGGCATTTTATTAGTGGGGGGGAAACCATTTAGCACATGTCTGACTTTTCTGGTTCATACAATCGGATGCAGTGACCTACAGGTACAGTTACAACACACAGTCATCCTAGCTCACAGGGGGGAGGTTGTGTGTGTGTGTGTGTGTGTGCGCGCATATATATATGTATATATATGTATATATTTATAAATATATATATTATAAAGCATGAACAGAAAGGGCTTTTTTTTCTGGTCCTGGAGCAGACCCTGCCCTGCTGGTTTTTGTTCCAACCGAGCTCTCAATTACTTAATTTTAGTAACGAGCTGCTTAGAATTGACTTTTTAAATTGTGTAATAAGAGAGTTGTTTCTTTAATAAGTTCTTTATACAATTCTATACTTTGCTACATCTACTGTTTAAAATAATTTCTGATTTAGGAAATTATTAGTTCAATTAAGTAATTAAGAGCTTGGTTGGAACACAAACCAGCAGGGTAGGGGGTCCCCAGGACCAGGGCTGGGACCACTGTTCTACACGCTTCTAAGTCCACAGAAACCTGTAGTTGGCCTTCAAGTAAATGAGCGTCTCGAGGTTCTTTGGCAGCAGGCGGCAGCGCTCTGGCCGCAGGATCTTGCCCACAGTGCTGAATATCCGCTCCACAGGCGTGGAGGTGGCGGGCACCGTGAACACCCTCTTGGCCACCTGCGCCAGCTGCGGGAAGTCGGTGGCCTTGCGGCGCCAGTACTGCAGTGGGTCCTCGTCCGTGGGGTCCTCGTGCAGGTAGGCGGCCACCTCCTGCTCCACGCTCTTGGCCTGGGACGCGGGCCGCTGCATGATGAAGGAGAACAGCTTGCTGCGCTTGGAGGGTGCGGGCGGCAGCTCCTCGCCGGGCGCCGGGCTGGGCGTGTACTTCACCACCTCCTTGAGCAGGATCTGCCTGTGCCGCTCGCCGCTGCTGCTCCACGACAGCTTGAACTGTGGGTCCAGCACGGTGGCCGTCACGTGCAGCGGGTCCTCCAGCACGGCGGCCAGCCGGCGGTCCAACGACTGCGCCAGGCTCACCAGGATGCCCGTGCACTGGCGCGTGGCGGTCTCGGCCAGGTGCTTGCGCAGGCCCAGCACGCAGGGCAGGGCCAGGCTGATGGACACGTGCTTGTCCCCCTGCACCATGTCGGTGGCCTCCTCGAAGGGCTCCAGCACTTCCACCAGCTCGCGCAGCACGGCCTTCTCGAAGCTGCTGAGCGTCAGGTCGTGCCGGTCCACCACCTCCTCCAGGAAGTCGGCGGACTCCAGCATGCGCCGCACCGTCTTCAGCTGCCAGTTCCACCGCCTCTCAGTGTGGGGGGCCCCCGCCGCCGGGGCTCCTGCCGCCGCCATCCCAGTCCCGGCCGCCCCTGCCGCCGTTGCCGGGGCCCTCCCGAAGACCTGCTGCAGCTTCTCGGGGGCCACGGTGGCCGTGACGTAGTTGTAGAAGCAGGCCGCCTTGGTGAGGGCGATGGAGAGCTGCGGCGAGGCGCGCAGCCCATCCCGCACGCACAGCCCCAGGGAGCGGGCAAAGCAGTCGATGCGCCGTGGCCCCAGGCACAGGTCCAGCGGGTTGCGGCTCTTGCCCTCGGCGGCCCCTTCCTCGTCGCTGCTGTCATCCTCTTCCTCTTCCTCCTCCTCCTCCTCCTCCTCCTCGTCCTCGCCGCTTTGCGCGCAGAAGCCCGGCAGGCGGAAGCTGGCCCTGCTCTCGGAGGCGGCGTCGGCCACCACGCGGAACACCTTGCCGGTGATGCCGTGGGCGTGCGACACCTCGTCGTACTCGGACAGGATGCGCTCGGCCGTGCGCTGCCCTGCCAGGCGCAGGCAGGCCAGCAGCGCCGACTTGATCTGCCAGTCGGCCGTGATGAAGTGGCAGGTGACGCCCAGGTAGCCGTTGGCCTGGCCGCTCTTCCACACGTCCAGGGTGACGCTGCATGACTCGGCCGCCTGCAGGGCCTGCTTGGTGGCCAGCTGCACCTGATAGGCGTAGCCGGGGATGAGCTGCTGCTGGACGTACTTGCGGGACTCCAGGGTGTAGCGCGGCTCCAGCAGGCGCAGCAGCTCCCGGAAGCCCTCGCTCTCCACGATGTGCACCGACTGCAGGTCGCGGATGATCATCTTGGCGATGGCCTCCGAGATGATGACCTGCCGCGGGTCGTTGCGGTCGAATTTGGCGAAACCACCACCGCTGCCTCCTCCGCCTCCTCCTCCGCCGGCGCTGCTGGTGCTGCTGCTGCTGCCGCTGCTGTGGGAGGAGCGGGCGGCCGAGTCCACGCGGCCACCGCCGGCCACCGCCACCGAGGTGGAGGTGTAGGATTCCCGCTTGATGTCCTTCTTCTTCACGAACTCATCGTACATGGCCTGGTGCTTGCGCTGGAGAGGAGGAGGAGGAGAGGGAGAACAGCAAGAAGAAAGAGGAGGAAGAGAAGAAATGTAATTATCATGTTAGTACCATCTACACACCGGCACAGACCTCAGAGTGACTGTTGAATCACTGTATTTTCTTCAAGGAATTGAAAGCAACAAAAACTATTTATAAATAGATGTTGTATCTTTGACAGGTAGTTAGTGGCTCCCTGGGCCAGTTGGTGCGAATATAATATGAAGACAATATTAACAAAGCATGGCAATGCCAGTGAATACTGCTGGTAAAGTGTGTCCTCTTACTGAGCTATTAATTCGCAGTCATTAATGTGTTTGATTGGACTCTTGATCAGATTACACTTCTTCTTTCATTGGAGTTTGTTTGGTGGAATTGGTTTGACTATTGACTGACGCGCACACACACAGATGTATCGATATATCGCTGTGTGCTTGAACAGTATGGGCTTGTGAATTACTATTATTATATCTCATCTATTATATTCCTCATCTGTTTGTGATGGCCCTTTCTTATATCCACAGTTTTGACTCTGCAGGTGCCATCTGCAAATTAAAATTAAGTTCATATGAAATGGTTAGTGGTATTTTCGACCATTTGAGCTTAATAACAGCCGCCAATAACAATCTATCTACTGTAGCAACCATGGACCCTGCTGTATGATTATCCACGCAGTCCTTCACGTCTCGACGTGTTTGTGTTTTCCGATTACAGCTCAAATAAGCGATTTACTTTAAGCTGATGCGTGTCTTTCACATACATCATTTGCATAGCCGGTTTAAAAGTTACAGTCGCCCTGTGTCATACATGTTCCTGCAGATGTCATTTTGCACAAGGGGGTCCTGAGCGGTGCAGGAGCATCTCTGCGGAGTCAGAGACACAGACATCGATCCGTGTGGCCCCTCACTGTGATTAATCCCAACCCCGGCGGATCGAGCGACATTAATTGTTCACGCATGCAATTAAAATCCCTGTGCCAAGCTCACCTTCAGATGCGTGACGAAGTTGGACGTCACTGTCCTCTTCGCCTGGATCCTGGTCCCGCACGCCTTGCAGTTGGACTCGATCTTGCCATTTTCCCCTTCAAAGACGATGTTGAAGTAATCCAGAATTGACACCCTCGGATTTGACGCCATCGACAAAGTTGTAACCTTTTCACTCGGAAGTAAATCTACTTTTTCTTCCCCTCCTCCTGCTGCGTTTGGCACCCCGATCCCCCTTGCTCTGCTCTCGCAGCCCCGCGGCTCTGGCGGCTCTGGCTCAGCAGCCGGGATGCAATCAGACGCAACAATAGAGCCGGAGCTCCAGCAGCATCGCGCAGCCGCGCAGCCGTGCAGCCGTGCAGCCGTGCAGCCGAGCCGGCCTCCCGTCTACAGCGGCTGAGGAGCTAAACCTGCCATCCGCACAGCTGGCCTCGCCGGTTGCACATCTGTAATCGCGACGAACATGCCCCGGGCTCTGCCGAGATGGACGGGGCGAACCGAACAGAACAGCCTGGCTCGGACTTGTGACCGGGAAGTCAGCAGCAGATGTGCTCGGGTTTCCTCTTCGGTAATTTCCGCCTGCACTCGGCTGGGTCTGTGATGACGTCACTGGCGGGGTCAATCAGCTTCCCGCTTGACTCCTCTTTACTGAAGCGCGCCACGGCATGTATTTAACAGCCGAAATTGATCATGTAGTATTTTCTAAAAAAATGAACAGGAAATAAGAATGATATAATCACAGTGGATTAAATACATGTGAAATGCATGTAATGTGTGATGCCTTGTACTTAACTGTATTCTTGCATTGTATTGCACTTATGTTGTAAGTCGCCCTTATCCAGGACAAGAAATACAAATAATTATAATGATAATAATACTCGTACATTGTGTAAATAATAATGCTAATCATGAGATGCACTGATGGGTTTATAGTACCAGTGTTTATACCATGGCCGTGGTACACCATAAATCTAGTGTTTAAAGCACACTCCACCAACTGTAATTTTATGCCACACCACACTACACTTTATTGTTATCATGGTACACCACACTACACATCAACATATATTTAACCAGGTATGCAGGACACTTCACACTGATCACAGAGAAAACAATGAGTGTCATCAAACCTCAGGTGCGCAGGGGGGGAAAGAAAGCAGGAGCAGGAAAAATAACTCAGAACAGGTATGTCACAATGGCCGTTTGGGCTAGTTTAGCTGGGTTTGACAAAATGTGTTATCAGCGGCCCTGTCTCCAGCATAACGGTTTGCGGCTTGCGCATGCGCAGAAAAGGCTTTCTGTAAAATGTTAAATCGTTAGAATAGTATAATTATCTGAGTGTTAATTGGCGATAACTTCCTTAATTGTGCGCTGCGTTTGTGAACGTGTGTTCATGTTTATAACTGTTGATGTATTGACTGTATTGAGTGACTATTTCACTTCTGCTTTTAAAATGAAGGTCTTATAAAGTCGATGATGATGAAATATGAGTAATATAAGTGTAATTTGAAAATCAGTTGAAGTACAAACTTACTAAAAGTGTTTTCCATTGCATTGTTTTGAATGACGACACAAAGCCAGCGCTGTGACGCAGATCGGCTCTGGCTGCGCTGGCGGTGCTTCACACGCTGTTTGCGGTTGCGCACAGGTGACGTCACGGTTATTGTGTCGTATTTATTAACACGGTGTGGTTCTTTCATAGGCTAATTTGAGCTGATCTGATCTGATCTGAGCACCACTGTTTAACGGGCAAATCGAGAGCAGTTGCTTGTCTTTCTTATGGTTGTTATATAACTCCCAGGGACAAGACGGCTCCCTATAACTCAGAGGATGGCTGTACAAATGCGCGGTGTTTGTAATAAACCCTGGATTATTGTGTTGTTATGCAGTATGTTCTTGGATATGGGCAATTGATCGCCCTCTGGCGGACGAGAGCTGAACTGTTTGTTCAATTGTAATGCAAAGCTGCATGTCAAGAAATATCAATTACATAGATCAGAATAAGAACAGTTTATTGTTATTATTGTAATAATAATAAAAAGTTATTCTATAGCAATACAGTAGTATACAAATCAACCTAGTGTAAATAAATGCAAATGCAATATCTTAAAATAGTAGTAGGTTGACATTATTAGTGTTCGTGTTCATTTTCTTCCCGTCCTATCCAAGCTGCTTGTTTTACTATCGATGGCTCTGAAATACGCATCGTTTGCAACATATTGAATACAAGAGGTTATAAGGCAGACGATATTGATTTTACTGTTTCCACTTATATAATGTTACAAAAAAACTCCCTAAATTGTCACATCAAGAACCAGATTTGCATTAGAAGTTATAGATATATTTCAGTTAATGATGTGAATAATACATACTGTGTTAAAAATGTGAAGTGACTTAATGACTCAACAATTTGTTTTTATTAACACCATATTTTACATTTCAAATAAGTTAAAATCACACCAGGTATTATTTACACAAGCCATCACCAAAATGAGAGAAACCACACCAGCCCAAGCCCAGATAATAAAAACGGCAGTATTCATATGAACAGTGATCATTTAAATTAGACCAGGCCCCATGAAAGGCATTGTATAAACTGCAGGGAGTACAGTGGTTTGTAGATGGGTGTTGAATTGATATACTTTGCTTCCCACAGCCTCGGAAAAGAACCCTCACCGACAAAAAAAGACACATTTAGCTTTGACTGATTTACTGGTGACCCAAATGAGACGGTTCACAATCCCCCCCCACACACAATACTTCTCTCTCATTCCCTGCCGTAAGACTTCAGAGAAACAAAAAATCCTCCCGGTCCGCTTAAAATGTCAGGCTGTGACTTGCTTTGGAGTAAAGTGTAGGTCTGGACATCCTCTGTCTCAATCTGTGGTGCCACAATGTTTCAGGCAGGCCAATCCGAATTAAATAAGACACTGGTGATGGCGTCACTTCTCAGTCAGGCCGCCCAGTCGTCGAAAGTCTTGTTTCAGCTGCCCCAATGTCACGGTCTTTGATGGAGGCCGGGAGATTCATAGTTCAGGCATGTAGTGGCTGATGCTTGCTGTCTCTGACATGTTGAGAAATATCTACACAACAGGAGGACAGACTTCTAAGTGGGTCTGTCTGTCCGTCTCCAGCGACGGTGTGTGTGCGCACTGCAGACCATAAATGAGAAAACAGCCTTTTCTCCTCTCCTTGTTTGTCGTGTCCCACGTGTAGCGTGTGGCAGGCCTCGGCGCCAGTCAAAGAGCCATGCTGTGCCTTGGTCAGGCGGTTTGAGATGCAATGAATGTGCGTTGGCTGGACTGGTAGGTATCTGACAGTTTAAATCAAGGGCGGGGGAATTGAAGACCTCCAGCAACCACTGAAACTCCCGGAGTTCTGCCGCCTCCAAAACCGCGTCACCGGTGGTCCTACCGCTCGGCTCGGCTCCAGTCGGCTGGGGGGTCCCGCGGGCCTTTGGGTTTCTTGACCCGGCAGTTGAAACCTGTTTGGGGGCAGACGCACATCGGCAACATTGTCAGAGAGCGCCAGACCACCAATCTCAAGACCGTTAATAATTTACGTTATTAATTTACAACTACATTCACCTCTATGCTGCACTTCAAGTGTAATTCGTTCATGGTGTAGTTATGTCTTTGTTTGCCGAGTGCAGTTAGACAATAAAAAGCATTTGAGATGGATGTATTCATATAAATTCTGTCCCAAAGGAGCCATACTCCAGTATTTTAATTAGTAAGAGAATGCTACAACTGGGACCTTTAAAACAAAATAGGCTGAAAAATGCTGCTACCTGTCTGAAAGCAGTCAGAACTGAACTGGCTTCCCCTGCAGTCCCAAAGGCTGAGCTTTGGGCCGACGCACACACCGAGAGAGACACTCACCCAGGCTGTTGGCTGTGCAGTAGTTCAAGGTCCCTTGGAGTGGATTGGACACATACTCATAATCATCGTCTGTGGACGGCTGGCTTTCCACTGTCGAAAGAAAGGACACCGTCAGGCAGAGTGTGAAAAAACAAACCTCTCCCTCTGAAAGGCTTGTAGAGGAATTGATGGTGAGTTGACATGTGCTGTGCAATACACATGAGGATTGTGCTTCAAAACATCGGGACAAACTTACGGTTCATTTTCATTGCGATGGAGTCACGAGTCTGAAACAGAAACAAGTAAAAGTAAAAGTTTAAATGGAGTTGATCGCTGAGATATATATGCAGGACAAATTGAACAGTTGAGTCACTAATTAAAATATATATATGTATGTATATTCTGCAGAACCTGATCAAATCTTTGGGCGGTGAGAGTACTTTGAGGCGAGAGATTCAGAGATTTCAGAGATTGGCTTGCGTCACTATCTACAGAAAAACTGCCACACGTTTCCTTCAGCAGCGCTGACAGAGCTGGCGTTGCGAGAGCAGGATGTCACACCACAGAGAAAAGCGCTGACATCTGCTCTTCCACCCCCAGTCGGCAGGTGTGAATGGATCACGCCTACAGTGAACAACAAGAGACACACGCCCGGCTGCTTGCAGTCCGCTTTGACTTTTTACCACTTATTGAAGATTGCACTTCGGCAGTAAAGTAAGCTCGGGAACCAGGCCAAGTGAACGGGTGTGTTATGTTAGTCGTTATTTATCAGTGCTCTTCCTGAAAAGTTTGAGGAACAAATTAATGATAATTCATATCCCCCGGGGCCTGATTTCCCCAGACTATGACAGAGAAAGCCTACAGTGTCCATCAGTCCATGCCACACAAGGAAAATGGGTGCTTACCGTGTGATTGCTGGTGCTGCTGTTGGCAGGGCCTGTGGAAACAAAGACAACAAAGAGAACAGAGTGAGAACCAGTGCCCCAGGGTTTCGGCACTTTCACCGGGTGTGCAGTGGTTTCCCGTGGGTCTGGCATGCTTCACGTTACAGGACCACGGGAATACCATGATATACCATGATGGATATTTTTAAGGCCTGTTGACTGTGCTAGATAATAGTTAATTTATGGCAGATTGTACTAAAGTGCACAGTAGATTGTAGTGAAAGCATCCAATTGCAGCTCTCTCCCTTGGAGCATTTCAGCTGTTGAAAAAGAGTTAAAACCAGGCCAAAACAAGGTCTGGTAGGGATTTAGGATTCACAAGTTCTTAAAGAATGTCTTTAATGCCGATGATCCTTGTGCATATCGCATGGCCATGTTTGCGTCAGCGGCACAGCCTGTACTCTGTGCAATGCATCGGAGTTTGCAACACTATGCTGACATAAGATTCTGCAACAGGTCTGCAGTAATGGGAAATTATATCACAAGAGGAAGCCAGGCAGGATCGTGCCTGAGGAGTGGGACGGCACGTTACACCAAGCCAGAGCGTGGCAGCAGTCCGGGGACGGGGATGAGCCGCCATTCGGACATCAACGGGTCCCAGCTGTGCCTTCGGTGACCCCAGTGTGTGCACCTCATTGGAAACCTTCCCCCTGCCTCTTCCTCCTGTCTGACTGCCTTCCCAATGTTAGTCCCCCTCGCTCTCAAATGACACCAAAGCGTCACGTCAGAAATACGCTGACCTGTTGTTAGAGCTCCTCCTCCTCCTTATGGACCAAACCTATTTTATACATAGCGGTGGATTATGAGTCTTATATTAGTAAAGTAAGTTCACATCCTGCTGAAACCAGTTTAAAAGACTGTAGAGTTGAGTTGTCCAAAATGGCGCAAAAGCAAGTCTTTTTATTTGCTTGTTTGGGGACACAAAGACACTCGAGCAACCCAACAATCACGCCTTAATCTCACACGTATATCGTCATGTGAGGTTCCTCTGTCTGTGTGTGTTATCCTCCTCGCCTTGTGTGTCACACTTAGTGCTCAGAAAGAGGTACCCTCCCTCACAGCTGTAATTTCCGTTGAGCGGGTGGGTGTTCAGGCACTTTAACACTTTAACAGCCTATAAACACTTGTTTTTGTAATTTTAAAGAATGGTTTCTTCAGTTAGAGAGTGCGTTTTGTACAGCAGATTGGAGAGCCATTACTATTCTGTACCGCAAACCCTAACTCTGGGCTCTGAGATCCAGTTCCCACTGTTTCTTCTCATTTTCTGGTATGAGATTCGCCCAGTTAATCGGACCTAAGGCATGTGAGTCTGGGTTAAACTCCAGAAGAAGCACCCAATCATGTGTTGGTTTGTTTATAACAAGACAAAGCCATTTTAAAATCATGGTAACTCCTTCGAAAGCAGCGATCTTAGTGACCCGATGGACATACTCACCACCGATGTCATAGCTAACTGGCTCCAAGACAGAGGACCGCCCGAAACTGCCGTTCGCTCTCGTCTGATTGGACGGGGCAGCCGTGGCATAGATGGGCTTGGGCGGGGCGGTGGGGGAGTTCCCGAACCGGGGCTTGGGCTTGACAGCCGTGTACAGCGCAGTGCCCGAGGGTCGGGGGGAGCCCTGGTCCGCGTTGTCGTAGTGGTGCACCGTGGAAGCGGGGGCCGTTGCCGGTGGGAGCCGGTTCTTGAGCTTGTTCACCACGGCGTAGGTGTCATTCATCTTCTGTTCCTTGGGGGGCAGAGAAGTCCGGGGCTTTAATGCTGGTTTGCTGGGGAACACAGACAACGCAGCGTCAGTCTTGGGGTCAAACCCGGATCGACACACATGGTGCCCTACCTTCAGTGCAATTCTTCTTACAGTTACAAACTACTCTAAACATATTGCAGATTACAGTTTTATTTAGAGTCACGGATGCATAAAGACAAAGGCAGCACAGGCCTGTAAGTAAAGTGCTTAAAAGTGTTTAAAAGCTTGTCCTCTCATCGGAGCGAAAGACCAAACTATAGCTGGAACAGAAACGACACCTTCTCTACCAGATGGTTCCCTTCAGTCTGATTGCACAAGTGTGGATTTAACATGACTGTGGCTCTGTATGCGTTTGCAGGAGCCGCGTCACGAGATCCCCCCCCGCCATCTCCATGGTCAATCTGAGCACCAGCGTTACGCAATGTCAGCGACAGTAATCGGCCTGAAGAAAGCCAGCACTTCCATTTGAATACAAAGTTCGGTTTGCCATGAAAACCAATGGACTTTCTACCTCCCCCGGACCATGACTGGAGGACGGACTATAATAATACGGCACGCCAGCTCATAGGTAAGGCTTAACATTTTCTAAATGCGCCACAATGACCGTGTGATTGTTATTATTGGTTTATTTCGACTTGACTATTTTGCAGTTTTCTGAGGTTTTTGGTTTGGTTAGGGACAAGTCTGTTCACTCCTTTATCATAAATTCCTTGCCCAACTGTCAGATGGTGAAAGAAGAATTTGGGAAGTAACTCAGTTTTTAAATGACAAACGATTTGGTAAATTGGTGCGTGTGGGTGTTATATTGAAGGAATGGCTCCTGAAGCATGATCTTGAATTATAGGTCAACAACAGCCAACAAGTGTGTATTCCTCTTAGAGAGAAATAGAATAGGAATTAGCCCATTTAAGCTCTCCCGCACCTGTGGTATTCAAAGTATTTTTAGGTGCTGTCTCGCCGAAACTGTCAGTTTGAAAATGTTCTTTCACTTTCACATAAAGTAGCATTTTGAATCAGGGCCTCAGGGTTAGTGGATCAAATTGGAGCGTCTCTGCGTTGTTTTCTTTAATTTTAAAAATAAATACAAAAGGAATAATCATAAATAAAGTTCAACTGGACCAATAAAATGCTAGAGTTTGGCGATTCAATAATGTGAGGTTAAGGTAGATCTATACAAATATACCAGACTGTACTATTAATATACATCCATATATAGATGCAGTATGTCCGCGTGCAGAGAGGCTGAATAAGACGGCTACCTTGACATTCAGATGCACAAAACCGAGGACTCGGCCCACAGAGACACAAGCTCAGACAGGAAGCCAGCTGTGATGCTTTGCAACAGGGGCAGGATTGGAAAAAGTATGTGCTGGACTGTGGTGGGCTCCAGCATCTCCACAGCATCACAAATTGCCAGAGGGAGGCAAAAGACTTTGACCACAACTACTGCTTTAAAGTGAGGTGTGGGCCTCAGTGGTCTGAGGTGAGACCTGCGACAGAGCGCTAGCATGACTGCAGCTCTCCCTGGTGAAAGCTCTGACAGCAGGAGCTGGGGGAGGTAAAAAGATAAATCGTACCCCCCAGAATAATGGAAATTACATAGTACTGCCCTTTTAGACACGTGTAATCTGGTAGGTGTACCACAGGAATTTGTTAGTTTTAACATCATCATTGTACAGCTTTTTCCTGTGGTTTTATCATGCCTACACTACACCATGAATAGACCACGGTCTGCTACAGTAAACATGAAATATTAATCGTTGTATTTCCGTGGTCCGATATAGTAAAGGGCAGTGAAAGCATACTGAACTCAGGAAACCACGGTAAAACAATGGTAAAATCACAGGAAAGGAATGCAAAAAGTACAGCAATCCCATGGCAAATTTACCAGAATAAATATAAGAGCTACTACTATAACTACCACTACTGCTAATAATAATAATAGGTCAATTCTGTAATGGCAGGCATTAGTTAGTAGACAGTATTCTGGTTTGTGGTCTACTCCCTTTTGGGCTCAGTGTTTTCAACATCCTATCAGTTAAATAAATCAAAACACACTCGTTCGCACCCAGTTTCACAAAAAGACAAAAACCCAACGAGCTCTGGAGCACGAAATTGGAGACCTTTCTTTTCTGTGGTGCCTGATTGCTCTGCTTACCTCTTGGCGGGAGGCTTGCTGGGATGAGCTGGGCAGTGGTCCGGTGCCGGTCGGCTCACTGTGCCCACATCGTCGTAGACCTGGGCGCAGGTCTGCGGGGACAAGGTGGCGTGTCAGAGCCCGGGAGGACGGAGGGAGAGGCTGGTGTCGAGAGCTCAGCGATCGATGCCTTCCTGGCAGCTCAGTGCGCTCACAAATAAACCTACAGCCTGCTTGTGCACAGAGGAAGCGTGTAGCTCTCTCGATTTCCTGCCTGTTTTTCAGCTGTGCTCATTCTGCTGTCAGTAGTTTTTTATGTGTTTTTGTTATACCCCGTTAGAGGAAGTAGGATACAAAAAGGGAAATAAAAATTCAGAAGCAAATGCACAGCTCACAACTGCAATCCATGTCCCCCCATTGGTCAAAACCACTTCGCTACCATTCCTAAATGCTGGCCCGTGCTCATTTTGGGAGAGTCTATATATACATGTGGTTATTTGTAACTGATGACTTAATCACTGTTGTTGACTGAAGTACGTGTGTTAAAATATATCCTAACAAGCAATCAGAGAGAGATTACAATGCCCCTGTTTGAACAATGTAATGCCAGATCTGGGTTTTATCCAGGAGTGTTCAGAGTTACACCAATGACTTGAGGGTGAAAGTGTGGGTGGGAGTGCCGCTCTACAGCTGTGGTCGCAATGGTTAAAAAACAATCCCTGAATTGTGCCTGGAGGAGGAGTGAATCATTGTCTATTTCTGTTGTTCTGTTTAATGCTGTTCTTGTCTTGTGCAACAAGGATGCTTCCTTTTCACGGGTAAGTGGCTATTGTTTGCATTGATGCCCTTCAGCCTAATCTCATCACGTGTGCCGTGGGGGGGGGCTTCTGGCTTTCTCTCCCGCGTCACCTACTGCTGCTCGTACAGGAACTGCCCCTCTATTGTCAGGAGATAGGTCTCTTCTTTGAAATCCTGGCCTAAATCACAGCAGTCATTTTATACCTTACAGAGACTCTCCCCCTGCCATGTTCTGGTCCCTCCATGTCATGTGAAAGGCGCACTCGGCTCTTAAACCGTGGCTGCTGCACCGTTACGTTACCTCGGACAGGTTCTCGTAGTTGTGCCTGTCGGAGTCCAGGGCCTTCTGGAACATCTGGGCCACCGTGTGGTAGACGAACTCATACTGCTCCTGAGAGAGGGAGAGCACAGCGGCTGAAGCACCAGGAGATGGACAGGGCCACCGAAATCCTATTGACACGTCCTCCCGTTGTGTCCCAATCCAGGCCTGGCACATACAGACTTCGCTTCTGCAATGCTTTCCTGGTGTGTCACCCAGGGATGCAGTTACCGTTTTACCAATTGTATATTAAACATGTGCTAAGTAGTGAACGTAAAACCCCAGTGCCAAAATCCCATGGTTAATGAACCAGGGCAAACGAGCATAGGATGAAAATGAAATCCACCCCTTTGGGAAGGTCATCTCTGGCGACGCAGCCCCCAGACCCCGGACGGTAAGTACCTTGGTCTGCACGGCAGAAGGTCTCTGTCTCCGAATCTCCATCACGATGTCCTTGATGCTGAAGGAGTCGTTGATCCGCTGTGGGAAAAGAGGAAGCTGCATGAGACGAGATGCAGGGGCGGGGAGAGGAAGGATCTGGACTGGGTGTCTGGGATCTCCGTGCTCCCAACACCCAGGGAATGGGAGATAGGTTACAGCAGACTATGCCACCCTTCTTTTGCTGTCAAAATATGCATTGTTGTTATAATATTGTATTTCCTTACCCAGGTCAACTCTTTTCTGAGCACCACACAATGTCGGAGATACAATAAGCGCAGGAACAATAAGACAAGCGTACGTCCTGGTGAACATGAGCTAAAACAAGCACAGAATACAGTAGAGCTGGCTTCCTGCTCTGACTCTGATAAGGGCTGCAATTCTTCACAGAGCCATCTGATAATGAGCTCTGCAACAGCCACAGAAATCTTTCCTGTGAATATCGCTATTGTACAGGCAGAGTCCCATGACGCAAGAGCCAGGCAGTCTGTGGTGAAGAAGCCCGATCACTCCGACAGACTGCAGACTTGCAAGCATACGAGATGGTATTCATGTTGAGCCAAGTCCCAAGTGAATATTTTTACAGTCGGGGAGGGCATTTTATACGTTTAACCTGACCTGAACTAACGCAGCGCAATAAGTTCACCGGTTCACAGCCGATGTCTTCCAGGCTGACATTGCGTCAATGCGGCAGAGTGATGACTGGACACAGTGCGGTGACACACATGTGTACACTGCAGGGGAAGTTGTCAAATAACCTTCTGTGTTATTTTTATGAATGTGTGCAAGAGAAAAAAAATTCTGAGAATTAATAGTTTTGTCTACACAAAATAGAGTATTTATGTATGTATGTGACTTGTTTCAGCAGCAGCCGAGCAACGCATTTTGTTGTGCTCTTCCAGTTGACCACACACAGCTAATTTCTACTGCATCACAACCTCAGGGATTCCCCCAGACCGTACCTTCGTGTGCAGAAGATCGTGGATGTAGTCCACTGTACAGATCACCCCCGTCCTGCCGCAGCCCGCGCTGAAAGAGACACAAACCCAGGTGGGGACGTTTACGTTTCGCAATGGGGGCGTCCAAATCGGGAGTGTAAATTTATAAAGCAAGAGTGGGAATTCACAATGGTGGGAACACTTCACTTTTCTCTAGTGTCCGTCTGCTCGGCACGTTTGTACACAAGGCAAGTGTGAACAGCCAGCACACTGATGCATTGTTTCAAAGCAAGCCAAACAATTTAGTTTCAAACTAACCCAGTGTGAATGGGGGGTAAGAGAAGGCTATGACAATGGCACAATTGCCCCGAGTGAGCAGAGACACCGACCTGCAGTGGACCAAAATGGGGCTGGTGTCCCCTCCCTGTGCTGCATGGACCATCTCCATCATTCCCAGGATGCCATCTGCGGCGGAGGGGATGCCGTGGTCGGGCCAGGCTGTGTACTGGAACTGCGAGATGGTGCGCACCTCCTGCGAAGGGAGACGCACGCGAGGACAGCCCTCAGTAACCGCTGACCTGCTTTCTACTCTCGTGTGAACTCTCATCCTGTCACCATGCAAAATTGACCTCTCCTAAACCCCAGGCTCGGGTCCAAACGGAAGGGAAGAGCTCTTTAGATGCCTGTGATGTTTGGTTATGGCAATATTGTGTAAGGCTGTGTTTTGATTTTGACAAACATGTTGCACGGTCATGTTGTCTGCACAGTTCCTGGGCACACTTCTGGCGTCTAAATACATACCAACCACAATCAATACTGTGTTCTGTGCTTTGTACTCTACATTCTTTAAAAAACATTTTGACTTGGCTGTTATCTGACAAATGCACTTGCTGAATCTTTTTACGCATATACTCTCCATTTTTAATACATTTTGTACATCAATTGCTATTTTTATATAGTGTGTTGTGTTTATTTAAATTCGTAGTGGTTTTGCAACGTTGCACCTCTTATCCAGGTCATTATTGTAAATGAGAATTGTTTCTCAATTGATTTATCTGGTTAAATAAATCAAATTTGTCACTTATTTTTTCTCTGGAGTATAATTTTATAGCGATATTTACAACACAGTCCTTCCGTGGCGTAAATCGCTTGCTAGCGCCTCTCTTCTCTGTCTCTGTCCTGCCGGCCCACGAGTTGAGCAGGTCTGTGTTGTGACATAGTAGACGACGGACACTTACGCCTTGGAATTTGGCCACCAGTGTGCGCACCACCACCTCCTCACTGGGCTGCGACTCGGCCACCTGCAGAAACCAAGGTCTCCAATGAGGGCAGTCCCCTGTGCTACAATACCAAGCCCCACACTGAGCAGGCACTAACACCTCGGTGCCTGGCTCCTTGGCTTTGTGAAATCAGGTAGGAACCTGATGACACGTCTTGACTGACTTACGTTTGACACGACAAAAGGCCCGAATGTGGCTGTCTCGGTGTAGGCGGCCCAGTAGGGCTCACACTTCTTCTGCAGGGAGCAAAAGATTGAGAAGACAGACAGAGATGTTACACACAGGCATCGGACGTTCCCTAGCACAGCCACGCTCAGGGAACAGGCGACACACACAGCTGGCCGACTGCACAGCAATGCAGAGAAGACTATTGGAGTACCTTTCCCATCTCAATTTCTCTACACGCCATGATGATCACCTGAGCGAGAGAGAGAGAGAGAGAGAGAGAGAGAGAGAGAGAGAGGAAACTGAGACTGCAATCATATAATTGATCAAATTTTTTTTAAATGTCCACTTAACTATGAATCACACCTTAATCTCCATTATCTGGGCACACTGTGCAATGATTTTTAAAAACAGGAAGTTGTCACTTGATTATCTCCTAGTTCCCCATATGCAAAGCCTTTTTCTCTCAAAGGCTTCTCTTTTCCCGTAACCAAAGAGTAGAATGACTTCCGATGCCGCCTCCCTGTACCTTGACACGGTACTGCCAGACCATTGTCCAGAAGTCCCCCAGGGTCTGTTTCAGGGGGCCCTGGGTGGCAATATAGCTCCTGTTCTCAGTTGCCCCCTGGGAAGAGAAATGCAATAAGTTAGTCCTGGAGGTCAGTACCTTGGAATCTGTGTTAAGTGTGTGTGTGTGTGTATAGATAGTTATAATTAATTACCTAATTTAACTACCGCTTATGTACTTGTTGTTCTCTAGAGCTGATTTGAATATAATGTGTCAAATGATCACCTGAAATCACCCCCCGTCCTTTCATTGACTATGCTGTGAAGAAGACCACCGGTCGAAACGCGTGAGCCTCTTTCGCCTACTGTGAACATAATCATAATAAAAAAATTAAGTGACTAATAAACATAATATATTGACGAGGAACTCTGTGTTTATGAACTTTCATTGAATTGGGAGTCGCCATTTTGCTTTGACCTTCAACGGTGGAGCTCTTTGTGTAATTTATTTCCTCAGGACAAGCAAGGCACCCTATACTTGAAAATAGTTGTTTGCAGTTATTATTTTTGGTGCACTGGCACTTCACTAACAATATATAGTTATAACAATTTATTTGACTGATATTTGTAGCGATTCTAGGGGCATTTACACTGCCATTTCTGATCCGGATCAAAGGGATCGGTAGCATTTGATCAGGATCAGAAATGGCAGTGTAAACGCTCGACAATCGGATCAAATGTACCTCTCAGGGACATGGTTCAGATCCGGATCGAATGCATCGTTACCATTTGATCCTGGCAGTGTAAACTCTCGACCGGCTCAAGTTCTGGCATGCACTGTGGCAGCGTGTGTTTTATAGACAGTGTGGCATACAGACAGCCTTGGAGCAGATAGGAGAACACTTCCCTTCTGCCTGTATTATAGATTAAAAAAATGTTATAACTAACACTAAACGGCTTGTTATTTTATGTTAGCAGAAATATGTAATTGTATTTTTATTCTCAATGCTTATGGAGGTGCATTGGTTTTTACTTGTTATAATATTTCATAATGAGAGAAATACAGCCCTGTGTTCTAAAAGACTAATTTATTATACGTATTGTAACACTTTGGAGGTTTTCAGGTTTTCTTACCGCATCAGTAAAAGGCCCAGGCCTCCTAGCGAGGCTCAAGATCGCTACACTACACCCCCCCAGTGCTGGCGCGTCCCCGTGCTACTCCCATATCTCCCCCCAGACTGGAGTTGGGTAGCTTCATACTTTGGGGTACGCGTCTCAGTGGCTTCTGGCCCCGTCACAGGTTCAGCACACGCTCCTGACACCAGTGCAGCACTTTGGGGTCATGGCGAGATGGGGAATCGAACCCCAGTCTCCTGCACCACAATGCAGTGATCGTACCGCATCACTAAAAGGCCCAGACCTCTTAGTGCGGCTCGAGATCGCTATACTATAATTAAGTTTGGTCTGATGTGGTAATGTGGAGGTGTTTTAAAGGCAGGTGGCAGACATGCATCAGTGGAGCAGATAAAAGACCTTCCCTATTTCCCTTATTACTAATAAAATCATTTAAATTAACACTAAATGGCTTGCCACTTTATCTTAGTAAAAATATAGAATTGTATTTTAATTTAAAATGCTTTGGCTGCGTTGGTTTTAATTTGCAACTAAAGGACTAATTTAATACATGCATATAATGAAGATTGGACTTGCATGCTAGTGCGCATGTGAGGATGGCTGAAAGTTGATCCTGATCAGATGGCAGCGTAAATGCGCCTGGTGACTCAGAATTGGTGTTCAACACAAAAAGTGAAGTGAACATCGGCCGAACGCGTGCTGGACACAGGTGGTGTCTGGTCTTACTTAAGGTGGTTGTGGCCGGTTACAGTTTGGGTTTTACAGTTTGGATACAAATGTAATGTTACACTGTACGGACAAAGAAGGATGGTTTAAGAAGAAATACAGAGTGCGGCAACGCAGCGAAGCAAAACCACACTAATGTTGCAATACGTGTGATTATCCAATTGACTCAACCAAGAGTGAAACAGAAAGTGCTTGTGGTGTGGTCCTACGTGCTGGGTAGTGTGAGCCCGGGGGGGAATGGGGCAGTGGAATGAGGTGATGGGATCGCCCAGCGGGTGGGGCAGGTGAATAGACAGTGCGAGAGGAGAGTCTCTGCAGCTCTCGGGCGGGTCGGTCTTCTGGGTCCTGCCCATTGCACCGCACCACAGAGACCAGGAGATGTGGCTGGCTGAGACATTTCTTTTACATTTGTAAGCTGGAGGAAATTCCTGGGAAGCCGCTGTAAAATAAATGTCTCTCAGCTGTTCAGCAGCAGGAGAATTCTCCCCAGTCATCCCTTTATGATGCCAATTCTTATTACAATGACCAAAGCCACATTGAGCTTTGATATTGAAGCTGGTGACTGACAGCTCTGGTGAAACTTCACCTCACCAGCCACTGCCAGGCCAATGGATGGCCAACATTAGTACCTTGATGAAGCTGGCGTTGATGTAGTCTGAGGCGCCCTGGTCAGCCAGCAGGGTGATGGGCACTCGGGTCTGGTCATCTGTGCAGAGATACAGACACAGACAGGCTGCCTTCAGTGAATGTCAAATAGGCTTGGGTCTAACAGTAACGGGGCCTGTCACAATCATACAGTGAATAAACAGGTCCAGGGGCAAGGAGGGGACATTTCGAGGTGAGATAAATACATCAATCAATCCATGTGGAGCTCGATTATATCAAATAAATACAGACATTATAAGCCAATCAGTGGAACTGGTGCTGTGTCCACTAGTCTCACTCACAGGGAAGGATGTCCTTGTAGCGGTTCTTCTTGATGTTACTGGTGGTTCCCCCGGCTTCTGACGTCAAACCCTCATGCACCTTTACCGACCCAGAATGTGCTCGGATTTTCTGAAAATTAAATAAATAACACAACACACGTCAGTTTAGACAACGTAGTGAATTAGAAATAACCAAATACCAACCAGCGTATGGAGACACTTATTGGTGTAATGAGCATGGTCGACCACAAGGGGGAGATGCTCTATTACTTTCCATCATTAGGTCATGAGCTTTCTGGCAGCACCAAGAATGAAGAAATCAATTATAATTGCATTGTTGTTGATTATTGTCAAAAAAGACTTTATTCGAAGAAAGCTATGAATATAGAGAACAGGATATTTTTCAAAAACGTCACAGAACACATAATTTATAGAACAACTAGCAGTGTTGTTTGTAGCTGTTTGTAACTGTTTGTAACTTGTTTGTGTTTGTAACTGTTGTCTGTAACTGTTTGTAATGGTTGTTTGTAGCTGTTGTCTGTAGTTATTATTTGTAGCTGTTGTCTGTAGTTATTATTTGTTTCTGTTGTCTGTAGTTATTGTTTGTAATTGTTGTTTGTAGCTGTTGTCTGTAGTTATTATTTGTTTCTGTTGTCTGTAGTTATTATTTGTTTCTGTTATCTGTAGTTATTGTTTGTAATTGTTGTTTATAGCTGTTGTCTGTAGTTATTATTTGTTTCTGTTGTCTGTAGTTATTGTTTGTAATTGTTGTTCGTAGCTGTCGTTTGCTGGCAGCAGCTCTTGCACATTCTGTGGCGTTTGCACCTGCGGGCTGTTTCTGACCTCGCTTTCCCTTGCTCTGCATTCCTGTTACACAGAGATGCACAAAACCTTGCACCCACAGACGCGCAGAGACGCAGGTCACATGGTAAAGGTTGTCACAGATTACTCCTGTCAGCTCTGTGGACGGGTTTCACAGACCCAGATTTTCACCGGTCTTGGACTGCCACTAAGGTCTGTGCCATCAGCTGTACCAGGCTGACCACAAACCGGGACTTAAAATATAACTATACTGTAAATATTTGTATTGCTTTATTTGGTTAATGATCCCTTAATAAACATCATTGTCCATTCATGACATTTTACAGAATGAATTACTTTATATAGCTGTAAATAAATAAATATGCAGACACATGTTTTGGTATGTGTCCTATATGACTGGCAATCAACAAGGTACTGTAATAAATCACCCAGGTTAGACATTGAGCAGGGTGGAAAAAGTGTCCCAACTAGGTGGGCTCAGTGTTACTATTGTAACATGGGTATAGCTCCAATAATGGCCACAATCTGCATTTCGTTGTCAGTAATGGGTCACTGATCCAGCACAAGCCCAGGGTTTAAACACATGATCCAGGAGATTTATTTTAGGAAGACTGACATAGACCCCCAGATGCTAAATAATAGAGGCAAGTGGAGACCAAGGAGCTTTCAAAACAAGTCACAGATAAAATCGTTGAACTCAGGAGAAGGGTACAAAACACTGTACACTGCTACAATGGAGCAGCTAAAGAATAATAAAGTGAATGTGACTGAGTGGCCCAGTCAAAGTCCTGACTCTGTGGAAAAGCTTGAAAGCACAATAAGTGATCTCCAAGCAACCTGAAAGAGCTTGAGCAAATCTGCTTAGAGGCATGAGCATATAATACACCAAGCAAAGTGCAAAGTTGGTAGAGACTCACCCAAAAAGACTTGCGGCTGTAATTGCTGCCACCAAATATTGAGTTGAGGGATCTGAATATTCATGTAAACAACATATTTAATGTGTTTCTCTTTAGTTTATCTTACCATTAAAAGTTCAATTTGAGTTCAGTTAATGTTAAGTAAAAAAAAAACTTTTAACATTTTGTAATTTGACAAAATGGCACACAATAGGAGGGTTCTGAATACTTTTGCAAGGCACTGTGAGTATCATTTATCTCACCACTACATCCTTTATTCAATCAGCATCTCTCACAATTGTTGTTGCAGAGGCGGCGCGGTGGGCCGGAGCGATCCTATTTTGGGTACATTTGTGTACGCTGAGTATGAATAAACATGCAAAAGAGACACATCTGTGAATACGTATATATATTTTTGTATTGCTCAGTACTATTTGCATAGAGAGCCTGTGGTTGTTCAAATCAGAAATGGGACTTCAACGGTTGTACAACAGGAGTTTGCATTCATCTGTATTGTTAATTTTTTCTACATTCAAAATGTAATGACGCCAAGATATATGTTGACTTTGTGATGTTTGTTTGTTCCCCTTTTCAGGGATTTCTACAGTGAGCAGCAGGGGGCCATATTAGGCTGTAGTACCTTTTAAAGCAACAAACTGATCTACCACACTGTGTAGCATATCGGAGTAACATTTCCACCTCAATACCCAGCACCTTGTGGCAGTGTTTCACCTTTTTCTTCTTTTTTGTGTGGTACTTTTGCTCATGTCTCTGTGTGGGTGCCCTTAAATGCCTCTGCCATCTATGAATGATGCTCCCCGTGGCAGTTTCACTCTTACTGATGGTGAACAAATTTAAGGAAATGTGTATTCCTCCCACTCTGGACCAGGAAGTCTCAGGTCTGCACCAAATAAAAGTGTTGGCCTTCCTGTGAAAAGCATAGTGAGTATTTTACTCGAGGAAGTAGAAAGCAGATTCTGATTGGGTACGAGTCTGCAATGTGTGACTTGTTGGTAGGTTTCAGACTGTGGTCCAAAAATGTCCACTATACTTACACTATGGGAGGAATAGAACTAGATTAAGTAACGCATGAGAAAGACCTAGGAGTCTACGTGGACTCCTCACTTTCTCCATCCAAACAATGTGGGGAAGCAATAAAAAAGACAAACACAATGCTAGGGTATATTGTCAAAAGTGTAGAATTGAGCACAAGGGCAGTGATGTTCAGACTGTACAATGCACTAGTTAGAGCTCATCTGGATACTGTGGACAGTTCTGGGCTCCACACTTCAAGAAAGATATCGCTGCTCTAGAGGCAGTTCAGAGGAGAGCAGCCAGACTTATTCCAGGTCTGAAGGGAACGTCCTACTGAGAGACTGAGGACCTGAACCTTTTCACCCTGGAACAGAGGAGACTACGTGGGGACTTGATTCAAGTCTTCAAAATCATGAAAGACATCGACCACATCAAACCTGAGGAGCTTTTCCAGATCAGCAGGGACACACGCACCCGGGGACACAAATGGAAATTGGGCTTCAAGGCATTCAAGACAGAAAACAGGAGACACTTCTTCACAGAGAGGCGTCACAATCTGAACAAACTCCCCAGCGATGTGGTAGAAGAGACAATTTGGGAACATTCAAAAACAGACTGGATAGGATCCTTGGATCACTTAGTTATTAATGGACACCAAACGAGCACGATGGGGCGAATGGGCTCCTCTCGATTGGACACTGTCTTATGTTCTTATGTTTTATCTCTGATCTATGCATTGGAGTCTTTAGTGCTCTCTAATGAAAGAAAAGAAAGGTGGAGAGGCAGGGGCAGCACACTGCGGGCTGTATGTGACATATTTACCTGTATTTAGTTGACCCATTATAGGCAGGATGACTTGCACTCAAAAAGGGAAGCAACATTTTTTAATAAAAACACAAACTTTCCAAAGATAAGTATCCTGCTGGTTATGAAAACGCTGTGGTTATCGGTTTGCTATTTTAGGACCACAATCGGGAACTGGGACGGAAAAACAAATCTATCACCTGACCCAGGACACCGACAGGGCTGTTATTTTAGTTTGATTGCTGTTCACCGCGTCAGTGCAGTGCTCATGGTGCCAAACCTCCCCATGATCGCCCAGTCTGATGCCCGAGGCCAAGGCAGGGCTCTGGCGAAACGAGGAAGTCCGAGTGAATAAGTGAAAGCGGCCTCTGAACTCCACGTGAACAGCAAGAGGAAGCAGTCAGTGAGCTTCTTGGCTGGAAAACGACAAAAAGAAGAAAAGCGCTCGAGCAGCTAATCTCCGAGTGACTGTTTGAGCTTCAGCCACAGTCCACGAGATAAGGACGGCATACAAGCGCAGTTAATAATAAACGCCTCCTTTATTTGCACTGCACGAGGTTCTGCCAGAGTCTGAGCAATCTGGGCATCCAGATTTAGGGGTGGGTTGGTGGTGTGCCAAAGGGCAATTAAGCGTTTATCTCCCTGTGCAGGTGTACAGTGCCACACACACTGGGCATAGTGTGGAACTACTGTACACACGCACATGAGAGAACATGGAATTACTGTACACAGGCATGTGGGATAGCGTGGAGCTACGGGTAGCACAAGTTAGCATGACGATTGGTCACACTCCTGCTGCCTATATATATAGATGTACATATAGAGATGACACTTCAAATATAGAGTCGGCACGTCCCGTGTCTTATCGTACCATCCATTTTTTCCTAGGCTGAATCAGTGCTCAAAAGACTCTGAAGTGACAGAACGGATAAAGAGGTGTCACATGGGAAAGGTTACCTGCGGCCAAAACGAAACAGTTTGAAGTTCAGTTGTGAAGTTCACCCTGCTACTGATTTGGGTATGCTTTCACTTCATTGGATTCTGTCTATTTCCCCAAAGTAATTATGGACTCCGATGAGGAAAGCTTTCCAGATGCAGCCGAGGGATTTCTGTACGAACCTCTGAAGGCCAGTTACCCACGTTCAGTGGAGAACAACTCTCTCGGTGACATGGCTGCTCAATCAATGACTGTCCCTGTGCTTGACCTTTGAGACGAGCAAATATTTGCCCTAGTGTCACTGCACTCGAGTGTGATACAAGATTTTCACAGGCAAATAGGGAGTTATGCATGTATTCGTTGACAAAATCATGACTGCATATATTTGGCATTGTATATTTTACAATCTTTAATAACTAACACATGATTACAGAGCACGGGGCAATTACCTTTAGCTCGCCACATGCTTTGGTTTCTATATTAATGCTCCGATCTTCAACTCTCATTTTCTTTGTATGACGAAGTTCAAGGTCCTCTTTACAACGTTTCACACACAACCATATCTGACTATGTCTCTATAATAAGTGACCGGTTGTGGTGTACGAAGCCCCTATAAAGGGGCTGAGGTGATCGAGGGGTCATTTATACACCAATACCAACTTGACATCATCCACATTCAAACCTGCTTCAGCCAGCTGCAAAACCATACTCTGTTTTGAATGAACTGCCTTTCAGACGTTCAGAAAGGTCAAATTTTAGGGTTTCACACAGAGAGCTTGTTGTTCAAACTGTGTGCTCTGGATGGAGACATGGGGAAAGCAAGCTACACTTGCACCTCCTGAAGGAAAGGATCCTGTTAGGGCAAGAGAAGCCGGGAGCACCGCAGCAGAAGGAAGGAAGGATGGAAGAAAGCTTGACAGACAGAAATTAGAGGAAATAAGAGACCGGCTGCAAATTTCGAAAACCAGATTTGCGCCACTTAATACGTTCCTTTCAAAAGGGTTTTTAGGAACCGTATCATGTGTCTGCACTCAATTTAAATGGAGCTGTTCATTGACATTGATAGGACATTCAAAATCACTTTTTGAAATCCATGCTGTAATTGAATATCTAGCATGTGTGGTACACAATTCCTTGTTGGACTGCTGTCCCACACACAGGAGACGTTTAGAAGTTAGAGCCAGACACAGTGTGTTAGTGCGTGCATAGTTTGGTGCTGTACAAATTTGCATACATACTGTCAGTTAAGCTAAACTGTGGGCTGAAATTTGTAGAGGAAAAAAACTCACACGTGAAGGAAAACCGATATTTGAATATATGCGCGTGGATATGAGCCAAGAGGGCAGTGGGCTGAACACGACAGGAGGTCATAAAGAGAGCATTATCTCCTCTGACACAGCGCTGCGGAATGAGGAAGTCTGAACAGAAAGAGATGACTATCTCTGAGGGCTGAGGAAAAACCCCAGTCTATCTGTTCTGATAGGATCACCAAACTGTGAGGTGACAGCAAACTTAACCGGGATCCCAGTGTGCCCGTTCACCGGAGCAGCGGACAATGGCATCTAAACCGATGGCACACACAAGATTAAGCCTTCGTCAGTTTGTGTGTTTTAAAACCCAGCGTATTTTGACCTATAAAAGGATGAGCTTCACTCTGATGGCACTGCGCCCAAGAAGATGTGGTCGGATAGCAGATGCTGATGTTTTTGCAATCATGGCGCCCCGTTTCTCTGTATGCATCGCAAAGCCTGCGCGAAGGAATGGAGCCTAGCTCTCGCAAACGTACACAGCAGAACAAGACAAATGCACTTCAGGCGAAGGGTGGTTTGCAGACTCGCTCTTGACACAGTGTGTGAAAGGCGGATAGTGTGTTACAATAACAAAACCACAACTATATGCAAACCCTGTAATCTGAATGAATTAATTCTATACACGAGGATTCGGAGGCAACTGTCCTTCTCAACAGTCCTTCTCTGGTACCCAGAATGCAATACCCGAAGACATTTTGACTCTCAACCTAAGATCGAATTTCAATCACTGTAACATTATTATTATTATTATTATTATTATTATTATTATTATTATTATTATTATTATGTGGTAAGACACATGGGATGTTTGCAGTTCAGAGGATGGGATAGAGTCCTGGTTACTGCTGATAAGCACTGCGTCCTGTGACCAAAACTCCTGGTACCCTGTTATCTGGGTAAGACTTTAAACCCTGGGCCCAGTTTTTCAAAACTTTTCTTATAGGATTTAATTATTCAGATTGGATTAAATTGGAGAATTTGGTATTTCAAAACTGAAAACGTAGATTCTGATCTTTGAGATTGGGATTTGGATCTGGTATCCAATCCTACCTTTAATCAAACGTAAAGGGTGTTTTGGGGTTTTTCAAAACTCAAGGATAGTTTTGATGCTGAAAATTGGGATAATCTTGATCGCACTGGAAGGGTGGATTCAGGGTGGATTTAGGGTGGATTTAGACACATATTGTGATGTTACTACAGTGGGGAATCTTGGGAAAGATATACAACTTGACTTTAAATCATAAACAGTACTTTATTTTATTAAATTGACACAAGAAATAAGATGTTCCATTAATTAGCAAATGCCTCAATATATGAACAAAAAACTGCAAAAAAACGAATTGTCTAAAGTTCTTCATTAGAAACAATTAACCCCTGCATCTTGCAGTTGTTTTTGAAGAAGACGACGGCGCAATATTGCTCCTTTCTGTTTGAGCAAGGTCAGCTTGATTTGCTCTTCAGCTAGACGAATCTGCTTTTCAGCTTTTTCAGTTTCCCTTGTCCCAAGTTCCCCATAAGCATCATTATATAGAAGATATACCACAAGAGTAAGAGTTCACACTGAACGCCACAAACTCCTTGAAGAGTATACAAATGATGAACTTTGAGGACATTGAGTTTGTTACCAATAAACTTCAACTGCATCTGGAACACCCCACTCAAAGAAGATATGCCTTGACTGTGAAGGAACAGGTCCTTATGGCTTCTATGCATGTGGAGCATTTTACCAAGTCATGGGAGACAGTTTGTGCCTCCATAGATCCACAATCAGTTCTTTGGTACACAGAGTTTCCTCTGCATTGGCCAGCCTTGTCAGCCAGTTTGTTTCTTTTCCAGCTAATCCAGAACACATCAAGAGGATCAAGCGCAAGTTTTTTAATTTGGGAAAAATGCCAAATACTATTGGGGTGATAAATTGCACCCTTGTCCACATCCAGGCACCCCATGAGAGGGAATGGGAGTTTGTGAACAGAAAGGGGCGGCACAGCATCAGTGTGCAACTGTGTGGTGAAACAGCCAGGGTCTATCCATGACGCACAAATTCTAAGGGAGAGTAATAGCTTACAAATCTTTCAACAAAACCCCCAGAGGGCATTGTACTAGGTGGCAGTGTGTACCCAGTCTTACCATTGCTAATGACACAGCAAGCACTGATGCAGAGGAAAGATTCAACAGCGCCCATGGAACAACCAGGAGCACAACTGAGCACCTAAATGGAGTGTGAACTACCTACGTGTTGAGCCACAGTGAGCATGCAACATAATTCTCGCCTGTACTGTCCTTCATAACATAACTCAAACACGCACAGCTCCTCTCCTGATGACAGCGGTGATCTTCCACAGCCCCAAGTGGATGGCCCTGACACACCACTGGCAGCACTGCAGCCGAGTGGACCAGCTGGAAGGTCCACTTGAAAGGGTCCTTGAATGGATGAATGAATTATAACAGTTTTCTGAGAAACGTGAAGTTTTTCGTTGTTAATTATTTTTTTATCCATTGAGAGTTGAATTTTGTCTATATGTTATCTTATGCATTACATGTATGTATATGTGAATAAAAGTAATATACAAACTTTGTGTTACACTTTTTTAGTCTAGGTCTATGTCAGAGTCTCCTCAGGGGCACAGGAGTTGCAGAGCTGGATGGGCGATCTGCGGGGCCCCCAGCCTCGTCGATACTAACCGTTTACTTCAATGATGTTCATGAGGATGAGGAAAGTGGATTTGTATTACAAAAGAGAGTTTACGACCCGAGAGAGTGGACCTATGACTGAGTGAATCCTTCCTCTAGTTTCCGGATGCCGACCCACGACCCTGATCTCCTGGTCCTGGCCGCCGCATGCTTCACCTCATTGGTTGACCTTGATGGTTGACATAGTGCCCACACTGGATGGATGGCCTAGTCCTTTTAATAGCACAGACACAAACCTAACCCTGTCCATTAGGCCTGGGGCCCCCGGAGACTTCCTCTCTCCCTCAGAGTTTGCTGCAGTTTTGGTTTTCCTCTCCCCTGTGCCTAATGACTCACTCCTACTACAGTTCCTCATCTCTACTTTGACTTGTAATCCATGTATTGGCTGTGTATACATTTATCGACAGTATACGTTATGGTCAACATACACAAAAAGATAAAGCATAAATAAGGAACCACACCACTCTTTGAGTCAACTGTTCTGAGTATTGTCAAGAAGCAGCAGCAGCAGCAGCGTTGTGTGTGTCTGAGGTTTCCTTCCTTATTACAGTAGGTCAGACACCATTCTGTGTACAGTAACACTTACACACACACACACAATCGTGCTACTCACACCCCCAAAAAAACAAAAAGTGAAGCGAGCCTCTTACTCAGAGGGCTATAAATACATCTGATATTTGCTTAGATAATTGCTCATACCCTGTTACACCAATGAAAGAATAGGAAGCCAATGAAAGCAATCAAACTGCTTTTATTTGGTTCGGTGCCAGGGGAAGCCACAAAGTGCTTCACAGATGGAGAGAATTGGCACAAGACATGGAAGTCAATAAATACATAAATAAATACATCACTAGGTGCAGAGGAGAGGAGGAAACACATCTCTAGCGGTCCTTGTGGGTCTTTTTTAACATGCCGCATTATGATTTCTGTTAGTGTGTAAGAATGGATATGGGTAGAAAGTGGGTCCAGTGGGTCAGCCAGGACGGAGAGACGGGGCCGAGAGAAGCATTGCGTTCCTGCTTCAGTGACTGTCCTGCCACTTCTAGAGTGATTCTGCAATAAACAGTTCTTTCTAAACTTGTCTAGACTTGTGTGGTGTCTCGACTGTTCACCACATTTAACAGAAGATACAATCTGACACTCTTAGCTCAATGTGATAGATACCAATACCAGATGCAGTGTGTCCAGCATGTCATCTCTGCCAGTTGCTGTGTGTCTTTCTAACGCTCCTCGAATTTGTTAATTATCACTTCTGTCCAAGCTACCAGCTTTGACCTTTTAAAGTCTGATTACATGTTTGACATTTGACAGTTCTTCTGATGTGAAACTGTGGTTTTCATATTAATCGTAGCGATCTCATCCCACTCTTTCATTTTGTATTATTTATTTACTTTCACGTTGTTCACTGTGGTACCTCCTCATTTGTGTTCTCCCCCTCCAGTGCCCATGCAGTGCAAATCAATTAGCTTAATTGGATGATTGAAATGTAAATGATGGGAAGCCCCCGTGTCTGCAGCGACAGCGCACTCCTGGGACAGTGCAGGTGAGAGGCGATACAGAGCCGAGGTGTAAGAGATGTCGGTGTTGAATCCTCACTGCCTTCTCTCGCCCGCACGGCTCTCGGGTGTGTGTGTTTGTGTCTGCGTCTTGTCTCTTTGTGCTTTTATGTGTTTCAATTTTTTAATAATGTAAATAAAGTAATTTAAATGTCATCCGCCTGGCTGCTCATGCTTTGTTTGGCTACATCTACTATAGCAAAACCTTACCTTTATTAAGATGAACACCTGGTCAGTCCTTATTCTCAGTCAAACTCGTGATGTGTTGTGTTTTGTTCAAAGTGCTTATTTAAATGATTTATAGCAGTGTCTCCAGCCTTGGTCCTGGTCCTGGTCCCCAATCTACTGCATCTTTTAGGTCACCTTAAATCACCAATTTCTAAACACTGGGGACACATGATTGGAGTTATTAATTAATTAAGAAACTCAGCCATGGGATTTCTTCCCTCAGGAGGCTGCAGGTTCAGAAGATTGTTCCAATGGTTTCTAAAGGACTGAATTTACCGCCTGCTTCATCGATCTGAATGAAATACTGCCAGGTGGTTTTAAACTGGTGATAGAAGGGTGACCTCTAAAACCTGTTGGACAGGGGCTCTTGGGACCAGGGCTGGAGCCCTCTGATCAAGAGGACGTGGCTCTTGGGAAAGTTACATCTTCCTAACTTTCCTTGAGCGCTACCTGTCCTGGGTACTGCACTTCTAACTGCAGGGAAGCAAAGACAACAGCAGAGGGGTTCGTACTTCTGCAAATACATCTCTGGACCAACTCAGAACAAAACAAAACGTGTTGGATAAGCTTAAAGTGAAAGTGTCTAAGCTCAAAGCCTACAGAAATAGTCAGAGAGTTGTAAAGCGCTGGGCCCCTTGCTCCAGCTATCTACAATCAATATCTAACCAAATATAGCAAAGTACACATCCGAACTGGACATAGCTCCCTTTGCTAACCAAACACCTTCTTGACATATCTAAAAAGTATGCATTTGTTTAGGTAATAATAATAAAATGATAAAAATAATGAAATGTAAAGCCAGAATGAAATACTACAGCTGTCACTGGAAATTGTATTGTACTAACAGCATTACAAAGTCCCCAGACTATTCGGTGGCCCAAATGCGTGCCGGGCAGCATTGATCTGCGTATTGAGTATTGATCGAGGGTCGCACTTACACTGAACTCCCCGGCGAGCGCGTCTTCATCTGCCTGCAGCGCCTTGACCATCTCCACGAAGTCCCCCAGCCGCCGGTCCATCTGAGCAAAGGAGAGACTTCAGACTAGCAGCTCTGTCTGTCTGTCTCTCTCTCTGTCTCACACACACACATGCATTAAACAGCGCAATAAATCAATGCATGGAAAACCAGTCAATACGCGTTCATTCACAGCTGATGGCTTCTGCTCCGGGACGTCCCGCTGCAGCCGTGTGCTCTGTCCTGGTCTCGGTCTGTGCCTTCTCGTTTTTTTAGTGTGTCGGAGAGAGAGAGATAGAGAGAGAGAGGGAGAGGGAGGGGGGTGTGCAACAAGGAAGTGTTTGCAGTATTATGAAAAACAGGGTTGTAAGACTGCAGCCTCAGTTGCCAGCGATTACAGTCTGAGTAGCTCTTCCGAGAGTCACCACAGCTCCTGCGCTGCGCCGCGAAAATACTCTGATCGCCTCTCAAACAACTGCTCTTGTTCAATCCGGATTATAGGCTGTTGTGTGCAATGCACTTTACCATCTTTTTTCATGGCACACCTTTCTACGCTTAACTGTCATACCTGACGACATAAATCAATAGCATACGGAGTACAAAGTGTCATGCGTACCACCCTGGCAGCCAAAATACGGCCAAATTATATTATTACATAGTTGCAGGTTTCGTGGAAATGCGTGTTGTTGGCCCCTATATAATTATTATTTACATATAGAAAAGTAATGATGTAATGTCTGGTCCAGTTTTCCGCTGTATGTTTTGCAGGTCCGGGGAGGGGGGTATTTTAATTGTGGTATTTTGCTGGACTTGAGCGCCTGCTCCACAGACACGTCATTCAGAAACGACCTGCTCGATCTGTCGCTACAATGCACGTGTGTACGGAACTATTTTTGATTCGTTTTTGCAGTGCATTATTGGTTAAAAATCTTGTGGTGCTCTTTCCCCTCAAGAAACGTAGTTTATGTAACGCTGAGAATGAGCAGCGCAGGCGCAGCGCACAGCTCGCACACACAGCAGCCGGCAGCGCTGCCCCGTATCTGTCCTGTGCAACACATACATTGTGTTGCGCTGCATTGTACTACTGTAGTGCCTACATCCGCAGTGATGGATCTATATTCCAATATGAGTTATTTTGAATTCCCAAAAGACAAGCTGCCAGTTTCACCGCAGTGTTCGTGCACTAGATTACAAACGGTTGTGCAAGCCTCTGCATAAAGTAACCGAGGCGCTGAAACGGCCTTTTTGCAACGTTTCCCTGCATTCAGCTTCAAAGGTGTGAAAGTGCAGCCGTGGCTGTAAGGCCTTTATAGCACCGCCTTCTGCAGACGAATATCTCCGAATATGTCATATTTTTCACAATCTTTATAGACTGTGGTAGCGTGGCTTTTACTGCACCCAGTGCAACGAGGGTATATATATATATATCGAAATACAGTATTAAAAAGCTTGTGGCAGCGACAGATCCTTTCCACTTCAAGGTCCAGTTGCATTTCAGGACCAGCGCGCCCCCGTGTGGCGGTTAGTAGTTAAAACACACAGGGATTGACAACGATGTGCATCTGGATTTCTGTTCATTGCAATTAAGTAGCAAAATCCGTCAACTAGTGCAACTATATGTACCGTTTGTCCTTCACAAATTCCGCTCCACTTCGCCCTGGTAGGTTTCATTCCAAACGAGCTTAATTTAAGGGTTCAGTTTCGTATTTGAGAGCTCGGCTGCAACAATCACCAGCAGAATACACTTCTCCAGGACCAGGGTTGGGAACCACTGCACTACCCTGCTGGCTTTTGTTACAACAGAGATCTCAATTACTTAACTGAACTTTAATTGATGTAACAATCTGCTTAGACAAACAAGCCTTTTTGAATTGTGTAATACAATAGTTGTTTCTTTAATATTCTATTTATACAATGTTATAATTAACGTAACCCCCCTACTGGTTAACATACTTAAAAGGCTCTGATTTAGGAAATGATTAGTTCAATTAAGGGTTCATCTCAGTGATTGAGAACAAAATCTAGCAGGACAGGGGCCGCTCCGGGACCAGGGCTGGGAACCCCTGGATTAGATCATTATTTCAGAGATGTTAATATTGTAGGAAAATGTGTCTATGGACAGTAATAATACAGGGGAAATGTATTTAAGAACTGCAACTGAGAGCACCTCTGACACCAGCACGCATAAGCGCCGCCCCCTCCCGAACCCACCTATCACAGAACGACCCTCCCTCGCCACCTCATTGGTGCTCGGCCTGCATCGCCGTCAAATAAGCCCCGCCCATCACGCCGCAGTGTCCTTTCCGATTGGCTGCCTTTGACAGAGGTTGGCTCACTCCGATTTCCTTGGTTTACAATCCCGTCACTCAAGCGCGTCTCCCGCGTCCCGAGCGCGGATTGGCTGTGGCCTGACGTCACTCAGCCGGCTTCCCCGACACCGGATGTGGCGGAGAAGCTGTCTTATTTATTTGGGTTTCGGCTGCTGTGGGGCTGCTGAGCTGGACGGGATTCATCGCCCCGTCTTCGTATTTTCGCCTCTTTTGGTGACATTTATAAGCGACACAACTTTTTTTAGGCGTTTAATTTATTTATGCATGTATTTATTTCGCAGTTAGTGCTGTCGGACTGTATATGAGTTGGTCGTGCAGCTCAGGCGAGGGCGCGTTGCTTCCCCACTAGGCCACGATGAGAGGAAAGCCGCTGCTGCGGGCCGGCGCGTCTGTAAACCCGCTTAAACACGCCGTCGTCCTCGGCCAGTGACGTCGCCCCCGGTGGACCGAGCCGAGCCGAGCCGAGCCGAGCCGAGCCGAGCCGAGCCGAGCCCCTTCGTGCCCTGTGCGCTGTGACGTATCGCACCGGACGGTAAACCCCGACAAACGACGAGCACACGACCGGGCATTTCTCTTCATCGGTGAGTTACTGTGCGCCTGTGTGTAGCTGTCTGTCTCTGATCACAAGGGTTTCATTTGCGTACCAGCCTCGTCTGTGCTGACAATAATACTATATCACACGTATTGCTGTGATGGGGCTTTTCTGTGTGCAACATCCACAGGCTTGTCTGCTCTTCAGGTCTCCCGGTTTGATTGGCTCATTCTGCAGTTTCTGCTGTCTGCAGTGGGAAGCATTACTTTTATTTGCTTTATATTCTTTATATTGCCATTGGTTTAATGTTGTTCATGCCCCTTTGTCTGTAAAGCTGCTGTTCGTTTCTGGGGGTTAGCTCAGTCTGCACAGACGGTGTAAAGGCTGTGTGTTTGGGGGCACAGGCATTTGGTTGAGGATTTAAAACCGTGGCTTTGATAACATTAACATGCGCTGCCTGACCAGCACCAATCAGCA
Organism: Amia ocellicauda; assembly: GCF_036373705.1. Classification (NCBI taxonomy): domain Eukaryota; kingdom Metazoa; phylum Chordata; class Actinopteri; order Amiiformes; family Amiidae; genus Amia; species Amia ocellicauda. The sequence continues at coordinate 45,985,999 of NC_089856.1, forward strand.
CAAGCACAACAACAGTAATAGTATCAGGCATAGGTTCATTATTGTGTATATGGTTACTCTGTGTGCAGTTGGATTGTAACAAGGTGTAGTCACTTCTGATAGGTAAGACTGAAGATCTGGAGATATAAAAAGGCTTCGCAGCTCTGGGTTAGCCTGTATTTACATTTGTGTTACTTGTTACTACTTCATCGGTATATCCTGGGAATTTCTGAAACCTCTGCTGATGAAACGTTTGCATTTCTTGTGTGAACTACAGCTCTCCTGTTTCTGTCGATGGGTTCAGCTCAGACGAGGGTCGATGGCTTGATTGTGTTTGAGCTGAACACCATTGACATCCTGCCTCACGGATCAGACTGATTAGATAGTCTGTGTAGAAGACTGCATTGCTCATGTCGTTTTTCTTTTACCATGGGCGTACCTAAGTCTTTAGTACTTGGCAAGAGTTAAGATGTACAGCAGCACCGTGAATACAACAAAAAACAAAAAAAAAACACAACAACAAAAGTTTACTGCACTCTATTTTCTTTTCACGAAGCGGAAGAACAGCCACAATGTCCTGTAACATTATTAAAAAAATAAAAATAATGATCAACACGTGTACTTCCTACACACCAGTTGTTTCTTCATACCAATAGTTGTGTAAACTGGGTAGAAAAGTGTTGGTGACCTATTCATTTGTAATACCACAAAGCAATTGCTGTATGTTTCCAAGATACTCCTCAATTAGCTGCCACTGTTTGGAATCGCTGCAAAATTTAATAATTTATTTGGAAGTGTACAAATATATATTTTTAATTGACAGGAATTGTGTGTATGAACTGAGTTTTATGGGTATGAATTATGTGCTGCGTGCAGGCTGCTTATTAGTCATGCAAGCTGAGATTTATGAATGTGAGTTACTAACCTAATCACATGAGGCACACATGACTCCAGTTGTCCACAGTGGCATAATGGAGGCAGTTAGTGCCGAATCCCTGCACACCCGCACCTCGCAGCGAGGCGCTGTGTCTTGGAGAAGTGACTAGTTTTGCAAAGCAGAATGTTTGGCAAGCCACTGGTCTGCCGACCACACATTTTTAATTTAGTTTTTACTCTTCTATACAGCAGTCAGTTTTACAGATGTGAAATAAAATTGGCCTGGTGTGGATTCTGTGCCAAAATATTTGGTTGTCTTCCTTCCTCATCTCTCTCTGTCTCTCCCTCTGTCTCTCTCTCTGTGCAGAGTGTCTGGGATGGTGAGATGGAGAAAGAGCAGCGAGAGAGAGAGGAGACTGACGAGGTGAAGCCCTGCGAGACAGCTGCTCCCTCTCTCCTCAATCATCTCCCCTCCGGGGGCAGGGACAGTGATGCGGGGGAGGACACGGCGGAGTGGGGAGGAGACGGGCTGGAGATCGGTGTCTCGGATGGGCCGGTTGAGCTGGGCTCCACACAGGGCCGGGAACAAGGACAGCAGCCCCAATCTCAACCAGAACCAGAACTGGCGTCTGAGCTGTTGCCTGATGGGGAAACTGGGGACAGCCAGACGGCAGAGGTGCAGGAGGGGGAGGGAGCCGAGTCTTCCAACGTGGAAGACACCCTGAACTGCAGGGAGGAGGATCTAGTCGACCATGAAGACAGAGAAGATGATGATGATGAAGAAGAGGAGCAGCAGCCAGACCAGCTCTCGGACTCGGCCTCGGCCTCCACTGACAACACCCTGGAGGACTCGAGCGAGTTCCTGGGGCCGCGGCCGGTGACCGTGCTGGCCGGGGGCTCACTGGAGGAGGTGGACGGTGGGATCGGCGGGGTCCCCGGGGTGTGTTCCCCGCTCTCCGAGCCTGGCAGCCCCCCACCATCCTCCCTGACGCACCGCGACGAGGACGTGACGGCCGAGAGCTGGCGGCAGCACCGCAAGCACGTGTTCGTCCTGAGTGAGGCGGGCAAGCCCATCTACTCGCGATACGGCAACGAGGAGGCGCTCTCGTCCACTATGGGCGTCATGATGGCGCTGGTGTCGTTCGTGCAGAGCGGGGACAACGCTATCCGCTCCATCTACTCCGGTGAGCGCCGCGGGGGTCCGCTCTCAGGGAGGGGGGGCGAACGAGTAAAACCGGTGACGTGGTTGTTGACGCTATAGTCTGTGTGTCGCTCTCAGTGTGAGTGTGTGTGTCGCATGCGTGTCCCTCGCCCGTGTCTGCCGAGCTGTAGCCCTGGCTGGGTGGGCCAGCCATTGCGGGGGGGGAGGACATTTCACCCGCTTAACCGCCTCCCCTCTCCTCTCCCCTGCGCCTCCAGACGATCACAAGGTGGTGTTCATGCAGCAGGGCCCACTGGTGCTGGTGCTGGTGTCCCGCGGCCGCCAGTCGGAGCAGCAGCTGCGCCAGGAGCTCATGTACGTCTACTACCAGATCGTCAGCATGCTGACCCAGGCCAGCATTGCGCGCATCTTCGAGCGCAAGAAGAACTACGACCTGCGGCGGCTGCTGGCCGGCTCCGAGAAGATCCTGGACGGCCTGCTCAACCTGGTGGAGTCGGACCCCAGCTTCCTGTTGGCCGCTGTGCACTGCCTGCCCCTGCCCTCCGCCCTGCGTGACGCCCTGAGCCAGATCCTGCAGAAGGCCATCACGCCCAACCTGGTCTTCTCCATCCTCATCGCCAAGAACCAGCTGCTGACCATCGTGCAGGAGAAGACGGTGATCGAGGACACGCGGCTCGAGCCGGCCGACCTGCACCTGCTGCTCAACCTCGTCGGCGCCTCCTCTGCCTTCCAGGCCGGCGAGATCTGGACGCCCATCTGCCTGCCGCTCTTCAACCCCGACTGCTACTTCTACGCCTACATCTCGTACCTGGACCCGCCCAGCTGCACTGTCTGCCTGCTGCTGCTCTCCACCGACAAGGAGGCCTTCTACGCCGTGGCCGATTGCAAGCGCCGCATCGAGGAGGGCATGCGGACGCAGAACGCCCTGCCGGCCATCGCGGGCGCCCAGCCCTACAGCGTGGTGCAGGTGGGCGTCTCGGACCTGCGCCACTTCATGTACAAGCCCTTCGATGTGCCCGACAACCACCGGCAGCTCACGCAGTTCACCAGGTTTGTGCTGGGGGCCGGGGGTGGGGGGGAGAGTAATTGAAGGTCTAAATCGATCGAGACCTTTACAGCTGTGTTTGTGCCTGCTCCATTTTGTGTCTGGTGTTGTGTCCAACCGAATGACTGTCACGATGAGTCTGTGCTCTGCTGTCTATGTGTGTGTGTTAGGCAGACTCTTTACCAGACAGACGTCTCCGGGGACGGCCATCCGAGTCAGTGTTTTAAAGCTGCGTCGTACTCCTGTCTGCGCTAATCCCCGGATTACCTCTATGAATAGGCGCTCTATCTGGGGCAGTGCAGGGGTCGGAGCAAGGTCATCGGTCATTCCGGCAGGACTTGGGACGTTTCCCCACCAATCGGATCTCTTCCTTGACCCCGATAGGATGTAAACGCTGTCCCCTTCGGAAGTCTCCTCTTCAAACTAGCTGCTCCTACTGGACGAACCGTGTTGAATATTGATGGTCGACAGAACAGACCTGCATTGTGGTGGAGAATAAGGGGAAAGTGGCTGAAATTATTAGTCTGAGTGGCTTCTCTTTATGCAAAAATGCAGGCAAATTAACAGCCGGTGGAACAGCAGTGTCTTCCTGCAGCGCTGATGTCGGAGCCTCTCTTTTGTTCTGGGAGGCGCACGGGTCACCTCGCTTCCTCATCCTTGGGAAGGACAGCACCCTGAAACCGTGCCGCACTTACCGCCCTGCCGTTGAAGCAGTTAAGTGCGGCACGGTTTCGGAGTGCTGTCCTTCCGAAGGCGTGCCATACCCATTAATGCACGTCGCATACTACAGAGATGATAACCAATTAACTTCCAATTAACGTGCAGTTGCAGAGCTAAGCAAACGGGTGTCGGGCTGAATCGGCAGAGATGTCAGCCTTAACGAGTGCCGGAGAGGAACGCTGCCCTTCATTAAATTCAAACCCGTAATTCTGGAATCTTATCTTTATGACCTCGCATTCTTTCTTGTCGTTCTTTTCCTCGCATTGCCTTGTACGACACCGGTCTGTCTGCCCCGTGTGCAGTGTCAGACCCTGACTGTGTTTTATTTAGGAGTTGTGAGCGGTAAATACAGACTTCCTCCCCCTCCCAGGCCCTGGCTCTTCCTTTGCACACACCTGTTTGTAAGATAAATGCATTTCTGTTTGTGAGGCACATGCAGAATGGTGTTGTTGAAGATGTCCTGGCATGGGAGGGGTGTAGCCAGCCTAGAGGACTGAAATCGGCTCTTTATAATTTTGACACAGTCCGGTTATTGGACCTGGGCAAAGACCAAACAATAACACTGCCCTGGAAGCAGGTGTGAGAGAAGAGGGTTGCGTCCTTCTGCCTTTGGGGTGAGAAGTGCCACTTTCTCACCCGTGGGCTGTGGTTTTGATTCCTTGGCAGGTGGGGCTTTTCATTTCCACCGGCAGAAACGCACCGTGATGGGCATAGACTGGGCAGAGCTAGAAGGAGCAAGACCTTCAGCAGGAGATACAATCGCCCTGTTGGAGGGATAGATGTGTACAGAACAGGAAGTGGAGACTGAAATGGAAGTAAAGGGGCGAGGACGCCGCTGACGCCGTGACGCTGCCTCCTGGAGGATGCCAGTGTTTCTGCTGCTGCGCTGTGGTTTGGCAGTTTGTTCTGAACCACCCACAACACTTGCACTGTCATACACAGCCTGGCACTGAAGTCCTCTGCTCCCAGCTTCTCTGCTCCTTCATCTTAAACGCCTGAGTTAAACCTCCGCAGTTCTATAAATCACACATTTATTGGCTTTTATTAATATCACAAAAATAACAAAAAATTAAATTAATAAAAAAACATATAAATGAATGTATACATACAAATATTATAATAGTAATAAAGAGTAGTCATTAAAAATATATATTAATGGAATGGAAGAGAACCCACTGCAGATCATATACAGACCAAAGGAGTGTAAACATTTTCTGTGTTATAGCCTATACCAGGAGAGGCCAACACTGGTGCCAGAGAGCCCCTGAGACCTTACTGAATTAATTTGATCTAACCTGATCCAAATATTTAGCAAATAAGGATCCATAGATGCCTACAAAAACCCACAGGACCGAGGCTCCCCAGGAACATGGTCAGGCCACCCCCCAGGCCAATTTGTCAAAATAAATAAATAAATAAAACCCTGGAAGTCAAAGTGATTCAATTGACAAAAACTAAGGATTGTCCCCCCCCACCCTCTCGATTAGGATCTAGAACTACATTTGTCTCAATACCTAAAAGATACAAAAAGGGGTGACATGTCAGACTTAAAACTGAGTATATCCTGTGTAGCCCGATGAATAGAGCATCAAAATGGTTTAATTTGATCACAATGCCAAGACATATAGGTACCCAGTGCAGATCTGCATCTACGGCATACTGGGGAACACTCGGCTGACATCCTACCGAGTCGAACTGGCGTAAGATAAGTTTTGAAAATAAATGTATATTTAAGTTCTCTCGCATTGTTGGAAATTGAAGAAGAATAGACTTTCTCACAAATTTTTGACTAATGTCTCGTTTGTTTAATAAGGTCATTGTCATTCAGATGTGATTCTTGTAATAAGGCTTTAGAAACCTTCTATTTCTTACGAAAGGTAAGAATTTATTTTACGTTGTATCTGTGTCCCAGGCCCTTGACTTTCCATGTAACAACCTTCAGTTTACTAGCGGCACTGTAGTACAGAATACATAAAGCCCCCTGTATTGAATATAAAACAGTGTAATGGTTATAGTTGTGCAGTCTGCACAGTCGAGTGAGAGAACAACAATCAGCAGTGGTAGAGAAAAAGACCAACATTAAAAACAAAAATCAAAACAAACCCATCTGCCCTCCACAAATCCCAGCCTGGTCCCCAAATGACCTGGCAGCTACTGAAGTCTGCATCAGTGAAGCCTAGCATGACAGGTGTAAACAAGATTACATTTCACAGCATACTTGAACAGGTCACATCAACAACCATAAGCAGGCCCCATGTAGACTGAACAGAGATATAGTGAGGAGCACTGTACTAACATTATAAGAAGTCACCTCATAAGACATTTTGTATTTTAAATGAGAGAAAGGGGGATAAAACACAGTAAAAACATACTGTGCATATCATGCATCTGCAAATGTACTCGTATATTAAAAGAAACGTGCTCCGTGTTATTATGCTTTTTCATATAAAAAATAAAATAATACTAATAAGTATGAGTCAAAAGTTTAGGTGGATTTTAAATTAATAGTCCATAGAATCACATTGCAACAGAAAAAAGAAGAATGAAAGAAAATATACACACACACACATCACTTTCAAGAAAATCCTTTCTTATGCTGGCTGCAGAAAGAAAAACGAAATTGTCAGATGATCTCCCCAACAGAGCACGTTGAGTAAAATAAAGAAAAGTACAGTACTCGCTCGTTGTCTTACCTCCACTGCTTTTAAAGGGAAATTAAAGAAAAGCCCTTTGTACCTAGTCCAGCTTCACTCTGTGAGATCCACAGGACGGCTTTCCAACTCCCCTCCAGGAACTCGGTGGCTGACGTTTCAAAAACTCTACTCCTCCCCTTGTCCAGAATTCGAGGTTCAGCTGGACAAACCAAGCCCCTGAAAAGCCCGAGACCTGTCTCTCAGAAAGCGAACCACGATGCTCCTCGGTTTCTGGTGAACGCCTGGTCTCTGTCCTAAGGATCTGTGCACCAGCTTGATTTCAAATGGCTGCCCCGGTTTTCGATATCATCCAGTTTTTCCTCTAACCGAGCAACCCTGTCCCTGAGAGAGTTTAACTTTTAAGGCAGATTCCAAAGCGGCGATTCTCTCTTCTTCGAGTGAGTGAAAAGCGAGCCATCTTTGATCCCCTGGTCGTTAGCCATGTTTCAGAGTAGTTCAAAATTGCCAACAAGCGAGTAAAGTGGAGGAAATAAGAAAATATAGCTGGCGAAAGCAGAGCATAAAAATCAAGCGGCCATCTGGCTCAGTGGGTCACATGATCCCCCAAACCTCCGCAGTTTTAACCTCTTGGTTTCCTCACCACCTTGGAAATCCCAGAATTATCCTGGATGCTCCTGTGAAGTCTTCAGACTTCCAGTCGCCACAGTTCCCTTTTCTTTATCTTCTATTTTTGGTGTTTATGGTAACTGAAACCGTTATGTATTTAAGGAAGTGAAACAACGCTGTCGATTTCCACACCTGAGTGAGTTCAGATTGGGACACCTGCAGAAGTCATGTGCCCAGGTCACGCGTGTACGGACTGACGGGGGGGGGTTTCCCTCTGTGGGCTGACGGGACTGAAGAGAGACGACTCTAGTTAAGACCTTGCAGATGATCATGATGTATATGGCGATGTTTTAAGTGCAGATACGGATCGTGAAACAGAGGTGAACTAAGACCGCAATCGCCCATTTGTCCTGCCCTGGCGTCTAAGATATGTGTAACATGTGTAATGTGTCGCTGGTTGCAGCCCCGAGATGGAGGCCCCGTACGGCACGGAGGAGGAGCGGCACCGGCTGCTCGACCTCTACCGCTACCTGCACAGCCGCTTGCACAGCGCCTCGCGCCCCCTCAAGCTCATCTACCACGTGGCGGAGAGGGAGACGCTGCTCGCCTGGGTACGACGCCGGCATGCCGCGGACACGGAGGAGGGGAGAGGGGATGGCGAGGGCAGGGTGGGCTGCAACTGGAGACAGAGAGAGAAAAGTGGGAGGTGGAGAAAGAGGGAGGGGGAGAGAGCTGGGAGTTACTGAGGGAGAGAAGGGGGGGAAGAAGGTGAGAGCTAGGAGTTGTCTAGGGAGAGGTGGAGAAGGGGGAGAGAGCTGGGAGTTGTCGAGGGAGCGGCTGAGAAGGAGAGGGAGAGCTGGGAGTTGTTGAGGAAGAGAGAGGGCACATATCTTCCCATCCTAAACACACAAGCCTGTAGGGGGACAATGCTCTCCTTTGTGTTGACACTGCCGTGACAATCTCACAGGCCTACCCTGAAGCAGCCTGCAGGCCTACAAGAAACTGACATCAGCACATCAAATCTCTCTCTCTCTCTCTCTCCAGGTGACCAGTAAGTTTGAGCTGTACACCTGCTTCAGCCCCCTGGTGACCAAGGCCTCGGCCATCAACGCCATCACCAAGCTGCTACGCTGGATCAAGAAGGAGGAGGACCGACTCTTCATCCGCTACCCACCCAAATACTCCACCACCCCCAACCCCAGCAAGAGCTCGCGTGGGGGCAAAGGGGGCGCCGCCGGGCAGGAGGCCACCGGCAACGGCTTCCTGGCCCTCCCCTAGGACCCTCCCGCCTCCGAGACCACGTCGCCCGGTGTCCCGCTCACAGCCGCGCTCGCCGACTTTGTTTTCCTCGTGGTTGTTCCTCCCGAAGCGGATGTTCTTATTTTGCGAACCTGTCCTGTTAGTTGTTGTAATCGTGAGAGATGACACGGCCCCATTCGAGTGGAGTTAAACGCAAACCAATCTACGTCTTTTCTAGTGAAAGGGTTGATATTTAGCGAGCTGGTTGCAAATTAAAGCTCTGATTTAGGCTGGTGAGTCACGTGGTCTTTGAGTGTTTGATAATGGGATGTCCGTATTTTGGTGCTTTGTGTTTTTTTTTTTCTCTCCATTGTCCTGGCTGACCATTGTAGGGGACAATGTGACAATGAAGGGTGCATGTGTACCAGAACTGGAATTGCTGACCCTAATAGTGACCTGGGGTTTAATGTCTTTGATTCTGGGTCAGCTAATCTGCTAGAGGAACCGGTCTCCCCTGTGCGACTCGACTAACCAACGGGATCGGACATCTTTTTAATGCAGAATTGCTTTTAGATTCTCCACAGAGGTCGTGTGTGCGAGTGTGTGTGTTTGAACTGTTACATAGTTTCCAACCGGAGGACACGGCTGAACCTGAATTCTTGCCCGAACTTGAAACTTTTCAGTTTCTCTACAAATTCAGCGATTTTTCCACTGAGGAGGACGTCGTTATGATTATTTTGAAGACAATCTTGGGGACTTGACCTTTTTAAGCAGATCTGACGTTTGCCTGTGGAGCTCCATTGTTGAAATAAATTGCACATGTTACCAAACGCACCCTCCCCACCTTGCGTTGTGTTCTGTCACCATGAGAATCGGGAGCTTTCTCGGCCGGCGGTGCTTTTTGGTGCCCGTGCTTCAGTGGGGCCCCGAACAGCTCGCTCTGTGGGCCTGACGGGCTGATTGAATGTATTAAGCATTGGGCTCCGCACTGGGTGACAAACAGGTTTCCCTCTTGGAGCTGGGGGGTGCCACACAATGGTAGGAGCAGAAAAATAAATAAGACGGTCACCAGTATTAGAAAAGCTCTACCTTTAGAAGTGTATGAATGGTCGCACAATTTTGTTGATTGTTTATATTGAATAACTGTTACATAGCTCTGTTGCAGGCTGGGTGTGTGAATAGTTTTAAATTCAGAATGTTGGTAGTGTGGGGTTTCCCAACATTCTCTTTGTTAATGGGGCTCAGGTACAAGGAAGGACAAGTCTATGGGTGTTGAACTGGTCCTGCTGCTGCGTGTGAGCGAGTTCCAGTCCAACAAAGCATCGATGCATTGCTAGGGACGCTTCTGTGGTACAAAAAGACCTAGAAGATCATCGCAGTGTGGGTGGGGATGTTCTCGGACTGTGTTTTCATATCGCTGTTTGAATTCAAGACCTGGTCTTGTATCGTGCACGTGGAATTGAAGTGTCACCCTTGTGTGCTACGGTGTTACTCCTTTACGACGATGGAGGGTGGGAATGGATGGAGGAAAAGTTGCTTTCGTTGCATGGACAATATGGCCCCCAGGCCAGGCCAGGCCTTGAGAATGGTGTGATATTGTGAGTCGGTGTGTAATCGGCGGTTCTTGAATATGTTGGGTGTTTTAAATGTGTGTGGTGCAGTCAGTGACATTTTTGTAGAGGAATGATTTATCTGACTAATGAATGATGGATAATGACGATAATAACCATGATTTAAAATATGGACCATCACGTGGGTCTGAAACCAATCTGATAGTGCGGAGCTTCGAGAATGTACCTGCTGTCTTGGCTTCTTCTCAATTAACTTGTAAACCGAGAGGCAGTAAATTTGGATATATTTTTGCTTGTCCGATCTGGGTTCACTGTCAGGACTGGGGTAAAGATAAACTCCCCAGAGTTTAATGTCAAGGCCAGTGCATCTGCTCTTACTTTAGCCGTCTCCGTGCTTTGGGTGATTTTCTTTTCCTTCCACACAGCCTTACTTGTTCCCCAGTGGCTGGGGTTTAAGGCTGACTTAACAAAACTGGAAGTCAATGTTTTGTATCTGCACTTTGAACTCAAACGTTCTGGGCTCTGGGAATTTAAAAATGTTTTTGTTTACTGACAAAGGGGGTTATGAAAGTACGACTGTGGATTTTGACTTTTTTTTTTTAATTAAAAGATGAAAAGTTACAAAATTGGTGTGTGTTTGTGTTTATTTGCACTATTTCAAGCGTATATTCCAGCACAGTTTACATAGAGCGCTGTATTTGCTTAAGCACCTGGGTGTGGCCAGCTTTATGGATCCCTTTCTAATCCATGAGATCAGGATGAGCACATGGAGCAAGAATACCTGTCTTCAATCCAAGGATAGCCCACTGAATTATAGAGCTGACTTAATTCACTTAATGAATTCACTGCTCGGTACAATGTAAACTTTAGATAATGGTTTTACAATGTATATAACCTACAATAGTAGAATAGAAAGAACAGAAGGATGTAACAATGTTTTCACCCTTTGAGTATTCCTGTGCAGGGGCTTGAGAACTGATTATTATTATTATTATGATATTATTCATAGGGGACAAGGGGGTGTGTTGTATGGAGTGCAGTCTTAGCACACTGCAATTTACTCTGGTATTACTAATGCATACTACTACTAGTTGAATTACACACTATCACTGATATTAACCTGCAGAAGCAGTCCCGGGCAGGTATCTTCAGACAGGTTTGCTCGACGCGCCCTCTGCCGGGCAGGTAAATGCGGCGCGCTTGAGCTAGTGTTTACACTGGACTGTACCACCCAGGCGCCGGGCCGATGAGCGCCTTCATTGCCAGAGCTGTGTGGATTTCTTCCGAATGGGTCCTGTCTTCACCTCTGCGTTATTCGTGCTTCTAGCACAGATGAGTGGCTTCATCCAACAACACAAACCGCCTCTGAGCCATTGATTATTCTTCATCTGCGCGTCCGTGATCTCCCTCCCCCCCGCGGCGTCAGTGGTAGCGGCCGGTGTTTCCCGGAGTAAAGATGGCGCAGGCACTGTCGGAGGAGGAGTTCCATCGGATGCAGGTAAATCGGCCGCATATCCGTGTTGTTGTGACCCGGCTAGATCTGTGCCCAGGTCCGGTGGCTCCCTATCGAGCCCAGGCCGCCGCGGCACCGGTTCCGAAAGGCGTGTACGGGGCGACGCATTGGAGAACGTGAGCGGTGGTTCCGTAGGCCCAGGATGAAGCCTCGGCGTCGGGTGGGGATGGCCGACCGGGAATAGCTCTAGGGAAGGCGGCAGCTTGCGCCTTGGAAGAGCCCGTGGAGAAAATATGAATAATAATAAAACAAATGCTTAAACATAAACGGTGCATCGGAAGCGCATCTGCTTCCGTCACGGGCAGCTTTTTAAGCGCAACTGGAGGTGCAAAGCAGCTGACATTAGGCGTGTTATTACTGTGCTTTATTTCCCAGCCGTGCAGCAGCGCATGATGATGCGTAATCTCTCTGCACAGCTGGGCAGATGTTGGTGGTGTTATTCACTGATACCAATTCAGATAAGGGTTTGTTGTGAGGTTGCCAGCCTGCTTGGACAGCTATTAGGGAGGTATTTGTTTAGGAAATGACATAGAGTGACAGTAAGCCGTGCGAGCTGCCCAGGTTACAGTTCAGCTACACGTACAGCCATTTACTGCAATAACAGCACAAATCCAGCCTCCTGGGGATGACATTGCATGCAATGTCCTGGTGTTTGGAGCCAGGATATAATAATAACGGATGCACATCATATTCACTGCCAATCCTCATGCTGCCCCGGATTTTAGGAACATATCTCCCTCCCCTGTTTAATAATTATGCATGTAGTAACCTCAATTTAAACCCCCCACCGCGTTTCTGCTATTGGCTGTCGATGACGTAACTGGGCTTGCACGTCTTCATGTACCTTGTGAAATGTAAAGGACGTCGACACGGTCTGTCCAATTGCTCATGCATCAGGTGCAGCCCTAGAAAAAAGTGTCACGGAGGGGACAGGAATGGGTGTTGAAGAGCAAGGACGTGATTGTCGTGTTTTTAAGACTCTTTATCTGAGTTGGGCACTTAGTCAAACAGCAGCCTGTTTTAAATACCATGTACCAGGCCGAGACATTACATATGTGTTCCTTATCAGTCTCTCAAAGGTTATCACCACCATCTTATATTGTTAGGCTACGTCTGTGTGTTTGAATGGGAGATGTCTAATTGCAACACCCTTCTGCGTGTGAGCTGCGGCAGTGTGGGGTGTGCTTAGCTGGGCTGGGATGTGTGGCATTTTCTGTGGAAAGTGAAAGTCTCATGGTGTGGTCATGTGAGAAGTCCTGTCACATGGAGCAGTGTGGAGCTTTCTCTCTCTTGTTAAGGGCAAGACTTCTTCACATCTGCTGACTGTAAAACAAAAATAACAACCAACAAACAAATCATACTAGGGTAGACATTTGTCCTTCCCACTCATATTTAAAGTGTAAAACATCTGTATGACACTGGAACTAAGACTATGGTCAGTTTAGACCGTTTTTTCTTTTCTTTTCTTATAGTCTGACGTTTTTACTAAGTTTTTGTGCCCTTCCCTACTATAATATATCCGAACATGCTTCAAGTATTGGGTCAGATTGTGATAAAATATACATAGATTAGCATGACTCTTAGACCTCCCAGTGGTATTTTAGGTAGAGTAGCCCAAGACTCGGGCCAATCAATGCCTGCGAAAGCAGCAGAAAGACTATGAGGCCGTGAACAACCTAGAGGCACAGATTCCCGGAGGAGGACAAGATTCCACTAAGATTAAAAAAAAGCCTGGTTACGTTATGAACCAGAATAAAAACAGCACAGTGGTAATTATCTGCCGCAGTTAGAGCGGAGCCCAGTTATCATTAGGAGGAATTGTTTAAGAGTGTGAGTCACATACGCGTGAAATGTCTTATGGAGATGATTCAGCTGTGGGTGGGGAGATTGTGTGTGGACAGCTGATGTGAAAGGTCATTTCTCTCTCTCTCTCTCTCTCTCTCTCTCTCTCTCTTCTATAGGCTCAGCTCCTGGAGTTGAGAACGCAGAACTACCAACTTTCAGATGACCTGCGCAAGAACACCGCCGGTAAGATGTCTCTCAATGACCGTTCCTCAGTGGTCCCCTGGGTTTCACAGTGGGCCGCAGTGAAATGGATCCTCACGCTCGCTGGACTCCTGATTTCCACCCTTGCGTGCAGTTAGTCTGACTGAAGTACTGTTCTCGTTTGCTGGAGACGCCAACAACAACAAGAACACAAAAGTTGTCCTGATTTCAGAACTGCCGTGCCTGTGAACTCGCCGTCGAGCTGCTAATGAACTCCGGTCAGCAGATGCGTGTCGTGCTTGGCTCCTGCTCTTTAGGGGTTTTACACTGAGCTGCACACCAGCAGGGCAGAGCGCTCATGTTACAGACATCTATTATCGAAGAGGTCCTGGGCTTTTTCCTTAATGATCTTGGTCTTGCTGCAGTACAGCAGCCGGCCGGGACCCACGTGTTCACCTGTGCCTCTGCGATTAGGTTTCAGGCAGATCATGCTGTTTCGGACGGTGTCTCGGGTTATCAGTTATTTATTTGCCCTTTATTTCTGCAGGTAGTAGCTTGAGGGCAACATCTCTTTTGAAATCAACTGTCATTATTTTTGTCTCATTTCTCATACCCTTCCTATGGCTCCTGCTGTTGTAAATGTGCTGCTGTCCTGCCCTGTGCTGCTATGTCAATGTGTGCACACAGTCAGGCGTGTGCTGACGGGGGGTCTCCTTGCTGTTTCAGAGCTCAGTGCTGTCCGGCAGAAGACCGCCACCCTTGAGAAGGATTTCCTCAAAGCACAGAAGGTAGGGGGGCCACCCTGCTAATTTTTTTGGACACCTGTCCCTCCAGCACAGCCGGTGCCAACCATGGCTCGGTTACTTTCAAGACGGCGGGGCCTTGCACCATCCATATAAGCATTCCTATATCCTGTACTACTTCTGCCACCGCCACCACCTCCACGTCTGCCGCTTGTGAAACGTTCATTGCTGCTCCTGCCATAGACACCACGACAGCACGGCTTTTATTTAAACATTAAAGGGAGCGAAACGGAGGCTGTTTGGACAGGCAGTAGTGTGTCATCCACTCATGTCGTCTCCTAGGGTCATAAGATGTAGGATATGACAGTGTTCAGGGCTCTTCATTAATTATGCATGTAAATAAAAGCCTAATCTGCAAACACAGGGTAACAGAAGACTCCTGTTTAAACATGTGACTTCCCCCAGAGGTTCATGGTAACGATATCTGACACGATCTCTGTTTGTCTCTGCAGGCTCTTGGCAAGAGTAAGAAAGCCCAGGTGAGTCTGATTTGCTTGGACAGTGGGGTCCTCCACTGGGGATACTTGTTTCCGATTCCTCAACCCTCCTCCTCCTCCTCCTCCTTCTGTCTCGGAGATGCCGCTTACTTCGAATGAGAGAGTGCTTCGTGAGAGTCTTTCCTGGGAGTCCATCTCATTATCTGGGATTGCCAGTAATGCGCCCAGTGTGAGAACTGGATTGGCCGATTGCATGTCGAAGGCTGTTTGACGTTAAGAGCTGATTTCCCTCCCAGTAATGAACGTGGGGTTATAACCGCCTCACTTCTCCCTTATGCGATATTGTTAGTATCATATAACAATGATAATACAACACTGTGCCCTTGGAGTGATGTATACAACGTTAATCGGTTCTCTTCACATTCATTAGAACAGCCCTTTGCCTGTTTAGTTCTGATTTCCACTGTGTTTAAACCCTCACCACCCGCTGTGCCACCACTATACACCTTCTTCATGCCCTCCGTAGGCCTCACACGCTAGTTGATGAAAGTCACAATCTAAACAAGCGCATCAACAGATGGTGCCGGTGGCTGCTTGTGTACAGGAACCCGTAGCTCATGTGTGAACCTACAGTGTCCTCCGGGCCTGTGCCGCGGCAGGGCCCCTCGCCCGTCCCCGTTGCCCACCCCTGTCCTGTGTGTCTTTGGCAGGAGGTGGACGCCCTGCTGAGTGAGAACGAGATGCTGCAGGGCAAACTGCACAGCCAGGAGGACGACTTCCGCCTGCAGAACAGCACGCTGATGCAGGAGCTGTCCAAGGTGCTGAACCTCTCTCTGACTCAGCAGCTCGCGCATGGGACCTCTATTTTAAATTAGACACACACATATATACACACACCTCTCCCCCGATGTAATGAGATCTGACATAACGTGAATTCGCAAAGCCGAGCGCATTTAACGGCATTTTAAACTTTCACTCCGATCTAAAAAACATTGCATAAAAAACAGTTTTGTCTGCAAGTCTGATAGTTATAATGTTGACAGTTAAATCCCTTGATTACTTTACCTTTGTTAGCTCCATTTTAACATTTGGCTCAGTGACAGAGTGGCCCCTACTCCTATTTGCTAAAATACCCAAATCTCTTTTTTTTACAACAGTTTGTAAGGATGTGAGATTAAAAGTGTTTTCTGGTATTTTATGTGAATTTTGCATTTTCCTAAGCATTGCACAGACCAGATGATTGATGTTGATGAATCTCAGCCCACATGGTTTCATTTAGCAGTGTTTAGTACTGGTGTTGTTAATGCTGTGTAGCTTTTAAGTAAATCAGATTGCAATCGTTAACTACTGTAGAACATATTTATGTACTGCATACAGTGTGTCAGCTCTAACTAAATTGATTTGCTGACTATTAATAACGGATATAATGCATTTCACCTATAACACGACAAGATGTTTTGGCTCCCGACGACTTATATTGGGGTAGAGGCGTGTATACACACACACACACACACACATTCTCATTAGCTGTAGCGATTGTGACACAGAGTCCATTAGGGCGAAGTGTCTGATGGCTTTTAATGAATAGGAGATGCGACTGAAGCCACAGGGGCAGGAGAAGGAATGGAAGCAACAGTTCTGTCATCTTAAGCATCTGTCTAATTACAAGGGGTTGGCTTCCTCGCTCCCTCAACGCGGTTTCTGAAGAGTTAGGAAGTTAGGAAGCCCACAGAGAGAGCAGAACACAGTAATGTGGCCAAAATAAAGTAAGAACGGTCGAGACACTAAGACGTGCGGCAGCGGGGGTGCGGACTGTGATGCTGATGTTGTCTCCCGCAGCTGTGCTCCCAGATCGAACAGCTGGAGCAGGACAACCAGCGGCTGAGGGAGGGGCAGGGTGCGGCCCCCACGGTGGCCAGCCCCGGCCCCGCCCCCGTGGACAGGGAGCTGCTCCGCCTCCAGGCCGAGAACTCCGCCCTGCAGAAGAACATGGCGGGTGAGTGGGACATCATCACCGGGCCGCCCGCCACATGATCCTCGCAGATCTCGGTCGTCTGTGCGTCTAATCAAATTCCCTCTCCTGACTGATTAGTCTTCATTTGGCTGGGTGCTCTAACACTGGGTGACTCACGCACAAGAACAGTGCGTCTCATTGCGGCCACAGACAAAGATGCCAAGTGTCCCTCCCTGTCGATCTGCATTGAAATCGATCGAACGAATAACACAGGCGAGCCCGTAACGTATCAGCCTGCTTTACACATTTAATTCCTCTGGAAAAGTGTCAGTCAGTCAGCGTGTCAGTGACTTAGTGAGTCAGTCAGTGTGTCAGTCATTCAGTCAGTCAGTGTGTCACTCAGTGTGTCAGTCAGTCAGTCAGTGTGTCAGTCAGCTAGCCGGCGTTTTATTTAGACACCAGCTCCAAGTTTCTATGCTACTGTCCTGTATCGCGATGCACGAGGAAAGGAGCCTAAATCCAAATCCGGCTGAAACATGTTCCCCTTCTCCTCCCCCTTCAGCCCTGCAGGAGCGCTATGATCAGGAGGTGCAGAGCCAGCGGGGGGCTGCGGTGAACGGGCACAAGGCCTCGGTCTCGGACGGGCAGACGGACACTGACGGGGTCCTGGCACAGGCGGGCGCGGCCGGGGGAGGAGCGCAGACGCCGGAGAGGGTGCTGAACGACAGACTGGAACAGGTACGACAGGAGGGGAGGAGTGGGTGGTCTCACAGCGCTAGTGTCGCCACGGGGTTCAGAGGAACAGATCTGGCTTCGGCGCTCTCATGTCCTCGTTGTGCTGCTTCAAATATTTCGGTAACGAGTCTGTCTTTCTGTCCACGATTGACCCATGTGCCTGTTCACGTTGCAGGCGGAGTCCAAGTGTGCCAAGCTGGAGCAGCGGGTCAAAGAGCTAGCGGGTGAGTCGGACATTCCTACGATGAAGGGATTGGGGGACGCTGGGGGATTATGGAGGCTTCATTTAATTTAGCTGTAAAAAGGGGTATAAAACACTGTTCTGACTTTCTCAATCAGTAGGGGGTAGAACAGAGTTTACAAACTGCTCGGTGTTTATGAACAACTTGGGATTCAATTAATTTCCCTCGTCCTCATGTGACTGTGCAGCTCATTTCTGCTGTCCTCGGTCAGTAATGTCAGGAAGTGTCCCGGTTTAGGAGAGCCGTGCACGAACGTGGCTCGTGTAGTTGAGACTGGGGCTGGCGGGCCTTTTGGGGGGCCGTGATAGCGTGACTGAAGTGTGTCGTCTCTTCAGAGGCCGAGCTACAGCTGCACACTGAGCAGGAGGAGAAGAGGCTACTGAAGGAGCAGCTCCAGACACTGGAGGTAAGAACATAAGACAGTGTCCAATCGAGAGAAGGCCATTTGCCCCATCGTGCTCGTTTGTTGTCCATTAATAATTAAGTGAACAAGGATCCTATCCAGTCTGTTTGTGAATGTTCCCAAATTGTCTCTTCAGCCAAATCGCTGGGGAGTTTGTTCAGATTGTGCCGCCTCTCTGTGTGAAGAAGTGTCTCCTGTTTTCTGTCTTGAATGCCTTGAAGCCCAATTTCCATTTGTGTCCCCGGGTGCGTGTGTCCCTGCTGATCTGGAAAAGCTCCTCTGGTTTGATGAGGTCGATGCCTTTCATTATTTTGAAGACTTGAATCAAGTCCCCACGTAGTCTCCTCTGATCCAGGGTGAAGAGGTTCAGTTCCTCAGTCTCTCAGTAGGACATTCCCTTCAGACCTGGAATAAGTCTGGTTGCTCTCCTCTGACGATACACCAGATACACCAGAGCCCTCCCAGATGCCTCCCAGATGCCATTTTTAACCACACAGGCATGTGACCCTTCCCCCTTGAGTGAAGACTAATTTTCTCTCCTCTTTTTTTAGTTGGCCAAACAGACGGACCTGAGCAAACTTCAAGAAGAGCTCGCCAAGGTACCGGTTTTAAGTATTTCTGAATCTAATCCTATAGCTCCAGTAGGTCAGTGATCTGCCTATCACTTTATATATCCAGAAAAAAATCGGTTGTTTACCTCTCCATCTGTTAACTGTGTATTAAATAGATGTTTTGACCTCATTTAGACTGCAGGTCACTTTAACGTGAGCCACTACTGCATCTGTTCATTTCTGTATCCGTATTCCAGTTTCAAGATGAATCTTTTCAGCAAATTAGTTCTTACAGTGGGATTACGAGTGAGGCTGTTTTAATTAGAGACTAATGTATTTAGTGTTTAGTTGTATTAATGTTGCTTTTTTCCTGTTTCTCCATCCTCCCAGCTCTCTGATAAGCTGAAGAAGAAACAGGAGAGGTAAGCGGTCTTCTGTCCTTCCCAGCAGGCACTGCGTTGAACTGCACTGTGTGTGTGGGTCCACAGACCTGACTTCTAGGATTCTAGTGATGGTCATTAGAAGAGCCTTCCTTTTCAAGGGCCACGCCAAGCGCAAGCCGTCTGAAGGATATTAGAAAGATCCTTTGAGACGCTTTCTTGCAAGCCCCGGGGAGCTGGGTTTGAGTCCGGCCTGGGTGTCCTTGTTGGGGGGTGAAGTGTTTTTTTGATGAAGGGTGGATTGCTAAAGCTGTGTCCGTGTCCGTTTCTGCCCCTGCAGCTTCTTG
The DNA here is from genome assembly GCF_036373705.1 of Amia ocellicauda. NCBI lineage: Eukaryota > Metazoa > Chordata > Actinopteri > Amiiformes > Amiidae > Amia > Amia ocellicauda. The sequence continues at coordinate 46,005,202 of NC_089856.1, forward strand.
CGTCTGCAGGCAGAGAAGGAGGCCCTGTACAACGACAGCAGGTAACGGAGCACAGAATGATCTGTACTGTGTGTGTGTGTGTGTGGTTTTATTATGGATGTGCAGCTGGTCCATAATTGTCTGAATAATTGCGGTCCATAAACCGTGACCGTTTCGGAGGCAGCCGTACGACACTTCGCTTTAATTCTGTAGGACTAAGATCGACGAGATCCAGCAGAGGAAGGAGGAGGAGCTGAAATCCATGACGATCCGCAACCAGAAGCTGCAAGGAGACCTGCTGTCGTCCAGTCAGGTAACGCTGTCTGCGGGGCGCTTCCGTCTCCTGCCCTCGGTGGCGCGGTAGCTGTCGGGGGGGCGGGGCTACGGACGCACGAGGCAAGGAGGTCGGTCCGGAGCTGATCTCCTGCGTCTCTCCACAGAGCATCGCTGAGCTGAAGGAGCAGATGCAGAGTCAGCAGAAGGAGCACGAGATGGCTCTCCACGCCCTGAGAGACCAGGTAGCCCCCCAGCGTCTGTGCCTCTCACACACCAGAGGCTTATATAGGTGCATGTGTCTTTATTTGGGTTAAATCTATCTCAGGAGGAGTTGTACCCTGGTTTTACACTGATCTCCTCTGATTTTAATGTATCTACACTGTGCTCCACTGCACTCTACCACAAAGAAACCCAGTAAACGGAAATCTCATGTCCCTCAAATTGAAATCTTCTTGCTCTACAGGCCCCTTCCCTCTTCTTTCTAAGGTTTTCTCCACTTCTCTTTCCTAATTTTCTTTTCTTCTTGGCTCTCTGCCTCCCACCTGCCCTTTCCGTTCTTCACACCCCTCGGCCTCCATCCTTCCTTCCCGCCCTCTCCCACTCGCCGTTCCTCCACCTTTTCCTATACTCTGCCACCCCCGTCTCATATCCTTCCTGCTGTTCATCCCCCCGGGCATATCCCTCCATCCCTCCTTCCTCCTGGGCCTCTGTCCCGCTGTGCTGCAGGTCGCGTGTCAGAGCGCAGTCAGTCAGGAGCAGGTGGAGAGCATCCTGACTGAGAACGATGCTCTCAGGACTAACCTAGCTGCCTTAGAACAGGTACTTAGCTCACTTCCTCTTCCTGTGTAGGCCGAGCGCTGGCCCCCCCCCCCACAAGGCGGGGCTGGAACTCGTTTATAGTCCGTCTGTGGCCACGGAAGTGGATTGGCATTGACCTTGCCCAGCCCTTGTGGATGTTCTGTAGAGGGTGATCCACTATGCTAAAAGTGGGGGGGAGGAAACTGTGGGCACCTCTGCGGTCAAATGGAGACGGTCCTCTTTGATGTTTGCCTGACGAGGTTGTGTGTGTGTGTGTGTGTGACAGATCCAGACGGCCAAGACCCAGGAGATGAACATTCTGCGGGACCAGAACGTGGCTCTGACGATGGAGCTGCAGCAGAGGCAGGCTGACCAGGACAACTTCCTGGCCCAGAAGGACGACCTCAACTCACAGCTGCAGGTCTGACTTCTCCCTCGGCCTGCTCTCCTCCTCTCCCATTCTGTCTCTCTTCCTCTCTCCCTCTCTTTTCCCTATTCTTCCTTTCATCTACCTTTTCCTCTTCTCCCCCTCCCCTCCTCTGTGTGTGAGCCATCACTCGGGAATCCTGGTCACACTCTGACTGGGACCAGCCATGTCTGAGCTATGTGGCCTGGCTTTATTTATTTGTTTATCCACTCTGGCCTCTGGTGTTCCTCTGTCTCTCTTTGTGTGCTGCAGGAGGCCAACAGGGCCAACAATCGTGTCCTGGAGCAGCTGGCGGAGCTGGGGCAGGAGAAGGAGAAGGTGCAGCAGGAGCTGGAGGAGATGCGCAAGGTACCGGCTCATGAGTTATAGGACCCCAGTGTGGGGCAACTCGTACTGCGGGGCTGGGCCACAGCCACATGCTTGCCCCGCCTGGAGCTTCATACCGTGTGTCCGCTGGGGTACAGAGCCTGACCGCGATTCCCCCCCACAGACGGCCGATAAGCGCAAGGCCATGCTAGACGAGATGGCGATCGAGATGGCGCAGGAGAAGTCCCGGCACAAGGAGGACCTGGGCAACGTGAGGCTGCAGCATGAGAAGGAGGTGCTGGGCATCCGCGCCAAGTACGAGCGTGAGCTGAGAGAGCTGCACGAGGAGAAGAACCGCACGGAGGACGAGATCCGGGCCCAGCTGAGAGACGAGAGGGTGAGCGGGAGAGGGGGGGATGTGGAAACTGATGCCCTGATTCCATTGGCTGCTACGATTGTGAAATTGAGTGTATTCAATGCAGTGTACTTCCTTTTCGTATAATTATAATGATTCTAAATTATTTATATTCGCATAAAATGTATAAGAATTTGCAATATTTGCATAATGATGCTAATAGTTTTTGTAATGGAGAACCTGTTTAACTGCAGCGACAGTATTAGTCTGCAGAGTCTTGTTCTCTTACAGAATCTTTTTTATTATTGTTCTTGCGTTCGTCTGTCCTGCTGCTCCTGCAGTTCTTACCCTACACACCCCAGACTTCACACGCTCATTCGTCCTGATTCTGTTCAGGCTGCTGTGCCTTTTGTATGGCTAGGATCCATAATTATTGAGTTATGATCGATTAAAAACCCCAGAAATCCCATTGACTTCGATGGTGGAACATATTCTCCTGCGGGATCTTACAAGCTGAAGGTCAGTAGCCAGTAAGCGTTGTTTATGCAAATTACAGCCCAATCAGTAGCCAGCGGTCACGGTTCCCAGCGTTTGATTCCTCCTCCCTGTCTTTGCTGTTCCCTACGACTTGTGCGTTGCACTGGAGTTTCCCACTGCGTTCCGAATATCCCATATTATTTGATTTCAGCATGAAATACTATACTGTACTAATACTTATACCACTTCTACTACTACTAATCATTATACTACATTAAATATGTATAGAGTTTATTACTGATTAATATTATTATTATTCCATATGATTCACTACTACAAACTACATACCTTAATTAATTCCCTATAACTGTTTCTATAGTATACTGTAGACACCTGTGATGTACTACAGTTCCTACTACAGTAGTACAATAAATACTGCAGCACTCTATTATACCATAATATACTATTATACTACAGTATACTGTAGTTGCCTGTGATATACTATAGTTCTTTTTTATACTATACTATAGTAACGTGATATACTATAGGACACTTGAATACTGTAGTACCTAATAATATACTACAGTACTACAGTTCTACAACAAATACTATGGTACAGTGTTGTATACTATAGTATACTGTATTATCTTGTGATGTAAAGTTATTACTACAGTACAACAAATACTATAATAGTTTTATACCATATTACACTTTTATACTATAGTATACTGGGGTAACTTGGATATACTAATAGTGCACTGTTATACTATACTTTAGTCACAATTGATATACTGTAGTACACTGTTTACTTTAGTACCTTGTAAGGTACTAGAGTTTTTACTATAGTACTATAAGAAATACTGTGGTACAGTGCTGTTTACTACAGTATACTGTAGTACCTTTTGATGTACTACTACTACCTACTACATAACAAATACTAGATTATATGGTTTTATACTGTATTATCCTGTAGTAACTTATGTCATATTATATTATTTACAACAGTGCTACAATAAATACATTGATATATTGTATACTATGTTACAGTGTAGTACCTTGCAATTTACTATAGTACTTTCTATAGTAGTACACATACTATTGTACACAACTCATATAGTACTGAAACATAGTGTCACATGCAGACAAAGTTTCTCTGGGAACTTTAGCATTATAATCATAATAATTATTATTATGCGAATGCACTACTTTCTGTTTGGCATGGATGAGTCGCAACACTGCGCTGCAGGGACAGAGTGGGAGAGGAAAGGGAAAGCAGGGATCGGTGCCTCAGTCCATTGGCCCCGGCTTCCGCTCCGAGACTGACGCGCTCCCCTCCCGACCTGTGGTTCCTTTGAAATGTTCCTCGAATGGTTTGTGATTAATGGGGAAAAAACTGGAGGTCTCGCGTCTCATCGCTCCAGCCGCATTTAAACCCTGCTTGCTTTTTATTATTTCTCCTCTCGTAGTTGCTTATGATTGTATGCAGCCCACGTACATCGATCGATCCAGCCTCGCGATGTGGCTTTCATTCTGGACGTTACGCACATCCGATGAGATTAAAATAGGAGGAGAAATTGCGCGGTGGACTCTCTCCAAGGCCTCCTTCCTCCAGAATGCTAAGTGCGAACCGGTTTGCTTCCCGTCCTGCTGATGGCTAAATCTGATAAGTCCGACAGAGTCATTACCCCCCCTTCCCCACTAAGACCAGCGTCGAGTCTTTTATCCAGTCCGTCGGTGCTTCGTGTCGATGGGGAAACATTGTGGCTGACAGACATTAAGCAATAAAAAGATTGGGGACAAGTAATATCCCTAATATTTTTCCATGTGGTTCTTTGTGTTTGTGACTCAGGCGCGGACAAAGGACCTGGAGGGTCTGCAGCAGACTGTGGAGGAGCTGCAGGCTCAGATCCAGTCCATGGAGGGGACCAAGGGCTGGTTCGAGCGCAGACTCAAGGAGGCCGAGGTACGTGTCGCCGGGCCTTATCCTTCCAGAAGCCTTGGGGGCCGATTTCAGAACCTGCCAATCACAGCGGTGAGGGGGCTGAGTAATAGCGATTGACCACAAAAGCATTTCCTGCTGATGGCGATTCCTGTCAATAAAAGATTGAGAGATGTCTTAATATTTCAAAACCGTGCTCAGCTGCAGCCACTAGATGTCCTCCTTGTGTTGTGTTTGACAGGAGCCCTGAAAGGCTGACATCAGTGGAATTATTCGTTCGATCTGACATACTTTAGCAGGTATTCAAGGAGCGTTGGACAGGCACGGTGGATTAAAAGGAACAGCTGGGTACCTTTACTTTGAGGTCTGGAAAGCAGGATTGCATTGGTCCAGGTCAATCCAAAATCAGAGCTGGGGCGAGACCAGAGAAAAACTCGGAGTCACCTGCCAGTCGCAAGTTACAGACCTGTACCCTGTCGCGCTTCGATTCGTAAAGAGTACGGAGTGGCCTCTAACGATTAATTAAACTCGTGACAGGGTACCGATTCCCGCTCTGTGATTCGCTGGTGGCCCCCGGTAGAGCTGGTTGCACCTCAAGTTGAAAACGTGGTATAAAATGTCCACTCTCTTGACAGGAAACCATTGAGAAGAATGCACTGGAACGCCAAGAGCACATCGAGAAGCTGCAGGCCGAACACGCTGTCCAACTCCAGGTATCACGTCTCTCCTGTGTCCCTCCATTTGGGGCATTTTTCACCCCTAAAACAGAACATGTGGCAGGATACCGTGGTGTGACATCGCTGGCTGACCGATGGACAATTCACAGGTCTAGAATCTGCGTTTGGGTGACTGAATTGGGCTTCGTCAGTGAGACGATAATGATGAGGGTTTGGTTCCTGATTGATGCCGTGTTCCGGAACACTTTCGACACGGAAACATTCTTGGGTCCTTTACGCTTTGTCATTGCGAGTCACCCTTATAAAGCTGTATAACGAATATACTCTCACTCTCGAAGACCGTTCCTGCAGCTAGGTTAAGCCATCGTTATTTCTATGATATTTTTCCTTAAGATGTTAAGTAGAAATCGGTATATTGATGTGTTGTGTTGATTTCTAAAGCCGATTAACCGATTTCAGGATTGATCAGCAAACAACCACCTGCTTCTCTCCGACTCTCTTCTCCAGGGTAAAGACGGCGAGATAGAGGGAGTGAAGCAGCAGCTGTTAGCGGTGGAGAAAGAGAGGGATGAGCATTCATCTGCCATCGACAAACTGAAACAGGCGAGTTCCTCTTTCCCTGTCTCGGGTGCTTATTTTGGTGTTTTGACATCGATATACCTTGACACTGTCTTCCCATCTTCATTGAAAACAGTTTCATCCCTTTTAAATAATCTGGTGTTAGACGAATACAGTATTTACCAACACCAACCGTCTCTAAAGTTTAAATTCAGGTGGGATACCCTCAGAGGTGTCCTCCTGCTTCCTGTTTCCTGCTTCCTGTTTCGATTAGATTCTTACGGTTCTGTCTGTTTACCGTTTCCCTCACAGGAGATCAAAGACACGGTCGACGGCCAGAGGATCCTGGAGAAGAAGGGCAGTTCGGCTGTGAGTATCGCTCTGAAGAACCGCCCGCCGTCGCCAGAAAGTGACATTACTTAGCGCCAGATCGCCGCCAGATTGGCAAATCGGAGGACCACAGACCCGCGCCCAAAGACGCCAGTTCACGCTGTTTAATAGGGTGTCGTAGAGGCCCAGGCCTGGGGTTTACCACTGCTCTCGCCCCCCCCGCAGCTCAAAGACCTGAAGAGGCAGCTGCACCTGGAGAGGAAAAGAGCCGACAAGCTGCAGGAGAGGCTGCAGGAGATCCTGACCAACACCAAGACCCGGCCAGGTGGGTACAAATCGGCCAGCCCTGACACGGATTTGCGTTCCGTCACAGCTCGCTGCTCTCGGCCGCGGTCCGGGGGGGGCGCCCTTGGGGAGGTCGCCGGTGCGAGAGAGTGCCAGGGTTTGATCGATGCCCAGCTCCTCTTTCTCCCCCAAGTCGCTGAGAGACGGCTGAGCAGAAGATATCCCCTCATTTCTTTGTCGTGGGGTTTAATTGGGAGGGATTATTTAACGATGCTAATTAGAGCTTCAGAAGCAGGTAGGGTCAATCTGAACTTATAATGGGGGTGGTCTGGCTTTGAAGCGCCACTTCCCGTTGACTCAATCCCGAAAGGAGATGAATGTTCTTCGGAGAAAATGTGCCGCGTTTGTTTATTTATTTATTAGTTTATTTAGTATGGATTTTGCTGATCGCCGCCCTGTGATAAATTGATCCGTGAAAGCAGTTATATAGCACTCAACCGAATGGCCGGGATGTATGGACTGAACCAGCACTTAAAAATTAGAGCGAGGGAGTGGGAGAGGGAGACGAGGAGAGGTCCCGTCCGGTCTCTCCTGACTCCAGCACAAACGTGTGTGGTTCATTCTGAGCTCCTTTCCACATCTGGTTCAAAATCATTTTGTGGTTAGAAGTGTGCAAATTACTGCAAAGGCAACCTTTCAGAGGCCGTTCTGTTCGTTAATCCGGCTCGACACACCTGTTAATTACCCAGTCCTTCTGGGAGTTTATCTGCGTAATCCCACAACTTTCAGGTAATTGGATGTTTCCCTTTTCCTGCGGTGGTCTTAAAAGTGCCGCTGCCACAAGTGACTTCGTGCGGTCGGGCCTCTCTACGCCATAGAAGACCAGGAAATGAAAGTGTGTGGAGAGTGACCAGTGCTAAGTATAAACGCAGGTGTTTTGGCATCACTGGGATCTCTGGGATAGCACCAGGCCGATCACGGGGGTCTCTGGGATGTGATCGGGCCGAACCCCCTGAAGCTGGCTCTAGTGAGAGCAGGCGCAGGTGAGGAGAGGTAATGAGGGAGCGAGTCTCGGCCTCTTTGTTCGGCTCATCCGGTTATTAGTAGCTTATCGATCCAACCGTCTCGTCAAGCTGCTTCTTGAAGGCTTCCACTGGAGCGGCCTCCACAGCGCAGTTCAACACAGAGAGACACACAAACACAGACACGCAGACGCAGACACACACACACACACACACACACACACACACACACACACACACACACACACACACACAGAGACACACAGAGACACACAGAGACACAGACACTTCTGTGCCCCCGGAGACATTAGCATTCCTCACTCTCAGCTCCCAGAAGCCTTGAAAAAGATCAGAAACAGGATTAATTGCACACTGAACACATTGCAGCCCAGCACTGAGTCACTGAACACACTGCAGCCCAGCGCTGAGTCACTGAACACACTGCAGCCCAGCACTGAGTCACTGAACACACTGCAGCCCAACACTGACACACTGAACACATTTCACTCACTGTGGCAACCCTTTTGCATGGCTGTCTCCCACAAACCTGCCCTTCCGATGACCCCCCCACCCCCACATCAATACCATCCAGAGCCAGAGTAGTCAATAATTAATGACACCCCCCCCAAAAAGAAGATGCGTCAGGGATCTCCGCCTGGCACGACGCAGGCCGGGCTCCCGCACTGCCCCCCCACTTGGCAGTGCCAGGGCCGTGCTCTTTGGGAGCATCTATAATTCAGCCCGACTCTTAATGTTTAATGGCGGCTCGGAGGAAAGTGGAGAATCAGACATTTTAAAGTAGGGGACCTTTATCTCTGTCCCACTTCCATAATGCTAGAACAGAGCCAGTTATTATATCTATCCATCTATCTATATTTTCTTATGCCTCTCTTGCCTGGGAAAGAACTCTCTCTCTCCTCTCCTCCACACTATCCGCGACTTCAGTTTTAATTATGGGGCAGTTACCATCGCCGCAATCGTGGCTTTAAAGAAATATAACAGCAGATGCCAACGATAATTGGATCCGCTGGGTTGAAACCTATAAATTATTATATCCGTGCTCTCTGATATGTATTTTGGTCCCCTTTTTGTTTTCCTTTGTATCTAATGGAAGTCGCTTTTGTTTTTTGTTTTTGTTTTTGTTTTTTCTACCTTCACCTGCCAAAGACGCGCTCATGTTTGCTCACCGAGCTGCCCGCCAACAACCAATTAAGTCCAAATTAGATGTTTTATTTTCCTCTGCCACTTTTTAACTCTTGAAGGTCAGTCCTGTCTTTGTTTGCTTTGTGGGAAGCAGTTATTGGTCCTTTCCGCACAAGGAAAAGAGGATTCATCTGCCAGTTGGCGTTTTCCTTTCTAGCACAACCTTTTTTTGTGTGTCCAAATCTTGAATCTCATTGAATCTCATGAAGAAAAAACAATAAAAGCTTGTAATAGTATTAGTCTCTCTCCAGCTGACCAAAGCACTGATTTTTGAGACCAATACAGTAAGATGTCATGTGGGAGCACCTTTACTGTCCAACCCCCCCCCCCGCTGACCACCAATCTCATTACTGTCGTGCCCGAGGGAAAAACTAAAATAACAAAGTAACAATAAATCCTGGAGGTTTCTCTGTGTGTTAATCCTCCCTTCCTGCTCTCTTTAGTGCAGAGTTAGTGAACTGCAGGGTGGAATGGATATATTACCCCCCATCTCTCTCTCTTTCTCACTTACTCTCTCTCTCTCTCTCACACTGCAGTGCTAGTATATCACAGAATTATTGTACAGGAATATATATATAATTCTTCTGTCTTGCATCACCAAATTCAAATCCAGATGTGCTTTACTGGCCTAACAGGGATTTTCTGGTGTTGCCAAAACATGGATAAATGGAAACAGAAATGATATATGCCAGATAAACAACATGGCACATCTGACTCTCTCCCTCTCCCTCTCCCTCTCTCTCTCTCAAATTCAAGGTGCTTTATAGGCATGACCAGAAATAAGTATTGCCAAAGCAATGATGACAGAACAAACAGTTTCAAAACATACATGTACATTTCCATACATAAATACACATATGTATGGTAAACAATGAACCGATTCATTTAAATTAGTCAAATTAAACAATAATTCAGAGCAACATAAAATGGTTAGGTGTAGCATAGGTGTCATTGCCTGTGTCCAGGGGTGTCCCCTGTGTGAGTGGACTGAGTGTCCACTGTGTCCCTCAGGCTGTGGCAGGCAGCTGGATACTGGGCTGCCAGTAATATGCAGCTGGTCTCCTCTCCCAGAAGGACTGGCACTTTCTCCGAGTCTGGCAGGTCTGGAAATCTCAGAGATCTGCTATTTTGGGGAAAAATTTTGCTCATAAATGTTTTCATTGTACAAATGTTCACATTGTAGAATAAAGTGCAGCTCTGTCTCGACCTCTCGGCGCTGGCAGTGGGGGCACAGCCGCTCCTCTCTGGGCAGCCAGGTCTGCCTGTGCCGGCCCGTCTCGATGGCCAGGCTGTGCTCACTGAGCCTGTATTTGGTCAGGATCCTTTTGTGTTTTTCGTTCGTTATTGAACTCGGGTATTCTGCCAACGTGTCGTGTCTTTTTAGGGCCGATAGCACTGCAGTTTACTTTTTGCTTGTGCTGTGTGTGTGCGTGCGTGCGTGTGTTGCTGTCCTGAGGCTGGCTGGTGTCGCTGTGCGTGAGTGCGTGCGTACGTGTGTTGCTGTCCTGAGGCTGGCCGGTGTCGCTGTGCGTGTGCAGTGAGCCTGCGGACCAGCTGGCTGAGGGGGCTCCTCTCTGGGTTCAGCTCTTGGCCTTGTGGTGGTAGGAGTGTGTGTTGCTGTTTTTTAGATGGAGCCAAAATTGAATTGCTCTTTTGTGTATATTGATTAATAATGGATCCTAATTCTGCCCTGCATGCATTGTTTGGTGTTTTCCTTTGAACCTGTAGAATATTTTTGCAGAACTCTGCATGCAGGGTTTCTGTCGGGTGTTTGTCCCACTGAGCGAACTCTCTCTCTCTCTCTCTCCATCTCTCTTTCCCTCAGGTCTGGAGGAGCTGGTGCTGTCGGAGATCAGCTCCCCCAGCCGCACCCAGACGGGCGACAGCAGCAGCGTGTCGTCCTTCAGCTACCGCGAGATCATGAAGGAGGGGGCGGCCCCCGCCGGCGCCAACAAGGTACGGAACCCCGCCGAGCCCGGGCCTTAGGGGGTCGGTCGCCGTGTCTCAGAAACAGACTGTTTGCTGTTCAGACTTTAGTGGTGTTTTTCTTTCCCAAGCTTCTTAAAGAGTCTCGTAGATACTTTGATGTAAAAACGATTGATCCCAAATACAAACGCCCTGAATCTGTGTATTTTCTCTGGTTTGAGACGAGTAGAACATTCAGATTGCCTTCGGTTGAACATAATGATCTGAGCGCGCTACGTTGTATTTCTCCTTTCAATCAAATCATACTCCTGATGCTGGAAAACTTGTACGATAATTAAAAACTAGAGCAGTTTTGAAAAAGCTCTTTCCGTGATGCTGTCTACTGGTTTGACAAGATGAGATGAGATAGTTGTCGTCTTAAAACACATCCTTAATTGTCTTTATGTTCAGTACTGGGGTTAGCCGCCTTGTTTTGGTGACTTCCGGCACGGTTTGCTGTTAAAGTCTTCTGTGGGAGGAGGTGTTGGAGTGCACTACCTTTGTGCTCAGTGCTGTGCCCCTTATATAATGACAAGGCTGTTAGTTTTAGCAAGGCCTGGCTTTGAACTGGGAATGCTGTCCGTTCCTGAGCAAATAAAACCCCCAGCGCTATAAAATGCAATCTTGTCCAAACCGTTCTGAATCAAAAGGCTGTTTTACATGCACTGACAAGATCTTTCCAGTCTTGTGAGACAAGGAGTAAAAAGCCTCCGTGTCTAGTTGAGGAGCTGAAGACAGAGAGTGGAATCGAATGGGAAAGTGTGTGTGTGTGTGGAGGGTAGCCCGAGGAAAGACAAAAACGGAGAAACAATTAGGTCAAAGTCCTTCGTCTGTTACTCACACACATCGGATTGGGAGGCGATGGATAGTTTTAAAGGATCCCAAAATCCTCCTCGTCTGTAGTGTAGCGCTACGAGAGGCGCAGTGCGTCTGTGTGCACTGCGAGGGGATTGATTTCACACTAATTACACAATCCCCCAAAAGCAGAGAGCAGGGAAACCGAAGCCTGGCGTCCCAGAAGCAGTGGACACGGGGAGATCCCACACATGGTCTGAAACGCAAAGACATCCGTGTGGGGATACCTCCCTCTCTCTGAGACCCTGCTCTCACTTTCTCTCTCCCTCTCTCCCCTCTAGTCCAACACTGGCAGCCCCCAGTCGCAGCGGCCTGCCGACCTCTCGGACGATGAGGTGGGGGAGCTTTTCCAGAGGCTGGCCGAGGTGCAGCAGGAGAAGTGGATGCTGGAGGAAAAGGTGGAGTTTCTCTCTCTCGCTCGCTCGCTCGCTCGCTCTCCCTCTCGCTCGCTCGCTCTCCCTCTCCCATTCCTCATCCAACCATGACCGAGAACAGAAATGAGAGAAAATCATTGCGGAACCTTTTTCTCTCCCTCATTGCTATTCTTTCTTTTACACCCCTTTTGTATGCGTTTTATTTCCAGCTCCTGGCTAACGTAAAAAGGCGTCTGCTTGTTTTGCAGAGCTTGTTTGGATGGCATTTCATCTCTCTGTGTGTGCAACTCCTCCCGTCCCACCGAGGCGGTCTGTGCCCGTCGTGGTGAAGTCAGTCAGTCAGTCAGTCAGACTGAGCACAGGGTGGCACAGACAGCCAGCCTGTTCGATACCAAGGTCAGCGGTGTCGGGTGACAGCCCTCCTCTGCTCATCTTTTCTATCTTGGTGGCTGGATGTCACTGGCCCGAATTCAAACGGCGTCCTGACTGACAGGCGGGGGCTGAGCTGTCTGGCGTGGCTCTCACACTACAGTGGCCCCCCCACCTCATTTTAGACTCGTTTCACCTGCCTTCCCCCTATCTTTCTTCCCCCCCCCTCCCTCTCTTACTGTTTGACACACCGAACCCCCGAGACCCTGCAGGAGCGTCTGAGTGCACAGGTGTGTCTGCTCTGAAGGCTCTGACAGCCTGACCTACATCCCGGCCGGAGGGACGCCTTGAGGATGAAACTCCGCCGGCCTGTCCCGTCCTTTAACCCTCTTATTAAACACATCCCACTTGTTCTGATTTGGGTGTTTACTTATGTATTCTTTCTTTGTATTTTTGTCCTTTCCTTCTCTCTCGGCTGTCCCAGTACACCCAGGTATTTTCTTTTATTTGTTGTTTTGATTTATTCATTAATTAATAAGCAGGAGGTCCTGGGTTCACACACCCTGTATGTGTTCGCGTCTGAGGAAAGACGCGGATGATTTCCCCTCCCGGCCGGACCGTCCTCGGGAGAGAGAGGCGTCACCCAGCAGTGTGTGTGGCCATGGCGGGAGATTTGACCTCGTCTGTGTTGCTCTTGCAGGTGAAACACCTGGAGGTCAGCTGCTCCTCCATGGCCGATGACATCTGCAAGAAGAGTGCCATCATCGAGACCTACGTCATGGACAGCCGCAGAGGTGAGCTTTCTCTCTCTCTCTCTCTCTGATGCTCGTTACAACAAGCAGCGCTGCTCTGGAGTTCAGTCATTATCTCTGCCTTTTAGAAACGGCTTAAAAAAGCGTAAGTGAAACTGTGTGCTATATTTACAGTGAGGGAAAAAAGTATTTGATCCCCTGCTGATTTTGTACGTTTGCCCACTGACAAAGCAATGATCAGTCTATAATTTTAATGGTAGGTGTATTTTAACAGTGAGAGACAGAATAACAACAAAAAAATCCAGAAAAACGCATTTCAAAAAAGTTATACATTGATTTGCATGTTAATGAGGGAAATAAGTATTTGACCCCTTCGACTTAGTACTTGGTGGCAAAACCCTTGTTGGCAATCACAGAGGTCAGACGTTTCTTGTAGTTGGCCACCAGGTTTGCACACATCTCAGGAGGGATTTTGTCCCACTCCTCTTTGCAGATCCTCTCCAAGTCATTAAGGTTTCGAGGCTGACGTTTGGCAACTCGAACCTTCAGCTCCCTCCACAGATTTTCTATGGGATTAAGGTCTGGAGACTGGCTAGGCCACTCCAGGACCTTAATGTGCTTCTTCTTGAGCCACTCCTTTGTTGCCTTGGCTGTGTGATTTGGGTCATTGTCATGCTGGAATACCCATCCACGACCCATTTTCAATGCCCTGGCTGAGGGAAGGAGGTTCTCACCCAAGACTTGACGGTACATGGCCCCGTCCATCGTCCCTTTGATGCGGTGCAGTTGTCCTGTCCCCTTAGCAGAAAAACACCCCCAAAGCATAATGTTTCCACCTCCATGTTTGACGGTGGGGATGGTGTTCTTGGGGTCATTCCTCCTCCTCCAAACACGGCGAGTTGAGTTGATGCCAAAGAGCTTGATTTTGGTCTCATCTGACCACAACACTTTCACCCAGTTCTCCTCTGAATCATTCAGATGTTCATTGGCAAACTTCAGACGGGCCTGTACATGTGCTTTCTTGAGCAGGGGGACCTTGCGGGCGCTGCAGGATTTCAGTCCTTCACGGCGTAGTGTGTTACCAATTGTTTTCTTGGTGACTATGGTCCCAGCTGCCTTGAGATCATTAACAAGATCCTCCCGTGTAGTTCTGGGCTGATTCCTCACCGTTCTCGTGATCATTGAAACTCCACGAGGTGAGATCTTGCAAGGAGCCCCAGACCGAGGGAGACTGACAGTTATTTTGTGTTTCTTCCATTTGCGAATAATCGCACCAGCTGTTGTCACCTTCTCACCAAGCTGCTTGGCGATGGTCTTGTAGCCCATTCCAGCCTTGTGTAGGTCTACAATCTTGTCCCTGACATCCTTGGACAGCTCTTTGGTCTTGGCCATGGTGGAGAGTTTGGAATCTGATTGATTGATTGCTTCTGTGGACAGGTGTCTTTTATACAGGTAACGAGCTGAGATTAGGAGAGTCCCTTTAAGAGAGTGCTCCTAATGTCAGCTCGTTACCTGTATAAAAGACACCTGGGAGCCAGAAATCTTGCTGATTGATAGGGGATCGAATACTTATTAACATGCAAATCAATTTATAACTTTTTTGATTTTTTGTTGTTGTTATTCTGTCTCACACTGTTAAAATACACCTACCATTAAAATTATAGACGGATCATTTCTTTGTCAGTCGGCAAACGTACAAAATCAGCAGGGGATCAAATACTTTTTTCCCTCACTGTAGCTCAAAGTCTTCAAAAGCCCGAGAAGAGACGGCCGAACTGTCCCCGAAGTCCCCATCAGACACGACTGCAGCTCCCGGCCTGTCCCCCCAGTCCTTTCATCACAGAGCGGATACACGTATATATTTATACGTAATTCTTATAACCCTCAGAGCAGCATGTCTCCGATTTAAACTCCTTTTTAAGCGTCGTGTCTGGTCTATTTATAACCGTGCTATTTTTACAGCCGTCGGAAGCCGGTGACTTGAAAGGGCTGTTTCTAAAAACCCGATCGGAGCTTCGGTCTGATTAGTATGTTTTTCATAAAAAGCGGTGTCTGTCTGCTTTAAAGAAGAAAGAAAGAATGAAACTGCTTTAAAGTCGATTGGTTCATTCGCAACGTGAGAACGGGACTGCCGGTATGGTAATTCACCATGCAGTTCTAACGGAGATTAGGTCAAAGGTCGTTGAAGTCCCAGGGAAAAGATGTGCCGTCACCCGGACAGACAGCCTAGTGACGATGCGATCGTGGGTCGGGGCGGTGATTGTGTCGCCCTCTGCCCTCGACTTCCTGTGTGTCTCTCTCCAGGGGTGTCGCTGACTTTCAGAGCTGTAAGCAACAGTCACGTAGCCGTCTACCTCCCCTGTCTAATGTGGCCCAGGCGATTAAAAATTAAAGCCTGTGCGCCCTCTTCCAACCAGATCTGTTTTCCTGCTGTGTGAAGCCAATTTGATAAAAGCTTTAAAAAAAAATGTGAGGGTGCTGCCGTCGGGGTGAAACGGATACAGAAACAAATGAATAACGTGAAGAAGAAGCCGAAAAAAAGGGCAGAAGTAGCGGCAGCTCGAGTGGCTGAGCTTAAAACTGTCTCATTAGCGTCTGTATCGCATTTTAATCCTCCTCCTCGTCATCAGAAATTCTCATTCAAGTCGCTGCGAAACTAGCTTTCATCTCCAGATCCAAATCGAATATACTTTTGATTAAGACAAAGTCAGAACCAAGATTGCTACATGCATTGGTAGAGTTTTATGGTTTGCATATATATTTTTTTCATTTTCAAAACAGTAAGACTGTTTCCTCAGTGAGGGAAGACTCTGGCTGCTCTCTCCTGTTATCTGGGTCTTGCATGCGCGCACGGCTCGTGTAGTCCCAGTGTGGGTCGTAGATTAGACGGGAGGCTGCCGGGCCGCGGCGCGTGGCGGTTGGACTGCGGACGTGACTGTGGTGGTTGTAAAACAATGGCGCTGCACCGGTGACTAACTCAGAAATACGGCGTCCCGACGTCAGGAGTCCAAACCCAGGACTTAGACACCAACAATGCCTTGCTTCAACGCTGTACGGGCTACTGGCTGAATCTCGCTGCGTTCCATTTGGGCAGAACGGTGCAACGTTGGCACGAGAGGCCTGGTCTGCTGCTGCACCCCTCTGTTCGTCTTTGGGCAGCTCTGGCTCTGATCCCCTCTCTCTCTCCCCCTCTTCGGGCCCCTGCAGTACTCTCTTCAGCTCCTTTTCCCTTTCCTGTCTTTCTGCTGTCCTCTTTCCTCACCTCCTTTACCCTTTTCTCTCACTGCCTCTGTCTTTCTGTTTTTCTCTCTCTTCCACTCCTAGTCTCTCACAGTGCTCTCTCCAGCTCTGTACCCCCATCTCTCTCTCTCTCTCGCTCTCTCTCTCGCTCTCTCTCTGTCGTTTGTGGCAGCAACCAGCCTTTCCTGATCTATCGACACCGCCCCCCTGCCCCCAGCCTGGCGCCTGTTTACGTCCTAGACATCTGATCACCTGCCAGCCTCCAGGGGTGGGGGGGAGTGGGAGTGGGATGGGGGGGAATCTGGCAGACTGCTGGGCACAGTTTACACACTACCACCCTCTCGGCCTGGCCTCCATCTCACACGGTCTCTTCCTCTCTTCCTTTTCTCTCATTTCCCTTTTTCTCTTTTTGTTCGTTTCATCCTAAGTGTTTTTGTTACTGTTTGCAGCAAGGCTTTCGTTGCCACGTACTAAGTAGGACGGGTGCATGGATCGCAACTGGGGAAAGCAGGTTATTGCGATCTGTTTCTCTAGAGTAGTGCATGTGTGTGTCTGTGCGTGTCTGTGCGTGTCTGTGTCTGTGTGTGTGTGTGGTGCATTTTACACTGCTGCACATCTCGTATAAAAATACTCACATAGATCTTAAAATAAATGCCAACGTGTGAATGTTTTTATATGCAGTGTAAATCTGCCGGTTTGAAATTAAAGATGTGCCTCTGGCTGGATCCAAAACCCGGCCGGTTCATGTGCTCTTCCCCAGTGCCAGAGTGGAGACAGCTCACCGTATTTGCCATTCTCAGATACGCCATTATAGCAGAACGTGTTCACACCCTTCGAAACAGTGTTAATCAGCGACATGTTCAGTCGAATATCATTCGTTTTCAGCTCTTTATTTCTCAGCGGTCTCCCCCAAAGTTTGTTTGCAACTCAACAGAGTCCAAAGTCTACCGTCCCGGCTCGGTCCAGCCGACCGGAATGGGAATCTCTTACGGTTCCGTCTCACGCAGACCCACGTCGTTTTGAATGACGCGTATGAGATCTTAATTCAAAAAGGATTCAGTCCATGCTTCCATCTTCAGGACAGGACTGGAGAGACTTATTTGTGTTTCTCTCCTCTCTCTCACACAGTGCTGCCCCCCCACCCCTCCACCTCTCACTGTATAGCTCTCAAGTTTAATTTCATGACTGACCGGTTTGACATTAAATGCCAGACTAGCTTCTATTAAGGCAGACGTCTCCTAATTGTAAATATTGTGTCGTAAAGTTGAAGGAGTTCTCTCCAGCGCCGCGGCCGCCCTTGGTAATTATTTTTGGATTGCTCAGTTTTTTACAATGTGTGTATTTATTTATTCTCTTTCTTTTCTTCCCCCCCCCCCCCCCCCCCGTGTGAACTGTAAGATAATTTGTGCAGCAGATAAGCTTATAAACAGTGTACAATAGTCACTCAGGGAGGGCAGTTTCTAATATGTTTTTATTTGTAAGTATTCAATGGGGAAAAGGTTTATTTGTGTTTGGTGTAGAAAGGTGGTTAGAGCTCAAAGCCTTTCACTCAGATAGACATCACTTCTCAGTGCTGGGCTGCAGTGTGTTCGGTGACTCAGTGCTGGGCTGCAGTGTGTTCAGTGTCACGGTGTGTTCAGTGTGTCAGTGCTGGGCTGCAGTGTGTTCAGTGTCACGGTGTGTTCAGTGTGTCAGTGCTGGGCTGCAGTGTGTTCAGTGACTCAGTGTTGGGCTGCAGTGTGTTCGGTGACTCAGTGCTGGGCTGCAGTGTGTTCAGTGACTCAGCGCTGGGCTGCAGTGTGTTCAGTGACTCAGTGTTGGGCTGCAGTGTGTTCGGTGACTCAGTGCTGGGCTGCAGTGTGTTCAGTGACTCAGTGCTGGGCTGCAGTGTGTTCAGTGTGTCAGTGTTGGGCTGCAGTGTGTTCGGTGACTCAGTGCTGGGCTGCAGTGTGTTCAGAGACTCAGTGCTGGGCTGCAGTGTGTTCAGTGACTCAGTGCTGGGCTGCAGTGTGTTCAGTGACTCAGTGCTGGGTTGCAGTGTGTTCAGTGACTCAGTGTTGGGCTGCAGTGTGTTCAGTGACTCAGTGCTGGGCTGCAGTGTGTTGGGCTGCAGTGTGTTCAGTGACTCAGTGCTGGGCTGCAGTGTGTTCAGTGACTCAGTGCTGGGTTGCAGTGTGTTCAGTGACTCAGTGTTGGGCTGCAGTGTGTTCAGTGACTCAGTGCTGGGCTGCAGTGTGTTCAGTGACTCAGTGCTGGGCTGCAGTGTGTTCGGTGACTCAGTGCTGGGCTGCAGTGTGTTCAGTGTGTTCAGTGACTCAGTGCTGGGCTGCAGTGTGTTCAGTGACTCAGTGTTGGGCTGCAGTGTGTTCGGTGACTCAGTGCTGGGCTGCAGTGTGTTCAGTGACTCAGTGCTGGGCTGCAGTGTGTTCAGTGACTCAGTGCTGGGCTGCAGTGTGTTCAGTGACTCAGTGTTGTTGGGCTGCAGTGTGTTCGGTGACTCAGTGTTGGGCTGCAGTGTGTTCAGTGACTCAGTGCTGGGCTGTAGTGTGTTTGGTGACTCAGTGCTGGGCTGCAGTGTGTTCAGTGACTCAGTGCTGGGCTGCAGTGTGTTCAGTGTGTCAGTGTTGGGCTGCAGTGTGTTCGGTGACTCAGTGCTGGGCTGCAGTGTGTTCAGTGTGTCAGTGCTGGGCTGCAGTGTGTTCGGTGACTCAGTGCTGGGCTGCAGTGTGTTCAGTGACTCAGTGCTGGGCTGCAGTGTGTTCGGTGACTCAGTGCTGGGCTGCAGTGTGTTCAGTGACTCAGTGCTGGGCTGCAGTGTGTTCGGTGACTCAGTGTTGGGCTGCAGTGTGTTCGGTGACTCAGTGCTGGGCTGCAGTGTGTTCGGTGACTCAGCGCTGGGCTGCAGTGTGTTCAGTGTGTCAGTGTTGGGCTGCAGTGTGTTCGGTGACTCAGTGCTGGGCTGCAATGTGTTCGGTGACTCAGTACTGGGCTGCAGTGTGTTCAGTGACTCAGTGCTGGGCTGCAGTGTGTTCAGTGTGTTCAGTGACTCAGTCCTGGGCTGCAGTGTGTTCAGTGACTCAGTGCTGGGCTGCAGTGTGTTCAGTGACTCAGTGCTGGGCTGCAGTGTGTTCAGTGACTCAGTGCTGGGCTGCAGTGTGTTCAGTGACTCAGTGTTGGGCTGCAGTGTGTTCAGTGACTCAGTGCTGGGCTGCAGTGTGTTCAGTGACTCAGTGCTGGGCTGCAGTGTGTTCGGTGACTCAGTGCTGGGCTGCAGTGTGTTCAGTGTGTTCAGTGACTCAGTGCTGGGCTGCAGTGTGTTCAATGACTCAGTGTTGGGCTGCAGTGTGTTCGGTGACTCAGTGCTGGGCTGCAGTGTGTTCAGAGACTCAGTGCTGGGCTGCAGTGTGTTCAGTGACTCAGTGCTGGGCTGCAGTGTGTTCAATGACTCAGTGTTGGGCTGCAGTGTGTTCGGTGACTCAGTGCTGGGCTGCAGTGTGTTCAGTGTGTTCAGTGACTCAGTGCTGGGCTGCAGTGTGTTCAGTGACTCAGTGCTGGGCTGCAGTGTGTTCAGTGACTCAGTGCTGGGCTGCAGTGTGTTCAGTGACTCAGTGCTGGGCTGCAGTGTGTTCAGTGACTCAGTGTTGGGCTGCAGTGTGTTCAATGACTCAGTGTTGGGCTGCAGTGTGTTCGGTGACTCAGTGCTGGGCTGCAGTGTGTTCAGTGTGTTCAGTGACTCAGTGCTGGGCTGCAGTGTGTTCAATGACTCAGTGTTGGGCTGCAGTGTGTTCGGTGACTCAGTGCTGGGCTGCAGTGTGTTCAGTGTGTTCAGTGACTCAGTGCTGGGCTGCAGTGTGTTCAGTGACTCAGTGTTGGGCTGCAGTGTGTTCAGTGACTCAGTGTTGGGCTGCAGTGTGTTCAGTGACTCAGTGTTGGGCTGCAGTGTGTTCGGTGACTCAGTGTTGGGCTGCAGTGTGTTCAGTGACTCAGTGTTGGGCTGCAGTGTGTTGGGCTGCAGTGTGTTCAGTGACTCAGTGTTGGGCTGCAGTGTGTTCAGTGACTCAGTGTTGGGCTGCAGTGTGTTCAGTGACTCAGTGCTGGGCTGCAGACGGCTCACGATAACAAGAAGGACCCCCATCCCCCCCCCCCGCGTGTTTTGTTTTTTATAATGTTGCTAAAAAGCAATTAGTGGATTAAAGCTCTAATGCGATGCAGCCGGGCCAGGGTCTGCTGAATCAGGCCGGCCGGCCTCATGTATTTTGCATCGGCCTCCTTTCAGACGTCTGCATTAGATGTGTGTTTAAAAGAAAAAGAAAAAAGAAATGAAACACAATGTATCAATTATACTACGAGCCACTCGCTGCGGAGGGGTGCCGTGTCTGCGCAGCCGGGCACTCGGCTGATTTGGATGGATATTCTGCACGCTGGAGGACTGGCCCGGAATACAGAGTTGAGGAGGCGCTCACTGGTGCCAAAGGTACGGGTGGGTCTCGGGCCAGTTTGAGTGATTCAGCCTTATTATCCGAGACTGCGGCGCTGCAAGCACTGTTCCTCTGTTTCTGTGTCTGTTGGAATCGGTTTGCCTTTCAACTTCCCCCACAATGCACCCTGACGCTGTGATGGACGCCTCTCGGTGTCAAAGAGCACAGCAGCCCTTCCGGGGCCCGAGAGCCTGATCTGGTCATTGTGATTTCCTACACGCAACCACACGGCACCCAGGGAGGAGAAAAGAGAAAGCAGGAGACAATGAGAGAGAGAGAGAGCTGTGGTGGAAGCCACTGGCGGTAGATGAAAGCTGACAGCGGCAGGATGTAAATGATTCACGATGAAGACACGCCTGACTGAACTTAACACTCATCTTCAATAATGCAGCGCTCGCTGCAGTGCACCGGGGGCCGAGGGAGGGGAAGCGCGGCGAGGTCGGCCACGACGGTGACCCTCTCCCCGTGCACGGCACACGCTGCGGCCCAGGCCCGGTGTGTTCAGGGCCGTGTGGGGAGCGAGGGTGTTAAAGAGGAGAGAGCTGCGCAGGCGTGTGGTTGACGATCGCTCAGTGCTGCTCCTCTCCCGGGCAGGAGTCACCTGGGGTCAACCTCCACCCCACCGCCTGCCGCAGTCCTGGACCCCTCCCACCCTGAACACACGGCCATCCTGAGAGAGAGAGAGAGAGAGAGAGAGAGAGAGACCCACTCACAGCCTCTGCCTTAAAGAACAGCATGTCATGTTATTCGCTGCTCTGTTTGAGTGACAAACAGGACATTTCTCTTACAAGTGACCATCGTTTTGAACTTTGACCTCTTCTGGAAGAATCGCGATGCAGTCCGCTGGCTCTTGAGGTTCCCTTCCGTGTCGCGGTCGTGCTTTGGCCGTTTGAGCCAGTTCAGGGCCTTGGGCGATGGCGAGGATTAACACACAATGCCCTGGTGGTGTCTGTGTTTCCTTGTGGTTCAGTCCAGACTATGAACCCTCTGCTGCTTCTCGCCCAAAACCGGATCCCTGATTACTATCCGCAGTGGGGGAAATGAAATGTGGTCTAATCTGAGTCATTGTGTGTTCAGTGTCTCAGTGCTCTGTGCGCTGGGACGCATCGGAGGTGAGTTCCGGGACCGGGTCACCTCCGAGAGCCGGTCTTCAGTGCGTCCGCATACCCACGGGGGACGGGCGCTCTAAATCTGTCTGCCATCGCTCTCCAGTAAAACTCCCCCAAAACAGAGCCCGTCAGCCTGACTGTCGGCGGCTCAGAGTGGGAGAGTCGCCTCGCCGGGCCGGGATCTTGTTCCAGGCGGCCCTCATTAGGGTCCGGCTCCGTGGGCTCGCTAGGTGTGTAGAGGCTGGCGCGTCTCTTCCTCTGACAGCGCCCCTCATTACCTCACCGCGGTGCTTTAATCCCTTTAGGCCGGTTGAAACGGAGTGACATTTTTAGTATTCGTTATTCTCCCCCATCCCTAGACCACTGTCTGATTCAGACGCATCCCCAAAGTGCATCCCTGTCTGTTCTGTGTTTAGAAGTTGGATTATTGTTACCTTTACTATTATTATCATCATCATTAATGAAATTAATGCTTATACAAGAGGCCTAACAATGGTGGATCCACTTGCACTTGTAGAGAGAAGTTGTTGAGTTTGAGTCACACTCCCTTTAGCTGGTTTTCCACACAGCGCGGACAAAGGTTTTTTTGTAGTTTAATTGGATGTTGGATGCCTTGGATTGGATGCCTGAAGGCTTGAATCTAAGGAAGGGGAGTACTATTTTCCAGCGTCCAGTGGACCGAGTTTGTGCAGCCTCAACAGCACAACAGGTGATATAATGCCTATTCATTATTCATAATAAGTTTTGGCCTACTTTCTCCGAAGCTGTCGCAGTCTCCAGCCACTCAAAGCAAGGATTCCAAGGTAAAAGTATTGACCGAAACATCTTGCTGAACTCTGAATCAATTTATTCATCTCCCGAACATCCCCAGCATGCCTTGGTGTGCGGCTCGGCGGGCTTACGTGTATTTTCTTCATTTATTTCCTTTCATTCTTGCAATGTAAACAACCTCCGGCCCGCCACCCGTAAGCGACACCTATCCAAGCCCGTCCGTCCCTTTCCAGACTCTTGTCCTTAATGCAATTAAGCGTGGGCTCAGATGAAGTTCACGCAGAATTAACCAACCACAGCCTCTCTGCTTACAGCCGACGGGTCGCGCCGACTCGCCCGGGCCGAAAACCCGAAACGGCAGGGCTGCTTTGAATAAGGTGTCGTCTGTGGTATCGCTTACTTCATCAAAGGAAGTGATGTTCTCAATTAATCATCGGTTTAGGTCACGGCTTGGCTTGTGAGTGCGAGTTTTTCTTTTCTCTCTTTTAGGTTGAGTTTCGGTCTAATTTTACGGAAGCCCCGGCCGTTCCTGTTTTTTTTTTTTTTTTTCTGCCTGCCGAGTCTCCGCCGCCCACCGCCAGCTGTCAGCTGCTCGGTGTAGATTACCATCACCTAAACACTTCTGCGGTCACTGTCCATTTAGACTAACAGCGAGTCATTAGTCATGTCACTCTCCGGGGCCTCCCCTTTAATCGAGCCGCGCGGCCGTCTGTGTCGTGTCTCAGACGGAGCGCCTTTAATCGCAGCGTGCCGTGCAGGCCCGGTAATTACTGCCCTTCACCTGTGATTGGGAGTGTTGCTGTACAGCCAGCTGTGAGACACGAGAACTGAAGAATGCTAAATGCAACTTTTGGCAATCACCCAACCAGGGTCAATCTGAGAGAGGACAACCCAGCCCTTAGCCCATATCTGTCACAAACAGAGGCCTGCTACTCCGGGATGATATGGGTCTCATATGTGGGCTCTTCAGGGTCGGGGCAGACTTCCACAGTTGATCTCGGGCTGGCACCTTGTGATGTCATGTCCTCTGTCGTTCAGTTGAGGAAGGTGTGCCCGAGGGATTGATCTGTTGCGTTTCTCCTCTTCCTCTTGTGTTCCAGATGTGTCGGGGCCGGCGGCGGGCGGCCACGGGGGCCACGGGGGCCACGGCGGGCAGCAGGAGAGGAGCGGCCTGGGCTCGGTGCTCAGGGACCTGGTGAAGCCCGGAGACGAGAACCTCCGGGAGATGAACAAGAAGCTGCAGAACATGCTGGAGGAGCAGCTGACCAAGAACATGCACCTACAGAAGGTGAGAGAGAGAGAGAGGTACAAGTAAACAAGTAAAAAGTGAAAGACAACAAGGAAAGAGTGACATGAGGAGGAAAGAAGGACAGAGAAGGATGTAGATGGGGGAAGAGATAGAGGGATGGGGATGTGGAAAGATATGGATAGAGATTGGGATAGGGGAAGAGCGCAAGGGACGGGAACAAAGAGGAATGGAGATGGGGAAGAGAGAGGGATGGAGATTGGGATAGGGGAAGAGGGGGGAAGGAAGGTACTTTAAAGAGGAAAAGTAAAAAGTGAAAAAGGAAGACCGAGTTACATAAGGAGCAAAGAGGACAGAGGGATGGAGATGGAGATAGGGGATGTGGGAAGAGGGGGGTAGAGATGGGGATAGGGGAAGAGAGTGAGAGATGGAGCAGGAGAGAATTGTGAGGGGAATGGCAAGAGGGGAGAGGTGCATTGGGAAAGAGGAAACCTAATGCAACACAGGAAATGAGCTAAAAAGAGCCATTGTACTAAAAGCAGGGGACCGCTTCTCTAATCGACTGTTACCCTGAATAGAAACGTAATTGCCTTGCCACCAGCCACCCAGTAAATAAACGAGAGAGAGAGCAGACAGATGGCTCTCAGTTGTGCTAGGTAATGTTTCATCATTTCTTTTCCTAATAGAAGTCATCAAGAAGACATATAATTCACTCAGTTGCCACCCCCCCCCCCACACACTCACTGCAACAACAACAAAAGAAACTAAAACGATTCCCCCCCTCCCAGACCCTGGATGACATCCTCAATTACCGCTGTGCCGGCCGTGCTGAGAGGGCGTGGTGGCTGTCGTGTTGCGCCGGGGAGAGATTTGTTTTTGTGTGGGTCCCCCCCCCCCACTGATTGTTGTGATCGTTTCCTCTGCACACAACTGCTGCGCTTCAAACTGTGTGTGTCGACTAGTAGAGGCTTCCCTTCGGAGCGCGGTGTACCGGCCCCTCGGGGCACACGGCGCTGGCACAGCGTGACCCGCGCGGCTGATCCGGGCCAGCAAAGGGGCAAAGCAAGAGCACGGGCAGGAGTGCGACCTCAGCCATTTTAATGACCGTGCTATAGCAGCGTTATCTGTGGATTAGGTGGATCTGCGCAGACTGACACTGTGATTGAGCGCTCGTGTGTGTGCCTCTCTGTGTTTATGGGAGAGGAGAGATTAAGTGAGAGGGAGAGGAAGTAGAAGAGAGAGAGATTAAGAGGAAGAAAGGAAGAAGTGAGAAGGGGGAAGGGGGAGAGTGGAGAAAGAGGGAGAGAGGAGAGGAAGGGCGAGAGAAGGGAGAGAGGAAGTGGGAGAGTAGAGAAAAAGGGAGAGCGGAGGAAGAGGGCAAGGGGAGAGAGCAGAGGAAGAAAAATTGGGCGAGGGCAGAGGGAAAGAGGAGAGAGAGGAGAGATTACAGTGCGGTACTGGAGGTGAGCGTTGTGAAGAAGTGTGAGATGGGGCCGGACAGATCCTTTGGCAGGGCTGGAGGTGGAGGAGAGTCGTGTGCCCAGGGGGGGTTGTGAGTTACACACGCACTCCGTTTAACCTTGACAAGGGAGGGAGCGAGGGAGCGAGAGGCGCACGCTCCGGTACTCACAGAGGAGAGAGACACCGAGCGGGATGGGGTCGAGGCGCAGAATTCAGCCGCAGCGATCTTGAAGTGACGGTGGGGAAAGAAACAACGTCAAACAATAAGTCCTCTGAGGAATTGCGGGGGAAACCTGTGCGGGGGCGCGGACTGGTGGAGGGAGGACCTGTAGGTGACCTGGCACTGTCACATCACCTCCCTCCCTCCGTCTCTCCCTCCCTCCGTCTCTCAGGTCTACAAGTCCTGGATTAGCTCCTCCTTCATGAATGTTGGCTGCAGCATGGGGGCCCCCCGCCAGTGCAGAAACGAACAGCGCTGTGAATATTTCATCGTTCCGCTCGATGGATGGAACATTACCCTGTTTTTTCCTTTTTCGGGGAGGCCGGGCGGGGGGAGGTGTGCCGATGCAGTAAAAAAACAAACAAACAAACAAAAAGAACAACCTTAATGGCTCCTGTGTCGCGTCCGAGTCTCATTTCTTCTCCTGGTTCAGGTTTGATGTTTTTTTTTTTTTTTTTTCCAAATCATTATTTGTTGTCTTCCCTCGTTTCTCCAGGACCTGGAAGTTCTGTCTCAGGAGATAGTCCGCCTCAGCAAGGAGCCCCCCACGTCCAGGCCCGGCCCCGAGCCCAAAACCACCGGCTAGGAGCGGAACGAACCTCCCCCTCCCCCCCTCCACAGTTCCAGCCTCCCTCCCCACTGCCGCGGTCACCCACAGGTGGACGATGCTCAGCTACAGGACGGACTGAACCACTGGGGGGGGAACCGGGACGGGGGTGGAGGTGGGGCGGGAGGCAGGAACGTTGTCCATCCTAATCTGCTACTGAATGTATTTACTGTAAAAACAGAAACAAGTCTCCATATCTGTAACTCAACCTAACTGGACGGCTTGCTGTGTGGGTTCGGACGCGGTCGGCCCCGGCGCCTCGGACTGGGCGTGCTCACCTGCGCCGTAGGGGCCCGGGGCAGAGGGGCAGTTCCTCTCGCGGCCTGTAGGGGGGTGTGTGGAGAGGGCGCGTCTCAAAAACGTTCTTGAAGGGCATGTTTTTGATTCGACATATCATTGTGGAGTTTTGTTTTAAATCAGATGTTTTATACATATGTGTACTTGACCTGTGTCTGCACTCCAGGCGTCCACTGCGGGGTTCAGGTTGGCGGCTGGCGGTGAACAGGCTTTAAATGATCATGTTTAAACCCCGGGTGGGGGGGGCGGTCTGCATGCAGGACAGTGGTGTCCAGACTCGGTCCCCGAGAGCCACAGTCTAACAGGTCACACCAAATCATCCGCCTCTAAAGACTGGGCATTTCAACCCGTCTATTAGCGGAGGAGTTTCATTCTGTCCCTTAGTGGGCATTTGAAATCAGCACTGTAGCCCCCCCACCCCCCAGCCCCAGAGGGACAGAGCCAGACTTTCTAAATTGACCAAAACCGACATCGGTTCCTAATAATGATGAGAGGATGGTTACGGCTGAAGCTATAATCGTAACAGGATCCTGTCGGTGCTCCTCTTGCCAAAGCTCAGGCATTCGCACTCCGCCCCCCCCACCTCGTTCCCTCTCTAATTGAACCGGCTCGGTGCGGCAGGATACGGTAATCCCTCGCTCTTGCACTCTTGTCAGCCTCCACCGGCAGAGTGCTTTGGCATCCATCGTGGCATGAAAACAAAACACTAAATTGGTGGTGGCGAGGATGATGATTGATTGCTGATGACTGAGGCTCTCGGAGATCCTCAGAGGAACAGAGTGCTCGGATGCCGGCCCCCTGCGCTGAAGTCAGGAGGCACTGGACAGGGTGGGAGGGAGGAAAACAAATGTTTGAGCGGATATGATTTGATCTGCTCCCAGAATCCCACTTTGCAAACTCAGGTGTAGAAAGTGATGATATTTCTGATTTGCTGGTTTGGATGACTGCTGGCTTCAGTTAGGGAGACCAGCAGCCCACGTACTTACTGTATATTAGTGTATATGTGCCCCCCAGGCACAGAAAAGGAAATCTGCTGGTGACTGCATGTGTCGGCCCATTTAGAAGGAAATAAGACGTCCGGTGTTTTAAACAGGCCAGTCTATGGGGGATTCTCTGTGATTCTGTGCTTTGAAGTACATGGTCCACGCTATTTCAGATTTTTTTATCATTTGTATGTCTGTGCCTTTTTTTTTATGTCATTCCCATTACGATCAGGAGAAATTGCACTGAACGTTG
This sequence comes from Amia ocellicauda, assembly GCF_036373705.1. Lineage (NCBI taxonomy): Eukaryota > Metazoa > Chordata > Actinopteri > Amiiformes > Amiidae > Amia > Amia ocellicauda. The sequence continues at coordinate 46,032,814 of NC_089856.1, forward strand.
TCCAAAGCCAGAGGCGTGTTTCGTTGTAGTCGACCAAGGGGCCACAACACCCCTGTAATTAATAAATCGCTCCTTTCCCACCTCCTCAAAAATACAAAAATGCCCCGTACGAGCGAACCCCGGTCTTCAGCAAGGTTTACCGTGGATCTCAGAATCCCAACCGCGAGCTTGCGCTGACCCTTCCTGTCGCTGTCCCTCGTCTCCCTGGTGCTCCCAGAGGACTCTCCTCTGCACCCCTCCTGTCCGCTCAGACTCGGATCCAGGCTGCAGGATCGAACCAGCAAGCGAAAAGCATAGCGACGCGGTCTCGCTTCTTATAACCGCCGAGCCGGATCCACTCCGACCTGAACTGCGCTGTCACTGTTACTGTACGGCCAAGTCGCGCAACAAAACGGCATGGCGAAAACCTCCGGCCGTGTACCGGGAGAGGAGCTTGTGTAAAATGTGTAGCTCGTCTCGTCACACGCTCTCTCGTCGTGATGTCTCGGTACCAGTAGTGTAACATCCTATGAATTCATTAGGGGCGAGGCGTTGTAATGAATAAACACGCGACGGTTTATTCTCCCTCCCGAACGCGCTCTAACCGCCGACAGACGCTTGTAAATTTGTGTGTATGTATTTTTTCTGAACGCTAACATTCCAGCTGTGCCCGATACAAACCGCTTCTGAAGGGAGGCTCCTTAACAGATCTGTTGTCCTTGCTCCCACGCCTTCCCAAACCCGCTCCCTGCCCTGCTAACCACGCTGCCTGCGTCGTGTCGCGTCGGAGCGGGTTACCGGCCCGCCCTACCAAAGGAAACGCAGCTTCTCTGACCATTCCAGGGGGACAAAGACCGAAATGATTATACGGTGTCTGAAGAGAGGAACTCTTGTGTACTGAATTAAAAAAACAAGTATGATCTGTAAGTCCTTGTCTGCGTCTCATGTTTGCTGTGCTGTCTCTCTGTGTTGTTCTGTTGTGCTTCCTGTCGGCTCTCGACCCGGGCTGCGGTGACCTGCTGGTTTCTGTTCCAACTGAGCTCTCGGTTTCTTAATTGAAATGTTAATTGAAATGATTAATCTGCGGAGTGGAACTCTGGAACGCTGGAAGAATTCCTGGGTGAATATAATTTTATACTTGATATCTCAGACTGGTTGAGATCGTTATGAAGCAAAGCAAAGTACTCGTTCGTTGAGTGGTTCAGTTAAGTCATGGGGAGCTTGGGTAGCACAGCAGAACAGTGGGGCTCCGGGAGCAACGTTGAGAAGGAAATTCCTACAGCTTCTTGTCTGGTGGTTCCAAGGGCCCGAGGGTGTGTGGTTTTCATGTGCCCTTGGGACGTCATGGCTCCGCGGATGGGAGTGAGCCGTCTTCACTGCAGGTGATTATTCGACACATTTGACCACTGTGCCCAGACAGCTGCTAATGGAGGCTGGTCTAATTGATGCTGTAGTAATCCTGCCAGGGTGAGCGCAATGCACTTTAATTCAAAAGTAAATGGGAACAGCGACGGCCCCAGATCCACAAATAAAGTACCGAGCCTTTCTCCTAGACAGACGGGCTTGTTCTCCACTCGGCAGTGTGGAGGAAAGTCGGTTTTCCACAATGGCGATCCTGTTTCCTTCTCTCGTGATGGACGCCGGCTGCCCAGTACCGTTTCCCCGGGTTAAAACGGCGCTGCGTGATGTCACGGTGTGGCGTGTGTTCGGAGGCCGCAGGAGAGATCAGCACCCGAGTGTGTGAACCCGGGGGAATGAGGAATCGGCGAGGGAAGCTTTATAATGCGGGGCGGACGGTGGGGTTAGTTTCCCTGGCCCGCCTCACGTCTCTTTCAGGGCAGAATATTGTCCAAATGTCCCTGGTTAGCATGGAGGAGGTGTGGATGTGTGTGTCCTTGGTAAAGCAGCTTTTGATTAAACCCTGGACGGCAAGAGAGTGGAAATCAGACGTGAACAGGTAAATATGTGGGTGGGGGTATTATTTCTCATGGCAAGCAGTCCTTTTTAAAATTAATTTGGCTTTTGTAGCACTACGATACTGTACATACTGTGCATTTACAGAGTCTTAAATACTGTTGTGAATTAAAGCTTTTTGCATGAAAAAAAGCATGTGGTGTAAACTTTGTTTCATAATTTCCCTTTCGAATGACAATTTATTTTCAGCGGTACTCAAATGGAAGGGACGTGTAAAACAGAAATCGGTTAAAATTGAGAGGCCAGTCCCTCCCACCTGATCACATTGATTTTAGACCGCAGTGAAGGAGTGTTTGTTTCTGATTTGTCCGTGTTGTGTGGTACAGAAGATTAGCACACTACAGATTAGTTGTGAGATCTTGAATATTCTCCTGCACTTCAATCCCCAGACAGGCAGGGTGATGACATCAGAGGGAGGGTGTTTGTGACATCACAGATCATCTGCCAATCAGAGTAGAAGGTAGGCGGGGAAATCTATATATATATATAAAAAAAAAAAAAAATCTATTTATTACTGTGGACTTGTAGAGTTGCTATGTTCGCAAAACTCTGTAGTTTCTTGTGGAGAATGACCCTGGAAAAAAGCTGTGTCCAACCGATTGGACGCAATTTATTGAGGAGAAATCAAGTGCTTTATGCGACAAGAACACGTGCTGTGTATTTTCAGTGCCGGTCCTTAAACACGCTTTCGAGAGAACGGGTCTGATCTGTGTTAATTTATACGTGAAGGATTAGATGTTCTTAAAACAACAGGACAGCGGGTATTCACAAAGCTCCCTTTGAAGAAGAAAAAGGAAAAGGACGTGATCTGCATGAAGCATTGCTTTAAAATATAAAACAAACATATTTCCCGTACTTTAAATAACAATAACCGCACACACACACAGAGCGAGCAGAAAGTTTCCTGTTGCGAAGTAGGACAGGCCATTAAAGATTAACAAGGGAGTGCAACGCATGAAATATTCATCAGCGAAGAACAAGAAGAGAAAATAGAGGATAGTTCAACAAAAATAAAGGGAGAAAATAAACAATACAACTACCCTGGTGACTAAGCACACATTCCTTTTATGTGTCTATATTTATGTGTGTGTGTATATAGATAAATACATACACATGGAATTCCAATCAGTTTACCATGAGAAGTTGCTCTAAAGCACCGGGTCGCTGTGTGAAAGTGCTTTGGGAACTTCTCTGGGTCTGAACCTCCTGGCTGACCTGTACAGGATGATATAGGACTGCTTGTCTAGGTTTGCAGCGAAATGAAAGCGTTCGAGTAAAACATGTTGGTGATTTCTTCACACATGAGGGGGCTGTCTGTTAGTTGCTTCCGCTTTATCCAGAAACGGAGAAACTGGGTAAGCGACTTGATCAACTTCAGATTCACTCTCTTCCAGATCCCTAGATACGAAGGAAAAAAATAATACAAAATTGAAAAAAATACAAGCAGTTAACAACTCTAGGAGTTCGATTGAATTGTGGATAGTGGTTTCAGCTTTCAGCTTTAAGTGTGACTGCTCCCCACTCTCTCATTCTCAGGCATCGCAGATTCTAGGATTGATTCGCGAGTTATTTCTGGACCGGTGTATATTTTGGGATGTTTACTCTCAGCGCAGTGGACTCCTTGAGAATCCATCTCCATCCCTTCGCCTTGACCGCTTTAGTGGCTGGCCTGCCTGTCTTCCTGCCGATGATTTGTAGCCTCTCCCGGCAGATATATAGCCCCTGTTAGATTTATCACAGAGTGCCGGCACTTAGAGCTCCATTTACCCAGGCCGGAGCGCGGCTTGTGGGCTCCTCAGCTCTTTGTGTGCCTTCATTGACCCCCGGAGGATTGTGGGGCTCGGCTGGCGCTCGATGCCAGTGGGGCATCTCCTGAGTCAGCCTTCCCGGCCTCCTCACTGTGCGACCAGTGCGCCATTCCTGCACCCCCGAGTGAGCAGATACACAAAGGAGATGATACGACGGGCGGGGAATACTACAACACCAAGCACAAGATGGAGACGTCTCAAACACTCCCGTTCACCTTTAAATGCTTCTTCTCAAAGCTTTCATCAACACACCACACAGATTGTTTAAACTAGCTTCTCCCGAAGCAGTACTTTAATTTTGTTATTATCGACCGACTGATAAAGTAATTAGTTGAAGTTTGAAATGGACTTCGTACTTCTTTGTTTTGCAATTACTTTCCTGTGATTAGTGACAGCTCATCTGCTCGGTTTTGACTGCAGGGTTGCATGCAGAACATTTGTTTTCTTCAACAATCAGTTTTCTTTCCATTTTTACACCTAATTCGGAGATAAAGAAACCAACTACAGCTCATGGGGCAGCGCTGCTAATCCAAACTCCATTGATCACTGGCTCTGGGCACTGGATTCGTCAATACAACAAAGTTACTTGAAACATTTGGTAATTAAAAAGTAAAAGTATTAATGGTGCAAAAAGATTTTTTAAATAGTATTTATACATGTTTAATACTCGGGCAGAGGGACGTGGTAGGGCTACTCCACGTGTGCGATGGAAGTGTAAGAGTGGAAAGCAACTCAAACAACCTTTAACTAGTCCTTTCTCAGGAGAAGAGCATTGTTAATGAAGCCGGCTCAGTGCAGAACAGACCCGCTCACTGCACGGCTCACTTCTTCACAAAGGGGCCGTGCTTTTGATTGTGGCGAAACGGGGCTTTATTGTGCCTCATGACAAACGCCTCGCTTTGAACCGCTATCTCCGCCATGTAACATCAGACACGTGTCTCATTGAAAGCTGCTCAATAATTCAGCTCCATTGGAGAGGACGCCTTCGCTGGCATTTAATCACAGCGAGAGGAATGCGTGGCTCTTATTTATTGTTCAGAGTTGATAAGTCTCATGCTTGCTTTGCAATGACGACCGCAAACAAACAGACTTCCTGCCCCTGCAACTGAGTGGACGGACAGGCGGGGGTAACCGGCATCAACGGCGCAAAGGCACAGACTCGACCGTGTCATGACATTGTGGTTCAGTCGGGCCAGTTCTCGTCTTTTTAAAGATTTAATCTCGGTTAAATGCATCATAACCCGTTGACACAGACGATGTGCGTCAGAGCCCATGCGGACTGTGCTGTCCTGTTGCTTCTGCAATAAGTAGTGTGCTCTAACTGCTGGGTACAGTATGATCTGTAAGTAAATATGTAAGTAAGTAGCCTACTTATTCACACACTGATTGAAATTCACTGGGGGGTGCATTTTCATTTTGAGCCGAAGCATGCAGATTAATTATATTTTTGCATAAAGTAGACACTATATTTAATTCATTCATTACACATTATAATCTATGTATTAGAGTGCAGGTAGGTGGGATAATTTGCATTTTTGTGGTTATCCACTAGCCAGAGGGTGAAGCGCATTAGACTTGTTGACAAGGAGGTTGTTGAACTCATTTTGGTGACCGAATTGACTTCAGTCCATGTGACGCAGGTGTTGATGGCTTGTCCGTGGTCGTCCGGGTCTAAGACATAAGAACTTAAGAAAGTGTACAGACAAGAGGAGGCCATTCGCCCCATCGTGCTCGTTTGGTGTCCATTAATAACTAAGTGATCAAGGATCCTATCCAGTCTGTTTGTGAATGTTCCCAAATTGTCTCTTTAGCCACATCGCTGGGGAGTTTGTTCAGATTGTGACGCCTCTCTGTGAAGAAGTGTCTCCTGTTTTCTGACTTGAAGCCCAATTTCCATTTGTGTCCCCGGGTGCGTGTGTCCCTGCTGATCTGGAAAAGCTCCTCTGGTTTGATGTGGTCGATGCCCTTCATGATTTTGAAGACTTGGATCAAGTCCCCACGTAGTCTCCTCTGATCCAGGGTGAAAAGGTTCAGGTCCTCAGTCTCTCAGTAGGACTTTCCCTTCAGACCTGGAATAAGTCTGGTTGCTCTCCTCTGAACTGCCTCTAGAGCAGCGATCTCTTGTTATTTGTGTTATTCTGCCTGTTTTGAAGTGGTACCTGCATTCATTTGAACCAATCCCAACATATGGACACAAAAGCACATGTTAAAAATTCTGATTTCTTACCAGTTTCAAAACGGAAAAAGAAAATGAAAAAATCTGCGTTAGTTGCAAAGGCAGGTAAGTCCAGCTGGGAAAAGGTCTTCAGTAAATAAAGCTACATGAAGCTAGGAAGTGCAGTTGGAGTTTTTTTATGAAGTACTTTAAGTTCCAAGCTTTAACCAGTTTGCAAAAGCTTTGTCCTCTCTTCTATTTTCCACAGGGAAATTAAAAGGAGTAGCTTAAGGTACATTTTTTTAATTCCACGTCTGCACAGAGGAGATAACATCGTTTAACTTGTGAGGTTAATTGTGGTAAAGTGCCTACGACCCATGTGTCCATTCTAATTTAAAATACGTGTGTGTGTGTGTGTGTGTGAGAGAGTGTGTATGTGCAGAAATGATGGTAGTATAGTGTTTTTTACTCTCAAAATTGCTTACAGTGTGTTTTTTTCTCTCTCTCGTCACTTAATTGAACTTCTTCAATATTGTTAATATTATTAAAAGCGCTCTGTGGTGATTTAATGGAGAATAACGGAAAGGGGGAAGGTTAATTCCAAATCAAAGCAAAATCTATTTGCAAAAACACAAAAACTCAATTAGTGCCCCCGCAGGTCTTGCTTCAGTCACGAGGACACAAATTCACACACTGCACACGAGTCATTAGTTAATCACGCACTGTGACGCAATTATTCAGTTTCCAGTTTTTTATACATTGTTAATATCAATGCAAAGCGGCCCCTTGCATCCTAATTCTCATTGACACCGCACTGTGGTTAGCACAAAACAGCCGAGTCCAAACTGTATGGCAGGCAATTTGTATATCAAATGAACTCTGAAGTGCAGAATCACTTCATCTCCAGTGAGACAGACACAGCCACCCCACAGTGACTGTCACAGTGTGTAGTACATGTACCTGCAGCTGCAGTTATCCCGGGGATCCTGCAGATCTGCGCTCTCACGGTCTTGAAGAAAATACTGCATGTCTGTTAACATGGCAACGATTGAACCAGAATCCTGCAATAAAATAAAAAAAATGCAGGTATTGATTGAAAACAAACAAGCAAATGAACCGCGGGCTGACAAAAGACCTTTTCCTTTATAAACCTTTGTTATAAAATTAATATTGTAGTGCCTGTGTGCTCTGGGCGGGACAGTTCGTGGGGGTCTTTGTTTCCGGGGTCGGGGGTTAACCCTGTGCGGGGACAAGGAGGGCGCCGTTATTGGGGGAGCCGCTCATGTGGGGCAAGCGGATGTGTTATGAAATACCACTATTTTAGCTGTTGGGTTTGTAAGATATTTCTCAAGACAGATGGCTGGGTGTTAGTTACTGATGATTGTCTAACGTTTCTTCTCGTTTTGGGTCACTGTAGGGGCTGGACCACCAAATGCAGCAGGACGCTAGGTATTTTCTAATGGGATCTTAAAGCTCACAACAGTGGGTTTGTTTATTGAGACAAATACAGCCCAATACAGTGATCTCTTCATGCTCAGACACAGGGCAGGGAGTCCGAAGGGCCCGTTAAGTTTGGTTCGGCTCTGCGCTTGTCTTGGCAACAAGACGGCCGAGGTCGATGCCTGGCCGAGTAACGTTTTAATAATTGGCCCTGTTTTGTGTCCATCCATAGTAGCACAGTCATACTGTATATCCTTTCAATCCTGCAGTGATCTGTAAATCACCAATCAATAAATTCCAGGAACACGATAATTCTGAACAGCTCAGCCTCCACGATTGAATTGAATTGCTTATTTAGGCCCTGCTACAGAGGAGACCAACGCTGGTCCTGCAGAGCCACTGGGCAGACAGGTTTTTGTTCTCTTTGGATCGTTAACTGCTTAATTGAGCCAATTGTGGGTCTTAATTAGGCAGAATGTGCGTGTGTTCAAGGTATGCAGTGATTAGGTGATTTAGAGAGACCTGGAAAACCTGCAGCATCATGGATCTCCAGGTACAGGGTTGGCCACCCCTGCCCCAGTATGACCAGAACCATAGGGCTTTGGTCAGGACCCGGTTTGGAACCTCCACTCCGGCGCTCTCTCGTGCAGTGAATTAGTGCAAAGCTGTGCTGAGGAAGATCGTGCAGGAAAGGTGTCTACAGAGCGTCAGTCTTCCCAGGCTAATGTTTGCCACGGGGCATTGCGGGCTATTAGCTCAGCCGCCACCGGGCCCAGCGCTGTCTGCCTAGATTAGGTCCCAAAGAAGCCCGGGCCGCTCTGGCAGATGAGTATCATGTGATGATACCTTCCAAAAAGGCGTCCGTTCGACACCGCTGAAGGCACGGGCCTCTGATCGCTTAGTGTGGGCCAATCCTAAAGGCGGATTATCCCCAGGGCGTACACAGCCAGTCAGATATAGTCTCACACTTCAGAGACAGAGACTGCATGAACATCAGTCTGGAGATTTCTCTCGGCATGATCAGCGATCAACAAACTCTTTAAAGATCTAATTGATTAAAAAATATAGTTTAATGAGCCGGATTTATTAAAGTAAATGACTTGCCAAGTTCCATTGTTTCAAATTAAGGATATTAATCTGACAGTTGTTTTTGTGTATTATTTTCCTCTGCTGAAGTGGTGTTTCCGTGACCCGTCAGGGTGTCAGATTTCTTCTTCAGATTGTTACCACTCGCTCTGTTTTTCACACGGGTGCCTTACAGCTGTATTTTAAAACTAAATCTTCGGGGGACAAGAAAATCATTAAGCACAGAGTACTGGACTGTGTAACAAACTGCACTTCTGTCTTTACAAAATATATTTATAACTCCTTGTAGATGAACAGAGATTTTTTAAGCTCGTTTGTTCAAAGCTCGGTAACAATCCTTTTGATACTCTTTCTGGTTTGTCTATTCTTTACGTGACTTCTGTAGCAGCCGGTTTGATAGCTTTTTCATGAAAGGCTCTTCCTAAATATGACGATTTGTACAAAACTAAATTTGAAGACCCCAAAGCACAGGCACAAGGAAAAGCCCACTCTGATTTCGTTGTACGAGTGTGAAATTGTCAATCCTGTCATTTAAACGTTTAAATCAATATAAATTCTATATTTTTATACCCCAAGATTCTTTACGTTTCTGTATGAAAACAAACTGTAAGAAGGTCGACTTTTGAAGTTGGGAGGCTCGTTAAAAACTCAAAATTAGATCATGTAACACAACAGTGGCTTTGGATTGTTTCCCCGCAACTTAAATGTCGGGCTATTCATTTTATTTGCGCGAAAGGTCTCCTTCCACCTCCGAATCTCCGCGCAAGAGGCGGTACCATCAATCCTCGATGGAAAAGTAAAACCGTAAACCGATATATAAATAAATGCAACACGTCACCTGTCATCTATTCTCATTCAAGCAAAGCCGTCCCCAAGCCGGCGCGCCGAAGATAATAGCCTGCTTAATCGTGCGGGGCCTGTTTTTGTCACGCGATGCCCAGCTCTTAATAATCACCCCATTATCACGCCGAATGGGACGCCGGGGCTGAGTGGAACCGACGCCCCTCCGTACAGGGGTTTATGCAAATTAATTAATTAGCGTCTTTGTTCTGTGGGCTTGTAATGTGTCATCCTCCCATCTGTGAAGAAGGAAAAGAGAAACAACAGCAGTCCCCCCGCCCCCCACCCCGCCTCGGCTTGTCATACATTGTTGTCTTTATCGGGTGTCATATTGCATCATGTCGAGAGTCTCACTCGGCCGGTGTGCTGTGTGAGGTGTAGATGCAGAATTAATGGGCCGGACAGGAGGAGGCGCCTGCTGAGAGTGATTGTCCTCGTGTACCACCATCAGCTCCCGGGCAGCGGGGGAATAGGCAGTTAGAGGCAGTGGGCTGGGTTCTCTCTCGCTCACTCCTCCCCGTCGCCGGAGCCACGCCGCTGTATCGCCGTCTCCTTCTGGATGGGTTTTATTTATTTATTTTGAGCCAGATCTGTTGGGGGTGCTTTCACTCTCTCTCCTGTCGATCCCTCTTGCTTGCAGGTACTCAAAGAGGATTCTCCCCCCTGCGGAAGATGCTCTTTCCAACATGGAATAGAAAAAGGGGCTCATAGCCAAGCTTATTGTATCTGCCTGTAGGTGTCCTGTGTCCCGTGTCCCGTGTCCCCTGTCGATCCCTCTTGCATGGAAGAAAAAAAGGATTCTCGCCCCTGACACTCTTTCCACACAAAAGAGCTTATTGTATCTGCCCGTAGCTGTCTCTTGTCTCCTAACAGCACAGCTCTACTTCCCAAGTATCTTGCAATTCAAATGTTGATTGTAAAAAATAATCTCTTGGTGCGGAAGTGGAGACACAAATGTAGTACAATATGTTTGTGGTACACAACCCTTGTCTTGTAGTACCCCTGTTGCTGAAGACGTTTTTTTAGGTTTTTCCCAAATAAGTTCTTAATTGCTTAATTGGATCTTTTTGTGAATTGGATATCGTTGGAAGATTGGAGATTCCTCAGGTAAGGGTTTAATTCCAGGGTTTCAGAAGCAGCAGCAGTAAAAGCCATACAGTGAAGACGAGGACTGAACAGTGTTAAGCAGCTGCGACAAATGAACCAGCAGATTTCCAATACAATAGACATGAATAACAAGCTGGCGGCAGCACTGGGGCTGTAATGAAAGGCATTTGCAATGTGATATTCCCGTGCTGTGCTGGCGGGGCATTATTAAGGCGCACAGCAGACCGGGGTAATGAGTCGCCTCCTTCTTCATTGCGCTTCACAATAAGCACAATTATTAGGTTATTATTAAAGGTAACGCAATAACTGTCCACGATCTCTGCCTCCTCTTACTGGCTGCATCCTTTCCATTTCGAAACAGCATCAGGCTTTTATTGCACATCTACATCAACCCGGTGGGCCATCTGCCTCGGCGTCTTGTTTTCCTCCCTCTGTGGGGATCTGCGTGAGGTTCAAAGCACAGGAGGTCTGGGCGTGACCGTTCCTGTTACCCGTCTGAATCCAAACCGTTTCTGAGCCTCAGGACTCACCGGTGAGCATCAATCTCCTGCTTTCTCCAACAACCTGGCGAGTCTTTGAGATGCAAGAAAGAAAACCTGTCTTCGTAATTTTATTTTTTGTTCTGTGCGTCTCTGAGGTTTGTTCACCAGCTAACTTTGTCCATTTGTTCTTCTGCACATAAATATACAGGAATAGACGGGCGGGAGAGAAGTGTAAGTCCGGGACAGGTGAGATAGGGTCCTCTGCCACTTGGGGACCAGGCAGACGGGGTAGGAGGCGGACTGGAGCGAGTCCCAGAAAACCTCTCAGTGCAGACGTGATCCTACAGCCGTGCTTGGAGGACTGACCTGGAGCTGAAAGACGAGGAAGAACACTTTAGATTCTTTTCATTCTCCCCCTCCGCCCTTCCATCCGAAAACAATGAACATTTGAGTCCATATGAATCTTTAATTGCCGCCAGGGGGGCAGTTTTCAAAGCAGTTTGCTCTAATAACCGTGTGAAAGCACAATGTTAGTTTTGGAAAACTGATACAGACGGTGGTTCCAGTCCTAACCTAGGCACAGTGTGGCACGAGTTGTCACCCTTTGCAGGAGCTGCAGCGACCCCTGACCTGAAGGCAGGTTTCTCCCCTCCGCCCCTTCCCAGCATGCACCTCCCCTATGTGTCGCTACCTCACTGACTCGCTCGGGCATCCTGAACGGCAGAGCTGGCAGGTGTTGCCCATTGTGTTCCTGGTGCTCCAGTGTGTGTGTCTTGAGTGAGAGCCTTTCACTGGTTTTTGTGCTGTGTGCTTTTCCAATCAACCCTTTCAGGGCCTGACAGACAGCTGTTGCACCAGAGGGGCTGCTTTGCTTCGTGGGGGATGTGGCATCTCCTCTCTGTGGGTCCAGTTTGGCAGCAAGTCAGACCGTATCCCTCTCGGACCGGAGCTGCTGTACATTTCTGTTATTACACCGAAGCAACAAACTATTCACCAGCTGGTGTGCCAGTCACATACAGCAGCCAGAGCCCTGGACTCAGAACCAGAGTTTGAAAAATGTAACAGCCGTTTATTTATCGTGATCCTTCTCTCCTCTTTATGGAGGGTTATAAATAGCACGGTGTCTAACTGCTGTGTGGGTGAAACGAGCAGAGCAACAAAACTGGGGACTGGAGCGCGCGATGGGGGCAGGGGCTCTCTCTGCGTCTCCACGCGCCTGTTAGGAGCTAAATCATAAGTGAATCTGCTTTTTTATTTCTTTTCATCGTCTTTATGGCTGTCTGTGCTGTCGCCGATCTTTCCCAGCAGCTCCCTAGTGATGTTCGTCGGATGATAAGGGCATGTCTACCGGGCCGTTGTATCACGTTGTTTTAATGTTTCTTTTAGATTAAGTATTTGATTTTCGTAACCCAGAACACTCCACGCCTGGTAGCTGTGAATGAGCGACACCTGTGTGCCTGCCTGGCGTGTGTGCGGTCTGGCTTCTCCAGTAGCTGTAGTTCGGTGGAAGTGCATTATTATTTGTAATGTATTCGATCGATGAGTGAGAGTCCGGGCCGGGGGCGACTGGACAACTGGTAACCCGCGCCGCCACCTTCTCCGAAGAGTAATCGCTACGTCGTTAATAAGCGAGTTAATTACCGGCGCTCCGATTATCGCAGGGAGAGTTCGAGCGCTTGGCAGAGCTGCCTGGCCTCCGCAGAGCCCCGGCGCTCGGTGCTGACAGTGACGGAAAGGGCAGGGAGAGGGATGCGGCCTCGAGTCTCGGGGGGCCAAAAGAAATCAAACGAGAGTCCTTACGTCCCACCCCGGCCGGGCTGCGGCCAAACTGCCTGCTCTGCGGGAAATAAATCAGGTTTTGCCCACGGTGGAAAAGAAGGCCCTGGAATCGCTTCTGAGAGGAGAGGGGTGTGGGAGGAATGGGATTAATCTACAATGGGTGAATCATCCGTCGCACTCTCTACCCAGTTACAGGCGGCAGCGCCGGGCCCGACGCGGGGGGTTTTGCAGACGTTTGAGGGGATTGCGATCGCTGAACTCTAGCGTTTCGGACCTGGGGTTTTCCACAGCAGCTTTGCGGTGTGGAATTGGCACAGACTGCCGTACAGAAGACTAGATGGGGTTCAGAAAGCGGTGTGTTGAAAGCAGCCCAGATTGTGGAGGCTTTTTAGATTTTTTTTTGTATTTCGATTTTTGTATTTTAAGGAAGAGGCTGAATGTGCCGCAGCGCCAGCTCTGCTGGTGTGGGAGGCTGTCTGGGGGAAGTGTGGGCTTCGGCTAATTGAGAAGGAAGGCCTTCAGGTTTAAATTCGCAGAGTCTTTGGAGAACATTTATCGGGGAGTTGTTTTTCAAATCTTTTTTTTCTTATTCCCTTAATGGATTGTGTGAAACATGAACACAGACTGAGAAATGAAACTAGGCTCACTTATTTTATTTATTCTAATTCCCCCCATCTCTCTCCTCTCCTCCTTTTGAAACCACACTGCTGCTCAGGCAGAAATGACTTAAAAAGCCTCCCCTGAGTTCTCATGATAGCCACACTCTCCTCTAAAACTGCAGATAGAAATTAAACCGTCTTTCCCCCAAAAGCTGCTTTGCGCCTTTTCATAAAGCTTTATACAGTCTGGGAGAAAAAAAAAGGAAGCTAATGATTTCCAATGGTAAAATACCTTCCTCTGCCTGAATGTCATGTATCGGGAGCTGAGCCCTGAGTCGGGGAACATCTCCTTTAGAAATACAGAAGTTCAGTTGCTTTTTCTTTGGAGCCACCGATATTATAGGTCTGAAAAGGCCAAGCAAAGCCAGTGTAATCAAGATTTTTCTTTAAGCTTTGGACAGGCTCCCAGGAGTCCTATTCTGTCATCTGCACAGTCCCCCATTTAATTTCCCGCACAGGGGCCTGTGTCTGCCAGCTGGCTGTTGCATTTCACCCCTGTCGCTGCATTTTCCTCTCCCCACTTTGATTCGTTCTTGGTGTCGGTAAATCCTCCTGATCACCGTGGCTGTTTCTCTAGGTGAGATCTTTTTGGTCTTCAGAGGTGGCCCAAACGTGGCACACTGACCTGGGCTGGGGCTGTGACTTGGCTGTGAGTAAGACCAGCTCTTTTCTCCACCCTGCGCCGCTGCCCAGATCACCGCTGACTTAAATGAGCATCTAACACATGTGGCAGTTTTTGTTTGTTGTGTGTGGAGGTTTTCGTTTAGCGTGTTTATCTTGACACCGCTTGTCGAATCGGGTCACTTCAGCAGGCCTCAAGGGGAAGCGAACCCGATCAGACAGACGCTGTCCGACGTGAACCTCGCCACGGAGGTGTGTTCAGAGCAGCGGTTTGACATTGCGGCTACGATGATCCGAGAGTACGCATGCCTCCCGACGCTCTTGAAGTTCATTTGTCAATGTCCTGCCTTTAAGATCAAGCCTCTTTGAAGGAGGGGTGGAAAAAAATAAAAAAGGACGTCCTCTACCTCAAGATCTTCCTGAAATCTTATTCATCAGAGCGCTCTGCATAGGATCCATAACTTAAAAGCGTCTGATCTTTTTTTTTTTTGTGATGTGTGCTCGTGGATGTGAGAGTTGCAGTGAGTATTAAATGCTCGAGCCTGGAGTTTTGTAGAATCGCGTAAAATAAAGTGAATTTCCAAGACGGTTGGGAAAGTCGTTGCATTTTAAATATACATGCGAGGTCCCGTCTATGTTGGCATTGCGAGGCCTGATACCCCTGCCAGCTTTCCATCCCTGGGGAGAGACCTGAGCCCATGGAGACCCAAGGGGGAGGCGTTCGTCTCGGTTTCCTAGCTGGGTTTGAGATCCTGCGTTTCCAGGCCGGCGAAGTTGGCAAAAAGGTGTATTTAGACAATCTAGGGCACTCATTCAAAATGCATGGCGCTCGGAGGAACCGTGGCGTGGCGCGTGAAATATTTAGGTTCCGGAGAGTGCATCGGAGGTGGCAGGGATCCCGGGCCTTGGGGTGAAGTCAATATTGTGCTCCTCGGCACCTGGAGTTTAAATGGCGGCCGTGAACTGAGAGAGAGAGAACAAACCGATCACCGATGCACAAAGAGCGCCTTCTTGATCAAACCAAATCATACCATCGCCAAGATGTCTCACCCGTGTCTTGACATCTTGGCGATGGTATGATTTGATCAAGAAGATCCCACATATGTTCATTGTGGTTCTTGACCACTTCACAGGCCAAACTCGTGGCGCCTCCTATAATGCCTCCTCTCTGTCTGTGTAAATACATAATTACAATCTACGAGCCCTTCGAGTTGTCAACCCTTCGTTAAAGATGGTTCCACTGAGAGCGTGTGGTGAGTCATTGTTAATTATCGCTTCCGCAGATCTGCACACAGACGACACGCATGTGGCAGTTTTGAGTCACTCGTTATTTTCGGTCTCTTATTTAAACATATGGCCAGTGTGGGAGGGGTTGATTCCCTACGGAGGTCCCGGAGCACCGAAATGCACAGTGTGAAACCACGCAAGATCAGATCCACAACTCGCAAACACCTTCTATTAAGTGTGGTTCGAATTATCGCTCCATAGAAAGTCTCCCTTTACACACAATCATGAGTCGTTGAAAAGAAAATTTTAAACTTTAAATTGACTTAAAGCTGTCCAAGCCGTCGCCCAGATAACAGGAGGGTGCTGTCTGTCCCGGCTCCGGTCCCCTGCGGCGGGGCTACAGACCGGCTGACGCGATGGTGATGGTGACCGAGTCGTCTGCATACGGGGCCCGGGGGGGTCATGGCACACAATCGAACATGCGCACACGCTCTCCCTCTCGATGGGGGACCGGAAAGAGGAGAAACGTACGCATCGTGGCCAAATATGGAGACTGTAATTCCATCCAGGGGCCTCCAGTGACACGGGTCGGCCCACGGAGGCATCTCTTTCATAGGCGAACGCGTTACCAGACCCCCCCTGGTGGAACTGTAGCCTCGGCAAGTCGGTCTGGCCAAGTGATTGCGACTGCGCCCCCCCGGCACCATCCGAGCCCATTTGACCGTCTCTTTTACCGCAGGGGCTGAGAGAGGACTACCCCACCGCCCAGACCAGGGACCCAGAGCGCCGTTTCTTTTCTTTCCCCACCCCGGATGTGTGAATCACAAACCCTCGCCGCTTCTTTCTTTTATACGAGTCTCTCTTCTCTCACCTCGTTTGTTTAATTAGCTGACCAGGGCTTGTAAAATTGGGCCCTCATTATGGGGTGGAGGAGCCGGTTATATTGGCACTGACAGTCCATTAAATTGAGCAACTGGAGTCTATTTAACTACCCATGCTCAGACACACATGGCTCTCTTATCCCCCCCAGTACACCGTTTCATCCCTGCGCCACTGAAATGTGCTTCTGTTAATTGCTCTTCTGAAGACTAACTAACGATATATTTGAAGCATAACCTCTGTGTAAAGACTGTGAAATGCGTTATTTGTCATATGGAGCAGTGCCAGCCAGTGTGCAACATTAGCAAAGGCTAAAAAAAAAAGAGTATAAAATAATAAAATGAATTATGTAAAAAAAAAAAACAGTTATGCAAGCTTGCCTCCAATTAAAAACACAATATCCGATGCAGCGTGGTCTTAAACAAGGCATACGATGCATAATCAGATCTGTTTAAAATGTTAATTGGTGTCTTTTAACAATCAAGCAGCTTAATCAAGCTACAATTAAGGCTTTGATGCTATCTACTGCCTTAATTAAAGGCAGGCGTAGGGGTCAAGCGGTGTAGTCCGCCGGGTGTTGGTTTGAGATCTCTCTCGGGCTCTCGGTGAGAGGGGTGGGTGTGTGTGTAGGGGGGGATTTTGTAGGATTGTGCATCCTAAAGGCCTACCTTTCCAAATCTCAACAAGCAGTCCTTCAGCATTTCATGTTCCTTTGTGGGCTGTGCTAATCCTCGGCATTAGAGAGGGAGGAAGAGAGAGTCTGAAGAGAGAGAGACAGAACCTGAACAGAAAAGACAGAAAAAGAAAGCAGGGGGAAAGAAAAAAGCATCCAGGGAGATTCATAATCCCCCTCGCGCAGCCCGCCGCAGTGCTGAAACGGGCGATAAAAGCAACACTTCCATAAAAAGCCTTATCGGTAAAACCTTTCAGCGGCGCCAACATTTTAGCAATTATGCAATTGAATGCAGGGGTGGGGGCGGAGAATGGACAGGGAGGCACACGGGACAGGCCACGCTCGACCTGGAACCACGAAGAAAACCTTTACATTTGCATACCCCAATCCTCCACTATCTGGGTTTAATGGGGGGGGAGAGGCCAGGTATCGTGGCCATCAGGCTCCGGGCTGGCTGTGTGTCCAGCAGACTGGTCAGCAGCTCTGCGTTACATTTTTGTGCTGAAGCATGAAAGGCATTGGATTTGACCAGCGGGTAAAACTGACTCTTAGAAAGTCATTAGACAGCCTGTAGGATCGATGGAGGTCACAGCTCTTACTGCTGCTGTGGGACTGTGTATATACAAACAACATCATGATCTTGATGAAAATGTAGGGGTTTGCTCCCTCCTTCTTTGATTGTGTTGGGACTTTCAAAAAGGACAATTTTGGATCACTTAAATGCTCTCAAACATGCCGTGCTTGTTTTCTTTTTGGTTTGTTTCATGTATAGAGGCAAAGGACCTATCATAAATTAGGAACACAGCCTTCTCTGAATTTCGGCAGGCTCTGAACTCTTCAATCCACATTATTAGACTTACCAACATCCCCGCGTCTTGATACACTCCAAGCATGGCACACCATTAGTGTGAGAATCGGCTACAGTCAAAACTGGCATCTTGGAACGATTCATCAGCACAGAAACAAACCCCCAAGCTTCCCCGGCTGCTCGGTTTGGAGCCTCTGTCGCTCAGGGGTGTCGAGTTTCGGAGCCTCAATGGCAGCCCCCCCTGGCCTCCGCTCATATATTAACCATGCGCTACGCCAGGCTTAAAAAAGGACGGTGGGGCGCTTCCAGACACAATAATGAAACCGACACCGCGGCTGGTGTCAGGGCTCCCGCCAAGAGGCAAGGGTGGGGGGGCGGGACCGGGCTGCGGTGCCGGTGCAGAGAGCGCTCCGGTGTTATTACTGCTGGCGACGTGATGGTGATTGTGAGTGCTGTTGTGCGGGAGGGAGGGAGGGAGGGAGGGAATGGGAGAGGAGAGGACGGGCTCAGGTTAACCCGCAGTGAAAAGAAGCCCTTGTGCTCCGTTTGTGTATGTGTTTCTGTTTTTGTTTTCGTTGCGTTGTGTTCGAACGAGAGCCTCGACTCCGAGGTTGTTCGAGTGTGTGAAACGACACCGACCGCACAATGTAACGCATACAAACACACCAGAGTCCGGTTACACCGCCATCGCCCAGTGTTTTCAAGTTCTTCTGAAACAAATCCTCTGTCACCCACCACAGTTGTTGTCCGTGGTCTTCCGGGCCTTTTGGTGTTCCTGAGCTCACCAGTGCGTTGTTTCTTTTTAAGAATGTACCAAAGAGTTGTTTTGGCCACACTGAATGTTTTTGCTCTCTCTCTGATTGGTTTGTTCTGATTTCTCATGACGGCTTGCTTCTCTCGCAGTGGCAGCTCTTTGGACTCATATTGAGGGTTAACAGCAACAGATTCCAAATGCAAATGTCACACTTGAAATCAAATCTAGACCTTTTAACTGCTTACAATCTTTGTCTTCCGGGTAAATTGCAGTCTTGTACCTTGTATTAATTGATCGTTTGAAGCCACTACTGATCAGCTATAGGGTTCGTATTTTGTGATGAGTGGGAAAGGTTTTGATTGTTTTTTTTGTATTGAGTCCCTGGTGTCTTTCCTTTCACAACCTGTGGACACCCAAACATACTATCTGCATACATTTTATTGAGGCTTCCATTTATTTCAAACTACCACAGCCTTCTCCAAGTCTGCTCTGCAACCCACTGGCCCCGGAGAGCCACAGTCCTGCCTGTCTCAATGGGGCACCATGGAGAACGGCTGGGGAGGGACTAGGGGGGTTCGAAAGAGAACTGAATGGTTCCCGTACTGTCACTCGGAGCTCTGCAGGACCGGTGCTGCAGCGTCGGTGCCAGAGTGACTCCTGATGCCAACCCTAATGTCCCCAAGCTTCGGTTACTCCCGTGTCCTTGGGTTCCTTGTTTCCTTAGTGAAGCGTAGTCCTCTGGGTCGATTTCGTCAATACCTCTGAAAGACACCGAATGCTCACCTCCATTCCCCCCCTCCATGTCCTGATTCCTCTGAGCCCAGGATTTATTCAAGCTTGCTCTTCTTTCAACTTCCTTTCTGAAGCTGCAATATCTTTTTTTGGGGGGGTCAGGCACGGAGCAGAACTGAACAAAACGTTGCATATCATCGCGTAGACCAGAGCCTCCAGAATAAACCTCTCTCGACCTTGGCTGGTGTCGCCCGTTCACCTCCGTGGCCGTGTGGGTTTTCTCTGGGTTTCTTCCCACACACCAGGAGGGGCCACTTCTGAGTCACCCTACCCTGGTCCCTCGCAGCTGCAACCTTCAATAGGAGCCAGGTCACAGCGATACTACAGATACTGCACTTCCAGGCCCTCCTCTCTCTCTCCCTCCCTTTCTGCTCTCCTCTCTCTCACTCTCTGTGTCCCCCTTTATTTCCAATATCAGTCTTCCACGTTTTGACTTTTTATTCTTGTGCAGGAGAGAGAAAAGGAGCGAAAAAAGAAGTGAAGAAAAAGGTAATAAATACAGATGGCAATAAAGCGAGCGGCCATTAATGGAAAGCAATCTATCTGGTAATAGAAATCATTACCCTGGCTTCATTAATAAATAATGTGTTCTCTTTCCTTCCCAGTATCTCTCTCTCTCTCTCTCTCTCTCTCTCTCCTCTTCTCTTCACACACTGCACAGCCGCTCTCAGGTCTTGTGTTTACCTCCAGCTAACATTAACTGTGAAGGTAGGCTTTATTGAAATCCAAGTCGAGGAGGCATGCGTGGTAAATGTATAATCACGCCCTGATCGGGGGACACAGGGTGAGGGGGCCGAGGGGCCGGTAGACGTAGCCGTGGAGGAAAGGGGTTCGGGCAACGTCATCGAAACCGCACACACGATATCTGTGGCAGTGTGTAAAGAGAGGGGTGTGTGTGTAGTGCACAGGGACACATGAAGGTATGGTGCGACTCTGCCCCCCTGCTCTCTTCTGTCAGGCTGGAGAAGGACAATTCATTCACAGCTCGCTCTCCGGGGTCTGTATTTCCTCTGCGGTCTCTGGAACACAGCGTCCAAAATGTGCCTTTTCTACACGTACTATAGAATTTTCAGTCCTCCGCAAAAATAAAACCCTGAAAAAAACAGGTCACCTAATTAAACTCTTCTGTTGTTGTAGAGCAAATGCTACTTGTAGTTAATTAATAAACGAGTGAAGCCGCACTGTTAGTACCGTCTCTGTGTGTGTTATATAAGCGTGTGGGCGGAACCCATGATTTCAGAGGGAAACAATCATAATTTGAAGATGCATACAAAGCTCTGCAAACCCAATCTGCTGGCGTGAGGCGTCAGAGGAGAAACAGTATAGGGAGAAGATGATCTAAGTCGGGAGGAAAATCACTCTCACTGAAGCTCTGGCTGGACTGGTTCTGTTGCAGAAAAAGTAAAATAAATAGATACAGGCAACACTGACAAGAAACCCCCTCCAGCAGTGAGATTCTCACTCAATCTCCACAGACGCTGACCTGCTCTACCCAGGCGCTAGAATAACTGCTTCTCTTTTTGGTGTGGCTCGGCTTGCCAACTTTTCCTCCCATTCTGTGAATCTTTCCGAGCTCTGACTGAATACTTTTTTCAAGTTTGTAGCTGTTGTTGTTTTGTGCTCCCTCCCCTGATTCGTACGTAGGCGTCTTCTACCTTTCAGCAGATTTAAATGCCTATTGAAGTTGCTCTCCGACACGCTCTGCCGAATTAAAATCGCTTTAATCTCGTCAGCCATGGTTGTAGCTCCTCTTCTTCGATGGCTGTGGGAGCCGTAGATCTCTCTCAGGTTTTTAAGAAGGAGCTCATGTTGAGGTGAGCAAAACAAATACTTTATGATGACTATGATTTTTAACATTTCCGGAAATGTTTCAATTTTATTTTTTCCAATCTGCAGTAAAATAACCCACGATTGTCCTTCGCAATCAAAGGCACTCATGTCTCCAACAAGACCCTCTCCAGCAGTTTCTGCAAGATGAGATTGTTTCATAATCAGATGTAATTGATATAATTGGTTAATGTCTTTCTTGCAAATGGCCTTAATGGACTGCAATACACATGCACTGTTGCAAAATCATTTTTTTTTGTTTTTCCTCCAGCCATTTATCTTACTTTATCTTACAAAAATGGAAGCAATTTCTTCCCAGAATCTTTCATCATCCTCGGTGTGTTAAACCAAGCTCAGATTGATGGGTTTTTTGATTATCCTCTGCTTGGAAAGGGACCTCTAACGCTCGATTCTCAAGGCAACAAAAGGGAGCTGTTGTTTTTCTCTTTAATCACCTGAAGACCAGATTGCTCGCTCCATATGCAAAGGAGAAAAAAAAGAACTTAAGTTTGTAAATTTCCATACGTGTGCAATTAATTGGAATAAAGCGGGGAATCGCTCGGGCAGCTGCACGGCGTCGATGAGAGAGCAGGGCCTTTCTATCATACTTTGACTATGTAGATGTAATCTCTCTCCTCTCCCGGGCGTCGGGCGCGGGGAACCTGACATCGCCACGCAGCACGAGACGGATTCATGCGGCCGGCTGGAGAGCGCGCCCATCATTGTGCTGTGTGCAGTAAATTAAATTACCTGGCAGTTTTACGCCATAGACTGTTTGCACCGAATTATCGTATATCAGGTGAAGCGCCTCGCATCATCCTGCGATCACAGTTATGCATATTGCACCGCAGATAGAGGCGAGAGATGGATTGATGGAGGAATTCTTCTACCTCCGCCTCTTGTAGGTCATAATTGGGGCAGGGTGGGGGGTTAGGTTTTGTTTTTGTAGTTTTATTTTATATACAGTATATATATATATATATATATATATATATATATATATATATAATGTGTGTGTGTGTGTGTATTTCTGCTTTGTCAGCTGCAAGGATTTTTCTCTGTGGCTGCGTGAGAATCAAGAGGAAACTACAAAAGAACAGAGTTTAAAGACTCAGCAATCTTTGCATTTCCTCTAGGTTTGCAAAACAAAGTTGATTCAGGAAAACTTGGGTGATAGATATGGTGTAATTAGGACTAAGGGACAAACTCTGATGTAAGTATGTATCACTTCTCCCAGGAGCACTGTCTGAGCAGCTGGGGCCGGGTGAGATGCCGGTCGGCCAATGCGTGTCCTCGTGGTCCAGCCACGTTCCCCTGCTCTCACTCGCCCCCAGCCCACGACGCCCTTCGGGGTTGAGTACGGTGCATGCACCAGGCTCGGCAGCGTTAGACACCCGATCCAGGACCCGTCTCTGAGGACAACGTTCACAGGCTGTCATCATTTTTGTGGACCAGGAACTGTTGTTGGTTATTGGAGGGCCTCCAGTGACGAGGACCAGTCATTTAGTGTTGCAGTGTGTTATGCTGACAACCCATCTCCCTCCTTCTCTCTCTCTCTCTCTCTCTCTCTCTGTGTAGAATTTGAACAGGCAACAGTTTCCCTCTGAGCAGATTGCTGGGGATCAAGCAGCTTTCCCATCTTCTAAAAAAATGAAGATCTGTGGTTTTCTCTTCCAAGACTGTCTGAGCTCTTGAGCGTCTGATCTCCCCCTCGTGTAGGATGCGGATCTCAAAGTGAATAGTTGTGTGTAGTTCAGAGAGGGAGCGAGGAAGGTAAGGAGGCTGCCCACACTGTAGACACCAGAGGGGGATGCTGGGATGAAAGGGGCGGAGTCTCGTCTCTTTGCAAACACTCCCATCAGCCTCCCTCTATGATGAGGCAACAAGCGTAGACTGATAGACTGGAGATTTACTTATGTTTTTCTAATGTTTTAAATGCGTTTTATTTTCTATTTCTCTCGGAAAGCAAGAGCGGGTTCATCGTGGGGCTTCTGGTTTCAGCGGCAGCTTGTTTCTGAACGTTAAAATATTCCACGCGGTCGGCTTCCCGCATCGTTCAAGCGCTC
Source organism: Amia ocellicauda (assembly GCF_036373705.1). NCBI lineage: Eukaryota > Metazoa > Chordata > Actinopteri > Amiiformes > Amiidae > Amia > Amia ocellicauda. The sequence continues at coordinate 46,055,770 of NC_089856.1, forward strand.
AGAATCCAGAACAAGATCGACCTCAAGGACAAGATCAGTGACGCAGCGCAAGGGGAATGTAAGATTAGGAGCTCGGCCAAATCAAACCCTTGACCTTCCAGTGAATCTCAAAGTACAGACCTGTAATTCACTGCCAGAAGCACAATATCTACGACACTCGAACCACAGTGGGATTGGGTACGTGGTTGTAATTTGCGATTTTGTGGGTAGGCTTTGATTTGGCCCAGGCCTAGGTGGAGATGAGGACTGATAATAGAGCTAGGAAACATTTTGGGCCCACTTCCCTAGCTTCCAGCGTGTCACATTCTGTTGAGGCTTCCTCCCAGCTGTCACTGTGTCGATAAAAACACACCCAGCTGTGGAAATACCTGTCCCGTCCCATCCCCCCTCTCTCTTTCATACACACAGGCACAACAGGATCATTTCAGCTCAGCGTCTTTCTTTTCATCTGTCTGGACACCTTGCGTACTAATGAACTGGTAATGATGCAGCTCTGGCACTATCAGCCGGAGAGGAGACGGGTCTGGCAGTGCGATGGGCGCAGGAGTGAGAGGCGCTCATTAGTTTTTGTTGACGGAGGTTCGAGCTTTAGTTTGTCTGCCGAAGAGAAACTTCTTCAATGTGAGCGCGGATATTTTTTCAATTACATTTTTTGGATGGCGTGTGGGTCCATCCCCGAAGAGGTTCCCACTCTGTGCACTTCATTTATTTATTGGCTTCCCTTTCCTTTCCTCCTCGTCCTTGTTGTTGTTCAACGGCGGACGTCTGCAGGAAAGTTAAGCATTATCTCTCCAGCGCAGGCCGGCAGTTTCTTACGAGGAGAGAAAAAAGACTAAGTGAAAAAGAAACAACTCTCTCTCTCTCTCCCATACACACACACACACACACACACACACACACACACACATATATATATATATATATATATATATAGAGAGAGAGAGAGAGAGAAAGAAAATCCCCAAATGACTGGAGCAATAATTAAATGTTAAGAGTTTCTATTTTGGTGACGGAACACAAAAATGTGTTTTAATTAAAGAGGTGGCCGGTGTAAAGATGCTATCGGGCCACTTTAAAAGGACGGAAATGTATTAATCCAGCCCGGCGTGAGGCTGTCGATAGCAGCGGTATTAACTGTCCCTGTAGTCTCCCATCCAGCTAATGAAGATCGCCGACCTCTCTGATGAAACGGGGTTTCACAGGGTGGGGGAAAAGCAGAGCTTGCCGAATGGACAAAAGTTTCCATTTTAACCCTATTGCTGCTTTGAGTCGTGGGCAGAGAGATGCCTGGATGTCTAACGCCTCTTCTCTTTATGAAACAGCGGTCTGGTCATCGGTGCTCCTGGACGGCTCATATAATCCTACAGTTTGACTACTACATCTAAAGAGCCAACTGATTATTTATATTGACGGCAATTAATTAAGCCGTTATTCTTTCGCCTGCAGCTGTACTACTCTAGTTACAATCATAACCGTTCGGTAATCATTCTAAACCCATGTCAGATCCAGGAAAGATGAAGGTTCCCATGAAAGGCAAGGCAGGCGTGTTTTATATTCAATCGCAGACTTCATCATAGCAGCGTTAGGCAGGAAGTGGTTAAAGTAGGAGAGGAGAGAGGGTCACAACTAGCCAAGGTCTGCCATTGTTAGCGATGAACACAAAAGCGCTCTCCTCCTCCCGCTGCGTGCCGGCGCCGGCGTGTTAGTTCACATTCTTGCCCTCGGGTCTATAGAGGAGAGAGAGGCGGTTTTGTGTGTCGGTTCGTGACTTGCCGTCGTACAGCGACTGATTGTTAAGCTGTGTAGTCGATGCCCTTACTTTTGTCCTTTCATGGTCAGATTTATATAACGTGGCTGTTTTCCCAATCAGACTGTTGTATAATGTGGTAGAGTTTTATTAAATGCATTTTCCTTATCTTCGGTGTCGGATTCATGTTTTTTCCACTTGAGCAACTGTACACTTCACCAGTGATGTCTCTACCCCACCCCCGCATCCCCAGACCTACACCCAGGACTGTGGGGGTCTTTTCAGCATCTGAGGTAGCTGCAGGGCCCACTGGCACTTAGCTAACAAAACATGGCTTTCAACAGACAGATCGCTCGCTAATCTCAAGAGCTGGGTGGACAACCATTCATCGACAATTAAGAAGATCAAACTCGGATGCGTTGTGTTGCAGCAGCTCTCTCTCTCTCCCTCTCTCTGTGAGGAGTGTGGCTGTGTCAATGATAACCCCTGATGCAGGAGATGGAGTAAAAGCCCTCTGAGAGATGCGTGTTCCAGTTTGGAAACTTTGATTAATAGTTAAATAAATAAGTGGCTCTTGCGATCCAGCTCTTGCAGGGCCTTTGCGGTTGATATCTTCAGAAGTCTCTGTGTCGCTGCCGGTGAATACAGTTGCGTGCGATTTTGAGAAGAAGTAGTAACTAAGTGATCAAGGATCCTATCCAGTCTGTTTGTGAATGTTCCCAAATTGTCGCTTCAGCCACATCGCTGGGGAGTTTGTTCAGATTGTGACGCCTCTCTGTGTGAAGAAGTGTCTGATCCTCAACTGTTGAACATGTCTGAAATTAATAATAACAGCAGTAATAATCATTAGACGAAGAAGAAGACATTAAAGAAATGTTGGCTTTAATGAAGTAACTTGGGAGTGCAGTGATAATTAGTATGAAACAATACTGGTGCACCGAGGAGCAGGACTGGCTAACACAAGTGCAATATATCCTAACATGTCATTGCCCTTGCCTTGTAGGAAAAAGTCCTGGTAAATATGTCTCTCTGGTTGACAATAATGTAAAAGTGTGCTGTATGCATTGCTGGTCATAACAGATACAAAATGTGCTTGTTGATGGTTTGACCCTTCAGTCCTTTAGTGAAGTTTGTGTGCAGGTTTTGTCTCTCTTTGTTGTTGTTGTTGTCGAAAAAATCCTCTTCAGAAAGATTACTGCCGAAACCGAAATAGCATATGAATGACAAGCTGCAATCACAACTGCTCTAGCAGATTATACAACGTTGATTGCATTGCATTGTAATAACCCCCTAAATTTAACAGGGGTTCGTTAGCAGGAAATGGATACGATTCAGGCAAATTACTTTATTAATTGCTCTCCTAAAACTCCATTAATCGTCGGCAAAGAGTGACGAACGGGCTGGGACTTGTTTGGCACACGTGTTCGGCATGCTAACGAGTTGCATTTAGATTTTGATCAATTCCTTCTGTGCTGTGTTTTTCTGGAAACCAGCTTTGGTCGGCCTTTGACCTGCAGACACTCAACTGTCTGCGGTGGAGCTTAATCAGCCGCTATCTCCTGTGTACATAACCTCTTTGGCTGGGTTTCAGGCTTCCTCAAGGGCAGGCAGGAGTTGAGGACGCGTGCCAGAGGAGAGAGTTGTGTCTCGGAGGCCAAGACAGGCCAGGCAAACCGATAACCCCCACCTTGCGCTACAGTCCGATCCACTTTTCGTGAAGCGCAGGTTGTGTTATGAGTTGTACGATAGATGTAGGAAAGCCGAGTACCATTTGTATATTTATCAAAGCTGGTCAAGGTGTTTTGAGACATGCATGAAGTTACAGTGATTGAAAAACCTACGGTGCAAAGAGGGCCGAGTTGGTTTCCCAGCTCTGTACAATATGATGGGTGTGTGTGTGTGTGTGTGTGTGTGAGCGATCAATCATGGGTCCTGTAAACATTTTGAAAGTCTCTCCCAATTCATTTGAATCCTCTATAAGATTATTAAATCACACAGCTTCTGCAGTTGTAGGTCTACAGCCATACATGACCCGACTGTGTCGATCAAATAACAAAAAGCGCTAATACCTTCATAAGGAAGCGAGAGATGGAAGCCATTAGTTGATTAAAAAGCTTCCATTCACAAGCGGCGGTGATGCATCGCACCAGCTCCATAATGGGATAACGAGGCGTCCTGTAATTGAACGGCCTGTGAAATATGCCTCCAAATAACCTAAAATAAAGACAGATAAACACTTGTAAATCGTGCCCTTTGTGGAGACTGCGATGAGGAGTGATTTGTCAGTGGCCTTTTAGTGAGCACTAAAATCATAGAGGCAAAGTAACCCCCCCCCCCAAAAATCAAAAAGTGTAAATTAATTATATCATTAAAAGTGGAACACCAAGAGTGATTTCTCTAATAAGAACGCCAATTAGATGTATCGACACGGAAAGAACGAATTTCGACTGCGGCTTTCATTAGGAGATTTAAAAGCCATTAATCTGCAGAGAACATTTGCATACATTATTAAACATGACGGGGCTGGGATTGCTGCAGGCGGCGTGATTTAGCTCTGAAGTATGCTCCCAATTTGCCACGGTAAACAATATTTTTTTGCAGTCTGGGTTTTCCACTCTGCATCCTCTCGAACGGTTCACCGAGGAGTCTGTGTCTCATCTCGCGGACTCGTGTGTGTGTTTGTTATTTATTTATTTGTTTATTCATTGAAAGTCCTGTGGAAGTGTTCCGCTCGTGAAGGCTGTGTGGCAGCCGTAGTGCATGCTGGGAGTTGAGGATATGGTGGTTAGCTTCCTGTCAACAGTGCTCAAATCCGCCTCTCTGCTACCTAATGGCACCAATTATTGGTTCATTAGTTAAGGGTAACAAGACCGAATTACAGCAAGCGCCCTTGACACGGGTGTAATATGTATGCAAGGCTGCAGGCACAATCAAGGCAGTGTCTGTGTGGTGCCTGGCGTGTGAGACAGGGGCCCGAAACTCTCGTGCGCAAAGCTAATGTTTACACAACAGGTGTGGAAGAGGAAAAACAGGACCGGGGGGCGTCTCTGTTCGTCTGAGGTGCAGACTGCAGCCTGGGCACTGGGTTTTCATGCGGCTAATCAGCCATGCAGGAAGAGTTCTTGAACTCGAGCAATCAAGCGTGTTTCTTAAATACTCCGCAGCTAAATCAATAGCAATAACACACTCCAAATATTGGCGACGTCAGATTTTAATACACAGAGCAAATATTGGAGCTGGGCAGCGTTAACATGATTCCAGGCGCTTATCGCGGCAAACAAATAGACCGTCCGCTCCGGTGGCCGTCAGGAAACTCTGTTTGCTGTTCCGCTGCCCGCTGCACCGAGTCTCAGCCGCGCTGCTGAGGCTCACTTGTGACCCGTCGCACCGGCTCAAGGTCACAACGGACTGGCTTAGATTTCTGTCCCAGGCTATAGGACAAACGTATCTCCGCAATAAATGATAACTAGTACATTTTGTTCACAATCTAATTTTATTTTCTCTCTGTTAAAAAAGAGAGAGAACAGGTTCATGAATTAGGTTTCTGATTTGGTCATTTTGGTGATCTTACATATCAAGATGCTTACTGGAGGAATTTGATGAGAGCTTGAAGTCACAATCTATTAAAAATAACATACCTCTGCTAGTTATCCTTAATTTGCTTGTTCTTCATTAGGAAACTGATTATGCGTACAATTTAACTCCTGGTGAAGCACATCGTAAGGGTTTATGGAGACAGAGAGTATAATGTATAATGAAGTTGTCTTCATTGTTATCACGTACATTGTGTGTCTGTTTGATTGCCTCATGCATGACACCTTTTCAAATGGTTAAAAATAAATGAATGCGCCCTGAGAGATGAGTCAGCAGTTACAAATAGCTTACAAATAGGTAATTGGAGAAAATGTCATGTAATGAGCTGAAAGGATGGGAATGTGAGAGTGCTCGATTGGCCAGTGATCCTGGGTTCGAGCCCTGGCTCTAGTGTGCTTCACCTTGGGCTCGGTCTTTTGAATTGACGCACAAGGGCAGGTCGGTTGTCGGAGGCGGTTGCTGACCTCCTGGGTCCTGTAGGGCAGCAGCCAGGTCTTTGTTTTTATTCCGCTTGAGCTGTGAATGATTTAATCCAGGCATTCATTTGTTTAATTGTACATATTAAGCATTATTTCCAAGGTTGAAAGCAGGTGGTGCTGCTGTTGACCCACAAACCCCTGCATTTCTGTGGCCCTTCAGCACAATGAGCTGCCCACTCCTGATATGGCCGCTCTTGCCCTGGAGTGGTGGGGTCCACTGGTGTCCATTGCGGCCCATGGCGGCTCTACGGCCCTGAACGATCTCCACCTGTAAAACAGCTGACAGCAGGTGGCCATGAGACCATCGTTCGTTCATTTAGGGGTCCACTGAAGAGCTCAGCTGGAACGAGCCAGCCGTCACAGGGTTCCTCCAGGACCGTTTATCACAAGAAACTGTGCCAGCACTTTGACAGACTTTGGGAACCTTTTGGGGACTGCCTACGCCTGGCATTGAAGGCCTGTGGGCGACACAGAACGGGGCGGTTTCCTCCCCGTGCCCCTCAGGAGGGGTGAATGAGGGAGTGCAGTGGGTGTGCTTTTCTTTAAACCCGTCTTCCGTGTCGATACCCGTCTCCGCCTGGCGTGCCAACGTGTTTCATTCGGGAAAGATGGCCTGATAAAAAATTGATAATTCCGAAATGGCCTGTGTTCTCCTCTGTAGCGGCTTCCCGGGTGATTTATCAAGTGGTTTCTATAGCACAGCTCAAGAGCCGATTAACCCTGAGAGCTGAGCGATGGAAAGAAGAGGAGGGAGGAGGAGGAGGAGCGGTCGGGGCAGGAGGGGGTGCTGATAAAGACATCTCTCCGGGCTCCTCTTTTGTGCGCTGACCCTGGCTGTCTTTGTGTGGCTGTCAGTCTTCACTCCACTGAATAGCCGAGCGCCGAGCCAGCAGGTGCTTTGCCTCCTTTGTTTCCCCCGGCACAGATTAACCCTCTGTGCTCTGTGGCGGAGGATCGCCGGACTCAGAGCTGCAGCCGGGCAGCGCTGTGCTGGAGCAGTTCAATACGGTTGGCAGGCTGCTGTATCTCCTACCACCCCAGGGCGGGTGATCTTTGAGTCCTCCACTGCTCCCGGGGGGCAATCGCACTGGTTCCTCTTGAGACCGCCATCTTTTTTTTTTGTATATATCCACATTTCCCCTCCAGCTGATGGTTTCATGATGAGCTCTGATCAAACAAGCTGAGAGCGAATGATTAACTTTCCAGCTGGTGAGATTCTGTCTCTTGGGGCTGCGCTCAAATTTCCAGTAGACCTTGGATGAGGTGTCTCTTATACATCGGAGGGTGGGGGGGCAGTGTTATATAACTGCTATCTCATCTAGTCCTCAGCTGAAGTCCATTGCACACCTTTCTGTGGGGCCCCTAAGGGTAAAAAAACAAGATAATTAATAACTCTCTGCTCTCTCCTAGTCTGAAGTTTAATGTCACCAGAGCTCCACTTCCAGGAGGTTTACAGATCAAAGCACTGGCCAGGATTATTAAACAACAAGACCAGTTGTGATAGCAGGGCAGGATGGGGTGCCATTTGATTGCTCTTGTATGCCAGAGCGTCCCCTCTGTGAGCTCCCGGGTCCCCTGGCCCCCCGCCAGCGCGCTGATGGAAAAGCGCTGAGAGGCTGCTTATCTCATCTACATAAACATTTCATGAAAACCCAGGGCTGCGCTCTCTCATTTTTATGATGCCTCTTTGGACTGCGGTGGTGCTGTGGGGGCGTGGGGGGGCGGGCAGGGCTGGCTGCTGGTGGTGGCGGCGGCCTGGCAGCGGGGACGTAAAGCTCACTGCACCATGACAGGGAGGCAGGGGCTGGGGGAGTGGGGTGAGATGAATTTAGGTGGGCCACCATATCAGGTGTGAGCAGCAGGCCCTTCAGCCTCACTTTGTTGTGAGGATTGTCAGGTGTTGCTCTCGGCCGCCTCTAACTCGCATATTTTACAGCGGCAGTGACTCACGGTGTGCGGCTGTGGCCGATCACTGCACAGTGGCGGTCCCTCTGACCCGGCTGCCACTCACAGCTCACTGCCAGTGCAGTTGTCCATCCACTGGCCAGTCCCTCACCTGCCTGGGATTCTCACTGCTCTCCCACGGAGGGGACCGCAGTGCACCGGGACACGGGATATCCATTCCAGCCGCCGTTCTTCACTGTTCTCTGTGCTTCGAGAGGCTGTTTCTTTCTTCTCTTCTTCACGTGTGGCTCTGAGGAGACCGTGTGAGCCGATGGTGTTTCCGTGACCTCGTCCATCCATCCCAGGATTAATGAGAGGGGTGATGTTAGCGTGGCGTTATTGTTGATAGTGATTTACCAGGGACCGTTGCGAGGAGGACTTATTGTCATTCCAGTTCCAATTTTTTTTAATGTATTTATATTTTTTGGCAGTTTCTCTAAGTGCAAATGTGAGAAGGCGAGTGAATGCCTCAGGGCCTGGTTTTATGTTCTTCGTAGCAGCAGAAAATACAGCAAAGTCCTCCAGAGGAGAAAAAGAAAAAGGATTGTAATGTTCCTGAATGTGTTTTTAATGGCTTTGCTAAAAGTGATCATGGTTCTAATCCCTCATACCGGCCCGGCCTGTCGGGGGGGGGACAGTCACAGCATGTGCCGGTCTGAACCGTCCCTCCCTGTCTGAGCTGCACCGGTCTGCCCCGCATTAGCTTAGAGAAGTGACAACGCCAGCATATTGACGGGGCCAGCGGCGGGATATCGATGATGGATCTGGCATTGTTAAATAAATTATGACAATAAAGCGGTGGTGGTTATAGACTCGGTTTGCCCTCGACCAGGAGAGTCTCCATCCCGTACCCCTGAGCGGACACAGCCAGCGCAACACAAATGTGATGAGTGCGGAGATTTGCCAGGGAGGTCATTCATCTATATCTCGGCAAAACACCCTTGTAACGGAGTGCGGGGGCCGCCTTGGCCGGGGTCCTGCTACCGGTCTCCTGAGTTCCCTCACATCTGTCTCACTCACCTGGAAATGGATCTACTAATGAACACGTTCAAACCGGGGAATTGTTAGGACATCCTCAGTTCTCTGTCTTTGGTTTCCTCCCCCCCCAAGCTCCTGCTATCATACCTGCTGTGGTACTTCATTATCCGAGAGACTTAGCGCTGTACATTCGATCAGTGTGGTTCAATAATCGCTTTCTCCAGAAAAATGAACAGTCTGGGCTCTGAACGGCGGCAGAGGAGAGAGATGCGAGGAGCGATACAAAAAGGAAACGCCACGCAGAGGTGATTAAACGGGTCCGTGGCGGCTCGTACCAGTCACTGTGACAGATCCCAGATCAATTCTTATTCGGAGGTGTATGAATCATGCTTAAAGAAGCGACACCTGCTCAGCGTCGGCTGTCTTTTGTCTCGCTAACTATATGAGTCTGGCCGAGGCGCTATCGGAAATGAAAATCCCACTATCGACTGATCGCCAGTGGACTCCTGACACTCGCGGTGGTCAATGGCGGCTCTGAGACAGATTTTAAAAACCAATACAAAACATGATTTGCTTGCCTGCGATTCCCCGCAGTCTTTAGGGACGGTTTTGTTGCCTAACTAGAGGTCCTCGGGACTTCATAAATAATTTAATTAGGAGTAATTACTTTCGTTAGCGAGCTCGGCTTATCCCACATGGACCCTCTCTGGAACCTGCTGACGAGTGTCTTTAAATTAAAAACTTTGTTACTGTGCGTCTGGCAGCCACACGCACCCGGCGCACGGGCGCTTTAATGAGGTACAAATTAAACACAATTGGGCTCCAATAAAGTCCTGTGCGTTCACGAGGAGTCGGTCCTTTATCTCCGTCTGGCAAACGAGGAGGTCTGAGACTCCGGGGGGAAGAGAGGGAGGAAAAGGGACCAGCGCTCGATGCTGTTGTTGTTTAATTAAAGCCACATTCATTTGACTAGTGTTGAAAGTTTGTGTGTTGATTTTGAGCGTCACGAACATCAGAGCTAAGGCATCGAAGGAAGGTTGTATAGACTGATTTTAACCTTTATTCCTGCTTTTCCCTTTGCATTTCCAACTTCGTGTGTTGTAGTGCGGATTTGCTTTTACCCTGTTGTATACCTGCCCTCGGGCATTGTTAAACATGGTCATCGCTGTGCAGCACATTTATTAACCCCTTCAGTTCAGGTCTGTGGGCACAGTGGTAATCCTTAAACTCAAATGCTCAAATGCTTTTCTCCGGAGGATGTTTGGAGTCTGTCTTTTCGGCAGTGTGAGATCCTGCCCAATCGGCTTCTTGGGTTTTTGCCGATCCAGGGCTCCAGAGCAGTCCAGGAAACATCTCCCGACTCTGAATTCACGGGGATTTAACGATTCCTGGCCAGATGTTCACCGGACATTTCCCACGAATTACATGTGTGGCATATTTAACACTTAACAACCTATTCTGATGTATATGATTATGACATGTTCAGTGTTTATGATTGACAACACTGGATTTTACCAAGGGTTAATCCTTGAATTAAAAATATAAATTAAAAAGATTACAATCCATATTGATCCCATTCGTATGTATGTATGTTTTAGCCGCCCCAGTCATTGTCAGTCGTGAACTGGAGAAAGCAGTGGGTTTCTAATGACCGTGTGTTTCTCCTGCAGCGTCAACAAACGGCAACACAAACGACCGTGTCTGGGAAGGACACCCCCACCCCCTGCAGCCAAGGTCTTTGGAGGGAAGGAGAAAAAGAAGAAAGAAAAAAAATGGAAAAGTGTTGACCACAGCAGAATTGGTGTAGGAGAAACTCAAGGGGACCCCCCCACTCCTCCTCCCAGCTCCCTTTGTGATCGTGACAGTGGGGGGTGGGAAGACGAGAGAGAGAGAGAGAGAGAGAGAGAGCTGTCCTTCATGTGTTGCTGTATCTTGTCAGGCAAGCATTCCTTCAGTGGCGAGTATTGTAATGACCAACTGTCACTTTTGATAGATTTAACCCCCAATGGCCTGTTTTTGCAAATATACCTACGATCCTGCTCCGGGCGTGGCATTGGGAGGCTCTGTGACATCACTCTGTGACTCTTCTGTGCAGCTCAGCCGATCCATCCATCATTAAGCGGCGGTTAGAGGGCCGGCGCGTTTAGTTGGCTCTTCAGTCCGACAACCCTGCAGCTTCTCTGGCGTCGCTTCCCCTCTGTGACAACTGCTGGATGGTTCATATTGAATCTCCGTGCTTGCTAATGACCCAATCACACTGAGATGGCCGATTGAGAGCAGGAACAAGTGCAACGACAGAGGATCTCCAGCCATTCCTCCTCGTGTGCCAATAGAGGTTATCAAACAGATTGAGTCGACCGCAAACAGGAGAGCGAGAGAACAATAACCAAAAGAATAACTAGACAACCTACGCTTACAGCAACGCAAACACCAGCTAATCCATCTCGGAGGAGGTATTCATGCCGTCTCTCCAAAAATGTGTTTGCTGCGGGCGTTTCTCATCCTGTCGGTATTGATCTGTCTGTAGTTGTGTAGAGCGCCGCGTGAAGGGACTGGCAGTGATGTCTCAATGCGGCCGGGCAGTGACAAGAGCCACACTGAACTGAACTGGGCTATTTCCTCAAGACACATGCATACAGATGCACATCCCCGGGCCTCTGTGAATGTGAGTGAGTCTAGTTCAGTATGTGTGTGTGTGTGTGTGTGTGTGTGCGTGATTGTGCTGTAGCCTGTTCTTGACCAGCCCTTGCCTGTTTCAGCCTAGACCTGCCAGCGCCTCGGTACCGCAGCAGTCGTTTCCCTCAATGGGAGCTTTTGACAGCTTCCAAGGCCTGCCAAAGGGAATCTCTCTCTGTCTCTCTCTCGTGCAGGAGAGGGGTGCATGTTGGCTTGGGGCAATCTTGAATGGATGACAGTTTCATTGAGAAAAATCATTGTGTGTGCGTCTAACTGAGTGCGCACAGTCGCACACACACGCACCATTTCCAGCATCCACTCCATTGGCACGCACAGATTGCAGGCCAGCATTGTCACAGGGGTGGTCTGTTCTCGTCCCTTCTTTGGTATAAGAAGCCCCTGCCCTGAGGGACACTGAGCTCAACGCACGGCTGTGTCCTCGTTGGTTTTGGCACACAAGGCGTATTCGTCTCGGTTTCTCAGAGGATCGGCGGTTTCTCCTCAGGGCCACACTGCACCCTACGTCTCTGTGCGTCGCCTCCGTTTCCAACATGCCGTGGGGCTGAACTGTGTGCCCACACACAGCGTAGCGTCTTCAGCTTTGGCCGCAGCTGTAACGTATTCCCAGGCAGGCCCTGTCTGTATGGATTACAGTGGAGGCACCTCCTTATCGGCTTGATCGATGACACTCATTCCTCCTCTGGCCTGGTTCCACCCGTTCTCAGTGCCGCACGTGGACTCTCTCAACCTGGGTGCCCCCCACCCTGTGGTCCCGAGCCCCCGTCTCTCCCAGCGTCCTGCAGCCCAGTTGGTACTACAGCCCACCTGACACGCATTGACCATGTATTGATAATTATAATAATAGGGACATAATAGAAGAGAAAAAAAAAGCCTTAACAAATTCTTGGCAATACTCTCCTTTTTTCCCCGCTGCTGGTTTCCTTCCCAGAGGACGCGCTGTGTCTGCGCAGTCGTGCTCTGAATCGCAAGCGTGTTGTCAGCTGCACTTCAGCCCTGCTTTCCCCATTACATATTTAAAGATTTTTACCTTATAAGCTGTTGGGGGATTTTACCAGCTCTGCAGGCACTTCATATTAAAGTGGAGCTTTGAAACGGGAATTATACCCCCCCACAAAATAAATCCTTTGAATGTGTTATCTTTTCTTCCACCACATAATCTGTGATCAATTTTTTAAAGTTCTCATTCATTAACTTGGAGCAGGGAGAGGAATCGAGTCGCTGATGTTTCACATGAAATCCAGTCTGAATGAATGTAGTGAGTCAGAGCTGAACTATATACCGCAGCTCTGATGCCATATTTAAAGAGAGGGAACTATCATCTGGCACATCTGTTGCACAATTCGAATACCCTGACACGGAGTTCAGGTGACTTAAAAATATAGGGATATAGGGAATTTAATTTGTATTAAAATGTAATTGTATATGTATCAGTTTTCCATAAGGGTTAGAGGTGTATTTACAGCCATTTTTCCTTTAACTATATAATTTCATATAGAATAGAATTATATATGTATTAATGTGCATTTTCCATTAGGGGGAGAAACACAGAAGTAATGAGTTTTGCCAAAACAAACACGCATCGTCTGTACTGCCGTGTTGTGTTTTGTGTGGAACGCTCACTAGGTGTTGTAAGAAATCAGTGGGTAGGTGGAGCCTTGTTAAGGCAGATTCAGGCTAATTGGTCACATGTCTGTGTTAAGTGGACTGGCCTGCAGTTGACACTGATCGCAGGATCTGGTGAGAGTCGACACATCTGAGAGGATTAATATCCAGTTAAATTGTTCTTCAAAAGCCGGAGGAAGTGGGTCTATCGGATAATTATTTATTATGTTCCGTAATTGGCAAACGTTCAAGCTCGGGGCTTTAAATCTGTTCGTTAAGGATTCGCAAGTTGTCTGAGGCAGTAGATTACTAATGCAGCCTGGCTAATTTAATTATGAAAGTGTGATAAAATTAGTCAAACAATCACGGGGTATTTCTGTCACGTTTACACCAGACCCGAGCCCTGCGTGTTCTGCCATTGTCTGACTAATGAGTTTCTCCGCACTCATCACAGCAGTAATGCGAACTGCAGTCCTCGCCCTGGAATGTGATACTTACCGTTCTGTTTGTGTCTGTCTGTGCCTGGAATTGTAAGAAGACATAGAGAAATAAAATGGATGGACCCGAGAACAAACGGGGATTTGTGACATCACTGAAAGAGTGATCATGTTAAAATGGAAATGGGCCGGACACGAAGAACAGATCGAAGATGGACAAAGGAAGATATTGAATGGCTCCCAAGAGATGAGAAAATACCTAGAACAGGGGGTCCCAACCCTGGTCCCGTAGGACCCCCTACTCTGCTGGATTATGTACTTTAATTCTGCAGAGCTTTGTTTGTCCAGTGCTTGGGTCTGGATTTCCTCCAGGTCTTGTGAATACTATGAAGCATCCTGTGCAGCCAACATCGATGGCCACCTAAAAGTGTGATAGCACACCATCGCACAAAGCCACACAGTCCCCTGCAAGAGCTGCTCAGGAGCCCAACAATATCCACCTGTTGTCCTTGTAGTTCTGGTAACACTTTATATGATATAGATACATGACACTCTTTAGCATCTGGAATTGGAAAACCTTCTTTGTGAGTTTCAGACTGGGGTACTTCCTTGTGGTGAGAGTGTTACAGCACATCTTTACAGACAGCTGAAGCACATCAATGCACAGACCCTCCTCCTCGTGTCAGGCGTCCCACTCTGACAGGCAGCAGCTGGTGAAGGCCAGATGTCGGGGGCAGCACCGGGAGATCGGGGCCTGTGTGTGAAATGCCCTTACAGGCGGCACCGTGCCCCCCCGGCCCCTCACTGGCGGCCTGGCGCTGTGACCGACTCTGCCGTCCTGCTTCCATCATTCTCTGCAGCGCTTGGATGAATTAAACATGAAGCCCCTGACCCGGGCGGCAGGGAGACGCGCAAGGTGTTTGACTAAACGCAGCGATTATTGTCGCCTTATTAGACCAACAGGAGACGCGGCTCCGCGAGTTGTGTTTGAATGGGAGTCCTGAATCGGCTGTCGCTGCTCTGTCAGCTGCATAATAACACAACGCAGACTGCTGTATGGTCTTCTTTTTTTTTTTTTTTTTTTTTCCTAGAAGTGATTTCCTCCAAGGATAAGATAAACAAGAAGGGAAAGGCAGCAAAACCGATGCCGTACAAATGTATCGTGTCATAACCTTGAAAATCGCTCTTGCACCCTGCTGTTGGTGTGGATTCATTCTATTAAAAATACTTCACATGCCTCTTAATGTGTTTTTTACTTTATGGAGACCAGTCACTGTATCACGCAGCTCCAGCCTGTGTGAGCTATACACACCCCATTAAACACCTACAAGATAACAGTGTCGTTGTGCTTTGTTGTTTTTTTGTTGTTAGAGCTCCATACGTTTTCTGTTTTAGGCCGGTTCTGCCCTGCGGTGCTGGAATCCAGAAGGCTCTGTTGGTCTCTGCATTTCCAGCGCCTCAGGAACCAGGAAAACACCTCTTTCAATCGCGCTAATGAATCGTTTTGTTCTGTGATGAAGAGCAAGCGAAAGGCCGGTGGCGTCGCAGCCCGTATGAGTCCGGTGGGGTTGGGACCGGGTTTGAGACCTCTGTTACAGTGCTGACTAACACTGCCTTTATTGAGCTGACCTGTTGTCGTACACTGTTTGTTGAGGTAATCGACCCCTGCAAGAGAGGTCTGAGACGGCCCGAGCTTCATATGGAGAGGACCCTCACAGACCATGATCATGAATAGACAAACTATATTACAGTACTGCCAAGATTTTTTCACAAAAACAGAAATGTGTTTTTGAAATGTTGACCTTTTTGACCTTTTTCCTCCATTACAGTCTATGGGAAATGTTTTTGTTGAAATACCACTCATATTGAAATTTGGAGGAGTTGTTGGGTGAAAATACCATAAGAAATGAAGGAATAATTTGCATTTAAAAAAGGCGGAAAGGCGGAAAAGTTTAGAGTACATGTGTACCACAAAATACTCATGAGGGCCATTTCTTCATTATAAGGGCCACATGCATGTGGGGCCACTCAAATGAAAGCATACAAACTACAGAATCAGTTTCTGTATTGTTGATCATGATTAGACACACTATATTGCAAGGCTACCACCCTTTTCTCTAAGATAAATAATAGCATAATATTAATTTTAGGATTTTATGAAACAAATATCAATGTAAACTTATTTTTCTTACAATTTTGCCTTAAAGTACTAGTCAAAATACATCTTTTAAAACAAACTGGGTGACAATTGGATAAAAACTTAAGGAGTTATGATCATTTACTTTTGTATGTATAAAAAATTGCAATTCTAGAACGAGTAAATGTTTCCCCTACTGTGCAAGTCAATATCTCAAAAGAGCAACATCCGATCTTCACAGCCTCAGCATCATTTCAAAGCCCTAAGTCTCTAGTTTGATTTTTCATTAATGCCATAATGCCAGCATTATTAATAGATATATCTCAATCTGCTGGCGTGTTGAAAACAATGGTGCTGAGTATAAAGAGTTAAGCTTGAATCCACTGTCAGGCTTCCTGCCTAGACACAGAGCCCTGCCATTTTAAAATGAGCACTTTTGCACGTAACTGACACAACATTGAGCACAACTCAGAGGGCCCACACACATGCGCATGCACGCACGCCTCAGTGCCTGGTAGCTCGGCCTTGTGTGCCTCACGTAGGGCCAGGCTCATATTTACACAGAGGGGAGAAGTGAGAGCGTTCCACCACGTATGCATTTCATGCTCATTCTAATGTGGCAGTCCTATGTAGAGTCGCCATATTAATAAAATGTGATGTTCACTAGACAGGTGGAAACGACTCAGTGGGAGAGACCGTCCTGCCAGTTCGTGGACTGGTGGATCTCGCTCGGCCACAGTCGCTGAGCGCAGTTAAATAACTCTGAGCCTCGGCGTTCAGGACCCGAGGCGGTTGATCACCTTATGAAAACAGAAATCAATCGGGCACCTTTCCCTCTCAAGCCATGTCCTCCTGTCTGGGAGCAGCCTTGGCGAAAATATTGGAACTGCATCCACCGCAGCTTCACTGTTCACTACTGTAGTGGGATTGACGGCCTGTATGCACTTTAGGAAACTAAGTGAGTGATAATTGCGTGCGTTTGCAGCGGCAGGGTTTGGTGCCTGAAACAATCCAATAACGAGGCTAAACACACATGTATTTATTCATCTGCTGAAACCTCCAGCTCTGCAACCCCAGCCACTATTAAGTCACCTCAAATCCCCCCCAAACCAGATAGAAGAAGGACTGCATCTCCTTGCCATCCTTCCCCAGCATCTCGGACCGGTGTCTCCGTGCGGCCGCTGCCCGGGCCCAGTGAATGAGCCCCCAGCCCTGAATGGACTCACCCCGAATGAATAATTAACAGGGCGCAATGAATACAGCAGTGTGTGAGTTTTGTATAGTTTCCCCTCGTGTCGCTGTGTGCGCGACTGTGCTCTGTATTCACTGGGCAACTTCGCACCGAACTGGGAGGGAGAGGAAGGGGGGGGGAGCTGAAATAAAGGAAGACAGCAGCTCGTATTTCCTTTCATATGTAAAAAAAAAAAATCTTAGTGCAAATTTGGCACCTCCCGGGGAGCCTTGTTAATAACACCCTCTGTCTTTCACAGTTCGTAATTAAATCTTAAACAGTGCCTAAATATAGTGTTACCATATCGCTGGGCGGCCAAGATGTGAGTGGACTGAGTGCCACAACCCAGGCGAGCATAACCTGCGCCCGACACCGCGCTTAACCCTCTTTGTACTTTGAAATCTAAACTATTTTTAAAAATGCTCCCTCCCTCCCTCTCTCTCTCTCTCTCTCTCTCTCTCTCTCTCTCTCTATCTGGTGTAATGATGTCTTGAGCATTGCTGAGAGAGAGAGAGAGAGAGAGAGAGAGAGAGAGAGAGGAGCAAGGGAGGGGGGGTTGAGCAAGCAAATGAGAGAGAGAGAGAGAGAGAGAGCGAGAGAGAGCGAGAGAGAGACCGCACAGAGCAGGGAAGGATAGAGAGAGAGGGGAGAGATGCTGGAACAGAGAATTACAGTCGCTCCTGCACTTTCTATGTAGGATATGATCCGATTGCAGCACAGCGCTGGCTTCCTCCGCTCATTTTCACAATTATTTGGGCTTTTTCCTGTTTCCTCCCACACTGGACACTTTTACCCAGTTCAGCTCCACCTTTTATTGAAGGTAATTTAAAAACAACAACCAAAAAACCTACAAGGTAAAACTACTGCATTATATATTATATACTATCAAAAAGATATTGTATACATTTATATATATTTGTGTGTATATATATATGTATATGATATGCATGCATGTGTGTATATATATATATTCCATATATACATCCGCATGTATTTGGCATGTTTGACAGCTGGAATAAAAGCATGCTGCTGGCTTCATCACTGTGAGCACCTTGCATGAGAGCAGTGCTAGTTCACCCGTCCTCTCGGCCGCTGCGCTGCAGTCACAGCTGAGGAGAAGACGCCTCCGCTGGGCTGGAACTGGGACCAGTTTAAAGTGGCGCCGTGTAAAACAGGTGCTGGGCTGAGGGACGAGCTCGGCTGGATCTCCTGGAGGGGCGCAGAACCAGGTCCTGCTGGGAGAACCACGTCCCTGTTAAAGACCATGCCCCCCCCTACATAGGGACTGCACTGGGAATGTTTCTGCTCCAGGTCTTCCCAGTAAAGCTCCCGTCTGCAGGCTGCTTGCTATTGACTCTGCGGTGCCGGCGCTGTCAGACCTGCCTGTTGGACAGCCAGCCCACGGGGGGATCTTGCGGGGAGGCTTTTAAAGTTTTAAAGTGGATTCCCCCTAAAAAGCTTGTGTTTAAGCATGCATACAGACATCTGGAGAGACTGCTGGTATAGAGGCAGCTTGTGCAGGAGCACCAGAAAGCAATGCAATGTTTTAAGGTGTTTCATAATGTATATATATATATATATATATACATTCAGTGGTTTTAGTGCAGTGTACAGATATATACAGCTCTGGAAAAAATTAAGAGACCACTCCAAGTTCAGAAAATTAGGTGGTCTCTTAATTTTTTCCAGAGCTGTATATACATATATATAGATATATGTACATATATTTGTGTGTGTGTGTATATATGTGTATGTGTCTTTATGTACACACACACATATATGTATATGTGCACACAGACACACACATACGTATACGTATGTGTGTGTGTACATGTTCACTTCTGCAGGGTTGTGTATTGGGGTTGGTAATTACACACTGTATAATGTTTCATATTTACTTGATAGTAAAGTTGGTTTATAACATTTTTTATATTATAACATCATCTTTCATGTTGATAGATGTGTGTTTAAAGTGTGAGGAGGACTAGACACAAACAGCAAGCGATTAATGTCCTGCTGCAACATTTGTTTAACGTTAAACTTTGATCTTGTTGCTGTTTAAAGTGGATACTTTTAAGTGTATAGTGTTGTTGTGTGTGCACTGAGTCATTGGGTTAAATAAATATTAATGCTGGTGTCTTATTCATTGAGGTAAGCACATTAAATTGCTTTTATTACTGTATAGAGTTAGTTGTATACAGGGTCTGTTGAAGCTGGGACGGACGTTTGTCCTCTTTTTCACAACAGGCGTTTGGACGCCGTACAAACAGTGCAATCATGATATATTGTATGCCTGCATTACAAAGCTGTTGAATGTTTAACACGTAATAAAGATGATGAAAGTGCATTTAGTCTCCATAACAGTCAGCTTCTTCATCATCGTGATCAGTATATCAACAGTCTTCGTACACAGACATGTAGCAGCAGTATAGGGTAGCTCACCCTGCCTTGTGAAGCTTGCACTGCATAGTATCTAAGTCGCATGTATTGCATATTTTGACAGGCATGCTGAAGGACGACCATAGAAGGAGTTGAAACGCCTAAACTCTAAACTTCTGCACAAACAGATCCATCTCAAAGCGGAAGAGAGGGACAAACCTATACATCTAAGGCTGGAGGAGAGAGAGAGAGAGAGAGACAGAGAGAGAGAGAGAGAGAAAGAGAGAGAGGGACACCCATACTATCGAAGCAGGAGAGCTGCGAAGAGAGGGAGGGAGAGAGGGAGAGCGTGAGAGAAGGAAAATTGTCTATCTTGCAACTTCTGAGACCATCATCTCAATTTAATGTGAATCTGAAAGCCACAGGACTGCATCCGCTCTGTCCGCAGAGACAGCAGGCAGAGAGGGAGGACTAGAGAATATTCCATTGCTTTCTGCTTACTGTCGCTCAGTATTTCTATTAATATTATTATTACTAGTATCATCATCATTAGTATTTCAATACAACAACTTGTTGTTCTTAAAGAAACCAACTTTTAATTCCCCATGGAATTGTACCCCCTAAGACCCTAGTTGTGTTTGGATGTATCGAGTGGCATCACTTCAGATGTCGGGGTCCCTGCTGTTCTGAGCGCTGCCCATGGCTCGGCCAGCTGCCGGCGTTTCCCAGTGGGCTTCCCATCTCACACGCCTCCCGTCATGAAGAGGAAAACTCTGGATCCCTTCCGCCTACTGTGAGATCATCTCCCAGGGTTCTTTTTAAAACCAAAAAAGACAAAACAACAACAGAAAATCCCTCGGGAGGACAACACCAGTCTGCTCTACTCGACTTCTATGGTCTTTACCAGTTCGGATGACCAGACTGCACAAGGCAGACCTTTTCCTCTTGATCCGAAAAGGTTTGATCACCGAAGACCTGTCGGCTCCCCTCTCCCCGGCTCGTGGAAGTGTCCCTGTGCAGTAGGGTTGGGACTCTGAAGCCGAGACCATGGCGGCTGGCGTGGCCACCTGGCTGCCCTTCGCCCGGGCGGCGGCAGTGGGCTGGCTCCCCCTGGCCAAGAAGATCATGCCCAAGCCCCCCGTGGACAAGAAGAGCCGCAACGATGAGATCCTCTTTGTGAACGTGAGTGGCCTCCGCTTCCAGACGTGGAAGAACACGCTGGACCGCTACCCCGACACCCTGCTGGGCAGCTCGGAGAAGGAGTTCTTCTTCAACGAGGAGACCCAGGAGTACTTCTTCGACCGGGACCCCGAGATGTTCCGCCACATCCTCAACTTCTACCGCACCGGCAAGCTGCACTACCCCCGGCACGAGTGCATCCAGGCCTTCGATGAGGAGCTGGCCTTCTACGGCATCGTGCCCGAGATCATCGGCGACTGCTGCATGGAGGAGTACCGCGACCGCAAAAAGGAGAACCTGGAGCGCCTCGCTGAGGACACCGAGGCGGAGATGGCCGCCGACACGCCGCTGCCCCCCGACAGCTCGTCCCGCGAGCGCCTGTGGCGGGCATTCGAGAACCCACACACCAGCACCATGGCCCTGGTCTTCTACTACGTCACCGGCTTCTTCATCGCCGTGTCGGTCATTGCCAACGTAGTGGAGACGGTGCCCTGCCGCCCCCCCAAGGGCCGCGTGAAGGACCTGCCCTGCGGGGAGAAGTACTCGCTGGCCTTCTTCTGCATGGACACAGCCTGCGTGCTCATCTTCACCTTTGAGTACCTGATGCGTCTGTTTGCCGCCCCCAGCCGCTGCAAGTTCATGCGCTCGGTGATGAGCGTCATCGACGTGGTGGCCATCATGCCCTACTACATCGGCCTGGTCATGCCCGAGAATGAGGACGTAAGTGGCGCCTTCGTCACCCTGAGGGTCTTCCGCGTCTTCCGCATCTTCAAGTTCTCCCGCCACTCGCAGGGCCTGCGCATCCTGGGCTACACGCTGAAGAGCTGCGCCTCGGAGCTGGGCTTCCTGCTCTTCTCCCTCACCATGGCCATCATCATCTTCGCCACCGTCATGTTCTACGCCGAGAAGGGCACCAAGGGTACCAACTTCACCAGCATCCCGGCGGCCTTCTGGTACACCATCGTCACCATGACCACGCTTGGGTAAGCCTTGCTTTCTTGTTCCCTCTGTGGCGCTGGGGTTGTGTCTGTAGGGTGAGTGCAGTAATCGGGGGGCCGGAGACCCTCTGTGTCCTCGCCTGCCCCAGATCAGAGTCTGTATCTAAAGTTGGTATATTGTACCACAAAGCACGGTCGTTGCCATGACTACTCTATCGAGGCCCGGTGCTGTGACATCACTGTTCCTGTAATTCACATTCCTGTACTGGAGAATAGAATGGATGGTTTCTGAGGGGGGGAACGATTGGGACTGTCCTGGGAGTGCTTTGTCAATCGCCATTCTGTTCCTAATCACATGATGGCAGTGTATGTCAAATAGACAATACAGAAAACCCAATAGTCATCCAGCTTGTTGATTGTGTTTCTGTGCTTTCGAAGATGGTGTATTTATTGTGAGCTCTTTATATTTTCATACAAGAAAATATGTATTTGAAATGATATTGCACATTGGATAAGTGAGAGAGCTCTACTGTAGCCTCAACCAGGTGTGGCATTTCTAATTGCAACCTTCATATTGACTATTTTTGTGGGCACTTTTGCTGTTCTGCTTAGTCATTTTGAGAACCTGCAGCTCATAAAACCTGATCTGAAACAAATGACTCGACTCACATTTTCTCAGAGAGCGTCTTCAAGGCAGGGATGTTTGTGGCAGGCTGTCAGTGCTGGTGACATGTAAGACACAGCGTCCCTCACGCGCTCGTCTGGGACGTCACCCGCTTGTTTCTTCCTGTGAAGTCTTTCTCTGTTAAACACTGACCCCTGCCACCGCTCGGCACTGAGTTACAATGACGAGAGGGTGTCCTGTTTTTCTTGCGATACCTGCAGTTGTGTGCACCTGTGTGTTAGTTTTAACCTCTGTAGAAAACCCACAGTCACTGCTTTTGTGCGATACATAAATTGAGTTTCTGGAGGTGTGTAGTGTGAAATAGGGATACTGTTGCATATTGTCAGATAAGGGCTGCATCTCTGCGACAGGTGATGCCAGAGTCTGTGTCACCCAGGAGCTGGGGGGAGAGAGAGAGAGAGAGAGGAGACGGAAGTGTCTTTCCAGGTTTTTTACAGGGTGGTCACATTGCCAGCAGATGTCAAAACGACCCCCAGCGTAACCTTATCCCGTCGCGTGACGGCGTTTGTGTGGCACACAGAGGGGAAGGTGTCCTTTAGCAGCAGAGAGCCGTCCTGCTGCTGTTAGTGTCGCTTCCCTAGCCAGCGAGATGCTGCCGGTCACAGCTGGCGTTTCCCCGCACCTATGAAGATGTGTGGAGGTGACATGGGTGCCCTTACAACACGCACAGACAAACACACACACAACACACAAAACACACACAACACACACACACACGCACACGCACACACACACGCACACGCACACACACACACACACACACACACACGCACACACAACACACACACACAGAGGGCTGAACCTGTGACAATGAGCTCAGACGTTCACTGGGACTGAAACGTATTCATGTATTCATTTATTCTTGCACTTTGTATTGCTCTTATCGTATTAAGTCGCCCAGGACAAGCGTCTGCTAATAAATAAATGATAATAATAATATTCATGTAGAACAGCAGTCAGGTGTTCGTTTTTGCAGGCTTTTCATACACGAAACCAATTGAAAAACATAGGTACAACTTTCTTCTGTTCTCTTCCCTCTTCTCCCCCCTCTCTCCTCTTCCCTTCCTCTTATTTTCTCTCCCTCTCTCGTTCTCTCTCCTCTGCTTCTCTCTCCCTCTTACTCTTCTCTTTCTGTGCCATCTCTCTCCCCCTTTTCTTCTCTATTTTAATGTTTCTCTATTTCATTTATGTTCTAATATGCCATTCAGTCAGATATTTTTCCTTCCAGATGGATTAAAGTATACTTTAGTTCTCACATTATCTGTGATCTACTGTGATGATGCACTTCTTAAATGGATAAGTATATTTAGCTCCATCTTCCTGTTATTACAAAGCTGTTGCAGGTGGCAGATATTTAAGTCCGTAAACGAGGACAGTTTCACAGGCTTTTCGGTGTCTGCTGTGATGTCACCCGCCTGCTTCAAACTCCTGCGGCCGGCGGTGTTGTGATAACAGCCCCACACACCAGCCTGGCTCCGCCGCAGTGGTCACTGCAGTGAACATTTAAACAATGAATCCGTGCTTTAATTGACTGAATGTCTCATTTTCCAAACATGCTCTCTTGAGGAAATATTTTAATAGCACATCGAGGCACCGGGGAATCGGGCTCCTCTGAGCACCGCCCGGCTTGCTGTGCTGTTTCCTCATCTTTTCACACAGATCTGCCTGTGATGGGCTGAACCGATGCATGTACACTATTTAATTAATTTAAAATAAAATAAACCCACCAGGGACAGCAGGGAAAATGAGGTTCACGGTGTATTTAATACGATGTCAGATGTTTAGCAGTGTGGTGTGTGTATATAGCATAAATATATATACCATGGCTTCTATATTAATAATCTGCTTCAATAATTCAATGCCTGCCACCCAGCAGAAGTGCATCATCAGCTGGGCTTTACATTTACATCGGCAATACCGCCTGTAACAATAGGGCGCTATAAATATATTATGTGGGCAGAGAAACCATCTAAAATTCCCCTTTCATTCAATTGGAAGTGCTTTCGTTTTCTTCCAAACCATTTGTTGGAAACAATGCGGTGGTCTAGAGCCCTGTATGGCACTGATGCTCCCAGTTAGACCCTCGCCTCTGGTGTGGATGTACTGGGAGGAACAGGTGGTCTTCCCGTGAGTGTGGCGTGCCCCTCCTCTCCCCTGTTTGAGAAGTATGTAAAAACTATAAACAACGAACTTCCTAGAGGAAAACATTTGAACACAACTTTTCTTTATAAAAACAGGGACAAGAAAAATATATGTTTGCAATCGGTTACCGTGATTATGATGTCACAGTGATTCCATGACATCATACATCATACACACACACACAAATATTATGTCAGTGCATTTCTGCATCTCTCAGCCCTGCGATCCCAGATTAACTCCTCATTGATGATGGCTCCCTCGGCCAGGGGGCTGCGGTTCCGTCCGTACGTGGCGATTAGTGCATGCTGATCGACCGGGATGAAACAGACTCCCGTGGGCCTCCCTTACACTCTCTATTTGCAATCACTTGATTCTGTCTCGGGTGGTGAAAGCCTAGAGTTTCTCATTAATGGAGTTCGTATCTCCAGGTTTTCTTGATTTTGTGCCCTTCTATGTTGACGACCTTGGGCCCCAAATTCCATGCTGAAGCAAATCCTCGGCAGGGGCTTCTGAGGTGAACCGTGTCAAGAGTTAATACGAGAACAAACCTGCACAAACCTGCGTGTCCCCCTTCCTAATAGCTATTAGGTGCCCATCTGTTGTGGTGTTGCGTAAGCATCTTCCGGGGGGAGTGAACATGCCCTTCAAACAATGCCAGGATCAGAGGAATTAGTGGCAAATTCACCCGAAAAGTCATTTCCCACTGCGGCATACGTGTCTATGGAAAACTTTCCGTTTTTTGTTTTTCTGATGCTGCTGGTGACACAAATCCATTCTTTCTGCTGAAATAAGAAATAACAGATATACTTTGCTGATGTTTCTCTTTACTGTCCCTTTTGGCTAGTGGGCCGTATGTGGGACAGGATTAGTGGTGTCAATGAAGGGTTATGCGGCCACAATTTTTACAAATTTTATCTGACATTTTTGAAGACTTCATATGGTATGGGATGTGTGTGTAAAAATAAATCTGAAACTTGTCTGCACCTTCCAGTTTATCACTGATATTGGATTTGTGCACTCATTGATGTGTTGGTGCTTTCTCTCTTTTGGGCGTGGTGTTGCGTCACACACACACTCTACACAGGTTATATGAACTGCGTCTCTCCCTCATGTGTTCAGATTCTGTCCGTTCCTAGCCTCTCTCCTTCTTTCATTCTCATGCTGTTAGGAAGTTAGCAGCTCTCCCCCTTTCCTCAGGCACTGCAATGTGCTGTAAGACTGCCTCTCTCTCTCTCTCTTTCTCTCTCTCTCTATCTCTCTCTCACTCTCTCGGTTTCTTCCCCCCTCTGGGCACCATGCTATTCAAGGGTGGTTTGAAGTTCTCAGCCTCACAGAGAAGGAAACACCAGAGACAGTCTCTGCTGCAGCCTCTTCCCGTTCCTGCTCTGTGCTCAGACTCTCTCGGCTCTGGGTCGCTCTGTTCAGTGTGCTTTTCACTCGCAGGTAGACTGAGGGATGCTGGGGAACCAGAAAGCCTGGCAATCGCCAGAAAACTGTGTCTGTGTCAGACTCCAGACTTTTCAAACCATATCTATCTCTTCTCTTTCCCCCCTCTTCTCTTCTCACTCTCCCTCCCCCTCCTCTGCCTCTTCTCTCCCCTCACTTTCCTCACATTCACTCTCAGTATTTCCCTTATCTCTCCTCTCTCCTCTGCCTCTGTATTCTCCTCTCTCTCCTGTCTTCTCTCCCCTCCTCTTCTCCCTCTGTCTCCCTCTCCTCTATCTTTTCTCTTCCCTCTCTCGCTTCACTCTCCCTCCCTTCTCTTCCCTATCTGTCTCTTCCCTCACCTTCACTCTCAATCTTTCCCTCATCTCTTCTCTCCTGTCTCCTCTCCCCTCTTCTCCACCCTCTTCTTCTCCTCTTATTTTCTCTCCCTCTCTTTCCCTCTCCTCTTCTTCTCTTTCTGTGCCCTCTCTCTCCCCCCCTTTATTCTCTATTTTGAATTCAATAAAGCTTTACAACTAAAGTAAAAGTATTGCCAAAGCAGTGAGAACAACTGGCAAAAAAAAATACAAATCTCTCTGTCCAATCTCCCCCCGTGTCTCCCTCATTCTCATGCTCCCCACTCTCTTGCCGCCTCTGATCCCAGAATCTGTCCGTTCTGCAACAACTGCAACACGCACACACACACACACATGCACACACGTGGCTGAAGAAACAGGAGGTCAAAGGGTTAAATCAGCATGCATGTTTTTTTTAGAAAAGGGCACAACCCCCTCCCCCCGATGGTGGACTCTGCATCAAAGCACTTTTGCAGAGAAACACCTGGTTAGGACACATTGAGGACAGTAATATACATTGCAGAAAGCACAATCAATCATCAATGAAAACATGAACACATATATACAGTGTATTTAAAAGTATAAATGCTATTTCTGCACCAAAGGCACAGACTCTCAGATGAGGGAACATCTGCCACCAATTCCCTTTTTCGGTCGTGTTAAATCAACTCACGCCACCAAGCTTATGTCAGGGACTGGGAACAGATTTGTGATGAAGTAGCTGTGGAATCGGACGTATGATGAATGAAACACATTGTAATTATCAGTATTATCATTAGTAGTAGTAGGTATAGGAGTTGTTGGCGAGCGTAACTCTCCTGTTGCCGTGCCGGAGGGAGACACCACGTGCTTCCCACCTGGTCATCTGTCTTCCTCTTCATCTCAAACGCTTTAACTCCCCCTAAGTGTTTGTAATGTCCCGGGCTGTGGAGCCGTTTGTTATTCCTGCCGCGCTCGTTACGGGTTAGCCAGCGCCAGCAGCAAAATGTCAGGTGTGTCGAATGTGTCATATTCCTCCTCCTCCTCGTCTCTCCTGCTCCTGCTAATAAGCTCAAAGAAGAAACCTATTTCTCCGCGGCGGTCTCGCTCCCGCTTGATTCTCTGTAGCGCACAGACGACTGGCAAATAGGAACAAACAAACCAATTTTATGGTCCCGTGAATCCCTAACAGGCAGTTCACAGTTTTCCTAATGCATTAGGCCGGACACACACCAGGAGTCCCGTGTGTCCTGCCTCCAGCTCCGGCTTAAAGGGACAGACTGACCCACTCTCCTGCTTTTGTGTGCAGTCAGATCTGTGTGTCCAAACCCGCAGTGAACGGTGCCGTGTGTGTGTCTGTGCTTGTGTGTCTCTTCGTCTCCGTGTGTGTGTCTCTTCATCTCCGTGTGTGTGTCTCTTTGTCTGTGCTTGTGTGTCAGTCTGCGCTGGTCAGTCTGTCTGTGTTTATGTGTCTTTGTCTCTGTAGTCTATGTTTGTCTGTGTGTCCATTTGCGTTTGTGTCTCTCTCTCACTCTCTCACTGTCCCCGTCGCTTGTACCTCGAGGAGGAGGACGTAGGTAGCTCTCATTGCTCCGTCTAAAAATAATTGGCGTCTCGGAGCCGGGCGACCACTCGCTGTGGCCCTTCTGTCTCTGTGCGGCCTGACCTATTTACTGCCAGCGTGGAGCGTGACGCCAAAGCTGCTGTTCCGGAGATAAAGCGTGCCTCGGCCATGCCCACGTCTCCCCCGCGGGACTCCCAGTGAAAAAGGCCAGCCCAGACAACACACCGTGCCTCACACTGTGCGTTATTGTGCATGCAGTGTTGCTTTATGCCTCACCCGCAGACACGAGCCAAGGCCACATCCATTCGTTTGGCCAGGTAATAAGGTCTCCATTGTGTACACAGATAGGCAGGTGTTAGGTTTGTCAGTCTGGGCTCGGTTGAGGGTGTCAGTTTGGGTGATCTACAGAATTCAGCAGAATCGTTCTTTCTTATTGCTGGATTCCCACCTGGCCTCACCCGCTGTCCCACAGCACACGTTCACTTTGAACCTGAGAGAGGAGAGTGACACACAGACCCCCAATGGCCGCGAGCGCTGACTTTTTTTTCGCAGTCGTTTGAGATAACTAATTAAAGCTCGCAGCGGGCTGACATTTGCTCTCTGTTATTGCAGTTCCTCTGATCGCTGGCTGGTCTCTGACTCTCTCGCTGCCCGGGGTCTTCAGGTATGGTATGAGAAGGGTGTCTTCACTGCTGAACAGACGCCAGTGTGTGTCTGAATGTGGTAGTGTCTGTGATCCTGTTCAAATTAAAGATACATTCTGACATTTTGAGTGTGTGTGTGTGTGTGTGCGCGCATACAGGGCTCTTTAAATCCAGCTCTTGAGGTGCTGTAATGAATGTTTACACCGCTGCTTTGTGACTCAAGGTGCATTGATGCCGACGCGCTCGATGGTGTCCCAGGAGAGAGGCTCCAGTCGGGGCGGGGGTGCTCACTGAGGCTGTTTATTCAGCTGGCACAGGAGGCTCCATTCTCTGGGGTGTGGGGGAGGTGGCCGGGGGTTGTGGGGGCAGTCAATCTGCCAACACATTCATGGTCTTTCAAACCGAGTTCAACACCCAACCCATGAGGGTGAGAGGGTCAGGTAGCCACAGAAATAGCAAGACGGGCAGCGCGTCCCTCGGCAGTGACCCTGGTCTGACCCTGTGTGCTTAAGCCTCTCCAGACAGCTGGTGATTGAGTCTCGCTGGTCAGCCAGAGGTGTGTGTGTTGGGGGGGGATGATCGGAGGCTCAGGGACACAATCAGATCAGCAGCAACGCTCGGGCGAGGGAAGACAGATGTTTGAAATCTGCGTAGCATGGCGATCGCGTCCGAGCACAGAAACATTGTATTCCAGTGAAGTTAAGCACTTCAGCCGTGGGGTCAGCGTGTCCGGGTCTGATTTCCAGGTGCTGGCTGCTCCATTCAAGCGATGGTATCGGGACGCCGAGGCAGGAGGTGTTGTCGTGTGTTGTGTGAGTTGTGCCTGTTCCCGAGCGGCTTCTTTGCCGGACGCACGTAGTGGAAAAAAAAAGATAAAACAAACTGCGTAATTTGAAAGGCGAGCAAGAAACAACTAATGTAAACATAAGAGCCCCTTAGGTGATAATAATTAGTTTTTTCAAAAAAACAAAACAACCACACACACACACACAATTATGCTTATTATAACGCTCCCCACGGTGTGCTGTAGTGATTTGCATAACCATTACGAGGGACGGTGATCTCACAACAGTACCTGCAGTCACCTGACCCAAGTGTGGGCTGCTGGAGCTCAGTATTTTCTTCAAAACAAAAGGGTTAAGTACCAACAATGCCCCGGTGCACAGTGCAAGCAAGACAGGCTGAGCGGAGGCAGGCTGTCTGGGGATGATCTACACGGTAGACCATGGCCTGTGATGTCTCACACCAGGAGAGCGTCCGTCTCTCTCCGGGGACGTTTTCACCCAGTGTCTCATTCATCCCCAACGAGAAGGGTGCTCTCGGCACAGCGGTCCATGTATGGAGTGGATCTGCAACCTGTTGAATGTCCTGTCCTTGTATGTGCAGGGCTGGCGTTCGTGGTTGACAATCCATCACAAGGGCTCCGTTTCCTGTGTGGCTGCGTCACTTTTCAGCAAGCCAGGTTTAGTCGGGTTAGAGTGAGGAAGGCTGGCGTGTCTTGGGGGTCACGGGGAGTTGCACACGTATGAGCCGGGTGCTGTGGTTGGGGCGTGGTGTGCCATACAGCGTGGATCCTGTTTCCTGCTGTTCTTGGCTTCACAGTTCCTCCAGCGATGATCCGAATGGCTGCTCCGCCCTTAAAAGATAACTCCTGGGATGTTGTGTGGCCGCCACGGGCAGATTGTGTTATTTAACAGCATTAATGGGTGCCATGCTGAATACCTGTGTGTTTAAAAGAAGTGCTCCCTAACCCTCTGGGAGAGAATAATGGGAAAGGCTGCATTCGTAATGGACAGCTTTACACAAAGGCAATTGGATAATATTAAACATTATATGTGCAGTTACCAGTGTGTGCATAACGGCACAATAGATTTAACTGCACTTAACTGTCTTGCTTCGGGAATTAAAGTGATACTATGTCGGTTTAAAAGCCACAAAATACGACTCCCAAATTAAAATTAAAGACGCATTATCAATAATTATAATCAAATAAATGGACCACTCGATCCATGTCTTTTTAATGTGGAACAGAGTTGTATTGTCATCTGAAACAATGCTAGAGTTGACTGTTTCCATCTGAATGTAAAAAGCACGCCGGCCATGCTTTCACACGTTTACCTATAAAAATGTTACAGCGTGCAATAACGCTCGATTAGTTTAACGTTTATCAGCGTTCAGGTCTACAATAACAAGTCATGTAAAGCAGGCGAAGTATACAGCCTGTGTTACAGCTGCCTGGAGTCCAGCTGTTCTCATTCATTTCCCTTCAAGCCTTTCTTCGGAACGACACTTCAATTGAACCCGGTTCTGCCCTTAAACCACCCAATTAGGCTGTTCTGTGTGTGTGTCATCTCCTGATTCCTGATTGCTTGCGATTAAAACAGGAAGCAATATCCCCTCGCCTGTTTTATCTACCGCTTTTGAAATTGACGTGTCGCCTCAGACAGATACTTAGGGGAACATTAATTGAAACAGCTGGACTCCCGACAGACCTAACAGGCGCACAGAGACACGTGCTCAGACCGGGCCCGTTCGTTTTCCCCGCGCCGGATCTCAAATTCCCCCGCCTGCCCCGGTGTTCGGCACGGAAACCTAAAAAGCAACGCAAATGATGTCTATGGCTCGGTCTGTCTTCTGAACTGGGTCCTTCTCTGTTGTGTTTTAAAAGCAACACACATCCCATGATCCTGCTGTCTCGGGGCCAGGACAGCGGCTTGACTGTTGACAAGAACATCTCCCCAGAAAGCCCCCCGACCCTTTCTGTAATGAGTTTCAGCTTTGTTTCCTCACAACCCATTTGCCAGCCCCTATGGCTCGGGAGCGCTTTCTGCCCCTGACTGTGATCGATGACCACATGCTCTCTTTTCTCCTTCCTCCCCCATTCATATCCGAGAGCAGCTCTGTCCGTTTGACATGCTGTACCGTCCCCGAGCGAGAGAGGGACCGAGCAGTGTCCTCTCATCGTCTCCCAAGACATGTGTGACACCGTGTTTTCAAGATGAGGGGGTGGGGGGGTTGTGTTGACTGCCTGGTACAACCCTGCCCTCTGTTGTGACGTGTCGTGTCGTGTCAGTCTTTTTGTTTCCTTTTAAATGTTACATCACGAGGGTGAGTCACCGCTTCAGACTCGATAAGAATGCGAGTTTGTAGAGATTGTTGCACATGTCTTTGTAACATAAATAATGGGAATAGCTGTTCACTCCTGCGCTGAGGCGGTGTGACTCACAGTGCGTCTCCCTTCGCGGGGTTTCTCTTCTCCTTCAGCGCAGGGATGCTGCCCACAGCCTCTTGTGGGGGAGAACCACAATCCTGGGACCTCCTCGAGTTTGTGTTGTTTGTTGCAGTGGCTGCCAAGGGTTAAATCAATCTCGCTTTCTTATTCAAATGGGGGAGCAACCTGACTCAAAAAACACATGCACATGCACATGCACACACACACACACACACACACACACACACACACACGCACACACGCACAGACAGGCATGCGCACAGCCCCCTCCACCTCCCTCTTTCACAATCTCTTTTGCTACAGAGCCATTGAACACATTAGCAAGAGGCTGTTTTTCACTCAGAGACGTCGGGAGAAAATCGATATGCATTCCATTGCTGTGCAGGGACGAACACACTCACACACACAGGCTTAAACACACACACACAGTGATACAAACTGCACACTCACACGAGCAGGCTTAAACACACACACACACACATACAGACTGCACATGTCTCGTGCCACGGGTGCATTGGCACGAAAAAAAAACAACCTACATTTTAACATCCGACTACGCCACTCTGATTTGTACCTGATTTGAGTCAGAAAACTCATTCCGCACCCTCCCCGCACAGGACGTTTGGATCTCGGCACACCAACAGGACACCAGGTTCAATACATGTACAATTAACACAGTACAGATCCATAAAAAGACAAAACAATCACGATACATGAGGGACAATACTAATCACCAAAACCAGTTTAAAATGCCATGCTAGCCTGGGCCATAACTATAAAATCCCTACCGTAATCTAAACCAAAAGGAAAAGAAAATATAATGATCCTAACTAAAAGCCCTAAAAGTCTAAACTAAAGCTATTCCCTCACTACACAATACAGTGACCGTGCGCATGCCCCACAGACAGCAACACCACGCTCGGGGCTCTGTGGGATTTCCTCTTCGCAAGCCGATTACCTCTTTACCTCGTCTGTTGTCTCGTCCAGATGTCTCCCAGCCAGGTGGCGCTCTCACCACTACAGTGCCTCCGCCTGGTGCTGCGATCTAAGGGTCAGGAACAAATTGTGCAAAACACACAATCCTCAGGGGAGGCAGCCAGGAGAACTACGGGAGGCACAAGTGGCGGCGGCTCTCCACTTATACTCCAACCCAATGGCTTCTTCCACCACGCGTCAGGGATTGCCGTCTTCTGACCACGGGTTCACCGTCCTCACCAGCCATTCTCCACCCACACCAGGATTTACCGTCTTCTGTTCACAGGTGTGTCATCCACTATACCAGGGACAGCCGTCTTCGCCACCACCGCCACACACCGTCACCTCCTGTCTCATCCCAGTCCCATGCAACCCGCTCTGCTGCCCTCACCCTGGCTCCAGTCCACTCTGTGGTGCAACCTTGCTGCCCATTGGAGGCGGCGCTCTCTCGGCTGGGGGTCTGCAGGCGCAGAAGCAATGCGACCCTGGGGTCTGTGACTCCTTCCCCCACCCGTCCGGGGCACCCAAACGGATGGTCAGGGGTTTGGGAGCCCTGGGGCTGCCCCTCTTATGCCCGCGCTGCCACAAGCTCCCACACGGACAGTCAAGGCACGCACCCACCTTTGCTCTCCCTTCCGTCCACTCAGCCCCCGGACGGGGTGCCTGGTCACTCACCCACTTCTTCGGTCGCCTCTCCTCTCTGCCCTCACCTCATGCACTGCCCAGCCCCATCTACTGCCCAGAGACAGCCACTACCACCTCCCACTGCGTCATTGTGCTACAGCTGCGCATTTCTGGTCTGTTTGCTCCCTTCTGTGCTCTCGTCTCTCCGGTCTGCTCTCCTCTCTGCTGGACCAACCGACCAACCAGCCTTTATCCACCTGGGGGTCGGGGCGCTGAAGGATTCCAGAGACCGTGTGCGGTATGTCCAAAGGAGGGCAGGTGATTCACTGGGTGATAAAGTAATAACAAAAACACACGTGCAAATAATAAAGCAATTAAGCAATTGAGTGAAAAGTAATTAAACAAAGCAAACCAAGTGTAAAGTGAATAATTGATTAAATACATATAGAAACAAAATATGCATATAATGTATATAAAAAGTGAAAAGTTGAAAGTAAATACAAAAGTAATAAAATAGTGAAATACCCAGCTGTCACCATCTGTAACACACAGTCACACACACACACACACACACTGATTGAAACTGCACACTCTTCCTCACACATACACGCACACGCACACACAATGATACAAAACTACACACTCAGACACACATGCAGCAACCAGAGCAACACAAATGGCCCTGTGTAAAGTGTATATCATTATGAGCAACTGAACACACACACACACAAACACACTCAGACTGTGTTTCCCTCCTCTCACACCGAGCCTCAGTGTGGCCCGTGACCGCAGACCTCAAACGAGAGGGAGTTCTCGCAGGTGTTTTTTTCATTTTTCCTTCCTTTCTTTCTTTTTCTTTCTATGTTTTCTTTGTGTTTGACTTGCCTTCTTTCTGTCTTTCTTTCAAAAAGCTGGCGGTGTGTGTAGAGGCATCGTAGCCCGCGGGGCAAATGCAAAGGGTGCTTTGGACATGCTTGTCGATATCTGTGTTCACCCTCACATCAGCATGTGTCTCACGTGTGACGTCTTCTTTGATTGGCCATGATTGGAAACGAGTGGTTGGTAGGGAAACTTGCCGAGGACTTGCCAAGTGCCAGTGCCAGTGCCAGTGCCAGTCATTGGAAATTAATACTTTGTAGGTCGCAAGGGTGTAAACAAATTAACTGCAATGACTCGATAGCAAAATGTTTTATTGATGTTTAATATTAAATGGAAAATATTGGTCAATATAGCTAGCATTAAAGGCAAAATGATCACTTTCCCTGTCGACCATGTGATCTAGTGAGGAACCTGCCTGACAGAACTTGGCACCTGCCCCGCATGTGTCCAAACCTCGAGCTCGATACTGTCAGGTCTGGTTGTGGGTTCCTTTGCGAAGGGTGAAATCTCCCTTTAACCCGGCACATTTAGGGTGAGGTTAATCAACGCACAGCTAAGTTTGACTTCAGCCATGGTTCAGTCTCTAGTCTTCAGTCTCATCGGTCATAGAACTGCTAGCATATTTCCGTGGGTAAAAAATGAAAGCCTCAAGGCACCCCAGAAAGAGGCCCCCCACCACTCTACAATCCACCTGCCTGTCCGTCTCCCTTCCTGCCCTGCCCCGTGTCATACGTCCCCGTGAGTCGAAGCGGGCCGGGAACAGAGCGCTGAGTGATCGATCCCCCATCATTCCCTCCGCCGTGACACCCCGCCATCAGCCGCGCATGGGCGCTCGGCTTTTTAATCACAGAAGGGCGTCTTTTTTTATGGCGCCAGAATTAATAGCTCTGTGAGGTGCTCAACTTTGATCGCTAGTTTCAATGTCACGGGGAGTGAGAGAGGGAGATGCGTGCCGGACTGTGTTTCTCCTACGGGAAGGAAACATTTTAATATTTATCCACCTCGTAGATTTCTGTGCATTAAAATGTAGTGACCACCATGTTGAGAGCTGGCTAACCACTTTTTCAGCCTCCGATCTTGTTGTGAGGGTGCAAGGGTGATAGACTGTAATTAGAGTTATAGACTCGTTTAGAGTATAGAGTCTGTTAGTAGTTAATAAGATCTTGTGGGTGTCCAATTGTCAGCGCATCAGTTCGATGAAAGAACTTCAACCAGAACTACAGAAGAATTAGTTTGTGCACACCTCTGAGCTCAGGTGGCTTTCTTTTGATTGTCACGACTGAGTGAGTTTATTACCAGGAAAATAAAACGAGAGAAGGATATGAACAATAAACCCAGACC
The DNA here is from genome assembly GCF_036373705.1 of Amia ocellicauda. NCBI lineage: Eukaryota > Metazoa > Chordata > Actinopteri > Amiiformes > Amiidae > Amia > Amia ocellicauda. The sequence goes on from NC_089856.1 coordinate 46,090,958, forward strand.
AACAACAATAACAAGGTTTGTGTGCTTGTCGTTAACGAGCTTTTGTGTCCTGGTTTACATCACGGCGGGGGGCAGAAGTTATTTATTTATTTGAATGTGCCATTGTGTAGTGAAAGTGAGACAAGCCAACTGCATGATTAGCAAGACTTTTTTCTTTGTTTTGTTTAATTAAGAAAGTCTCAGAATCTAACAATAAGAGTCGTAACAATAAATTGTCAGAAAGAAGAATAATTGCCGACTCCTGCTGTTCTCCTTTGCGCCGTCGTCTCCACGGTTTGACAGCGAAAGCAGAGGCGGCCACGATGTGAGCGCTTTACCAGTTGTACCAAAGTTGAGTCCCTGTGTCTCAATAGGACTGCACACACCGTCATACACACCGATACTGCAGACTGTACAAACACACCACACAGGTTGATTTATGGCATGGTTTGGCTACGTCTAATACACCGCCGATCTGCAGTGGACAGCTGACAGTGTCTTTCACCGGGTCAGAGTGCTTAAAAGCCCTGGATTAATGGAGTCTCTGCAACTAAAGAGTGCTGTTTAATAACGGCACATTGCGAGGCCTGTCTCCCCTGCCAAGTTATTCCCACAGCCTGTGCTTCTTCAGCAATGAGAGACTTCCAATTGTCGTTTGAATGCATTTTGTTGTCTTTCAAGACACCCCAATGGACTCTCGCCTGCATCAGATGTGTTGCTTGACTAGATTGCCCCCAAGTAGTACAGTAGTGAGATAATGCTGACTTATTATAACTCTGGTTGTCACAATTCTACTGATTTTAATGCTCCTAAGAGTGCAAAACTGGGGGGTGATCAGCTTTGTGCCCTACTGTACCCTTGTTATAACAATAGGCCATAATAACAATAGGCCATGATATTCAATGTGTCACAATGTGTGGGCACGTGTGAGAAGCTGGGAGCTCATCTGTGCACTTCCTTCCTCAGCAAAAGTCTTATATTCACTGGCAGCCAGTGTGGGGAGGCTAGGAGGGAGGTGAAGTTTAATTCAGTATTAATGCAAGGGTTTACAAGCTCCATTTAACGTTTGAAAGTAAAAACTTGGATTGCCTTACACTGCACTAATTTGTTGTCTTTTGTGAATTGGCTCTTCATGAAATAAAATAATACATAAATGTGAAGGCTTAGCAAACTGCACAAGAAAATTTAGCCTAACAACCATCGCATCGTATCGCTGCCTGCCCGCCCCAATTTCATTTTGGAGTCGCTAATTATCTTTACTTTCATCCCCTCCCAAATTGAGCAGTTCTTAATCAGCCATCCTGTACAGGCACAGGAGAGAGAGCGAGAGAGAGCGAGAGAGCGAGATGACACGCGCAGGCTGCTCTCTCATGTCACTTTTACACAGAGCTCTCTCCAAAGACAATAACAGCTCACAGCTCGGTTTCAATCAAAACGTTAACCCCATCCCCCCCCATCCCCCCTGCCAGTCAATCGAAGGACGTCTCGTTGTTGTTGTTGTCCTCCTGTGGGCTCCTGCCTCTATTTTGGTCGAATTAACCAGTGAGTGTTCCTCTCACAAATCACAGCTGAAATTGCTCTCTGGAGTGCAGCAGGAGAGAGGAGATGAATAGAGGTCATTGCTGTGGCACAGGATGCTATAATGGCTGTTTATGGGTTCCCTCAGTGGGTGAAAAATGAAGAGCAAAATTAGCAATTTGTCATCCCAGGAAAGAGTCCCTGCTCTCGTAAAATAATTAGAAGGCGTAATCGCACTGCTGGCCTGCTCCCGTTGCGGCCCCGGCCACCGTCCTCCACGCTAATATCGTTGTCTTATGATGACCGTGACAATGACCGGCCTTCGCTCTGATTGCTTCCGAAAACGGTTTTAATTGTCCAGTGCACGCGGGATCTGTGTCCCCCCGTATTATGGGACAGCATCTGCCAAGAGTGGGGGTCCGGCCCGTGATTTGTCGGACTCCGCTGGGCGCTGGAGGCCAGACATGCCAGTTTATTCACTGCTATGTTTGATCGTGACACTAAGTGGGAAGTTAGACTCGAGACCGGGGGCACTCGGGCATTTCGCCCATGCGGTCTGCCAGTAAATCAGCTTCCAAAGGGCGGTTAGGCGGTTTGTTTTATACATGCACAACTCTTGCTGTATCCAAGTTATTCCCCTCTTCAATCCTGCCGTCCACCTCAACATGATTCAGGGTTTTATTTATTTATTTCTCTATCTTTTAAGGTTGTTTAAACTGTCACAATGTCGCAGATGTGGGTGTTGGTGACTGCAGTGTATCCCAGTTAAGTTGAGCCCCCCCCACAAGTAAGTGGTGTTCTCTTCCAGGATATGCTGGTGTAAGTAATCTCCCTCCCCCCCACCCACTATTTGACTAATTGCATGCCATATTCGTTAAAGGCTCAGTGATAGATTTTTGGCCGCCGGCGCAGGATTGCACACTCCAACAGTCTCAATCGCCGCGGTCCCTCCGTTTCTCTCTCTCTTGCTCTCTGCGTGCGACTCTGTGAGGGAAAGGCGGGGGGGCTCAGGTTGCAAAGGAGCTTTGTGTGTGTGAGAGAGAGAGAGCGAGTGAAAGCGTCAATGACTTCACATGCAAATGAGTACAAACGAGCCACCTGCCCCGTGTGAGCCCAGGTGAGAAGAGTCCAGCTGTGATTCGGCAGGCTGGTGTCTGGACTGCGCTGAACTACAGACAGGTCAGCCACAAGTTTGGAGTCGGATCTCCCCCCCCACTGCACTGTATTGCTTTAAAAAACGTGACTCCAAGATCAATAAGCTCTGCTACAGAGACGCATCTGCTCTGAGAGGAAACATAGTCGAGCAACAGTGATTTTCACCACAGTTCTGTGTCTCCCACACACTCCGGTTGGCGTTGGCGCAGCTGCAGGCGCTTGGCAGTGCGGACCCCCACACAGCACCCCCCCCCTCCACCTGCACTTTTCACAGACTGAAGACTTCCAATCCCCCCCGTGCTCGGCTCTGCGGCGCCCTGGAGAATCAAAAGGAATCATCATAATAATCAGCCAAGCTTGTCATTCACTCGCCTGGCCCCCTCCCCGGGAGAGCGCTGACTTTGTTACGGCCCTGGCTGAGTGACTGCAGAGGGTGGCTGAAGGAGAGAGGCGCGATGGCGGGGTGTGGGAGAGCTCTCGTCCCCCAGGACCACCCTGCTCGGAGTGCGGTGTGGACTGGGGGGCCTTGTTTTGCAGTCCAGAAACAGCAAGCTATAGCACGACATTGATAAACTCGTAGGAATCGCAGCCCATGCATTGTCACTGCCACCTCTGTCCCACCTCACCTCTGCCCTGCCTGCGAATCTCTAAAGCTGAAGTAGAAGGTCTGTCCGTCTGTCTATAAGACAGTATATCAGTCACTGTTATGTAATGTGTATGCTGTCCTCCTACCTCCTGTTAACCCACTCCACATCTTATCCTCGATCTCAGAGGGAGACGCTGTGCTTGTTGCCCCCAGGCCCCTGAGCCCAGCGCTCCTGCCCCCTCCGGTCCTTGTAAGCAGCCATAGAGGGCAGAGCAGAGGAGGGTTTTGCTTTTTGTGTGGTGAGAAACACCAGAGGCAGAGAGCGGCTGCCCAGACTCCCTGGCCAGGACATCTGCTTGTGGGACCAGCGCTGATTAACTCCCGCGTTGACTTAATCGCCGGCACAGTTTGCACAGCTGCCACCGAGAACGGGAGAGTTTCACCCTGGTGGTAAATGACCGTTCTGATTGGTCGAGGAGGCCTATACGATTTTCAGTAGACCAAACAAAACCATTTAACTCTCAGCGCTCTGACAGATGAGTGTATTAGGGAGGCTGGGGCACAGGGGGAGAGGGGGTGATCTGTATCCTTACTTTCTTGGTGGGGGGGAAGTATGCAACCGATGGGAAAATGTGATCCAGTCGAAAATGTATCATTCCCCATCGGAGATGTAGGTTCAGTCCTTAAAAATGTTTTTCTACGCCATCGGTGAACTTGAGCGAGTATTGCCCGCTACTTCGGTCATCACAATTGGACTAGAAAGGAGAGAGAGAGGGATGTAGAGAGAGGGATGGGGGTGGAAGGAAGGAGCCCCTTAAACCACCCATCTCATTAAGAGTGCAGTTAACAGGAATTAACACGATGCCAGGCAGCCTGTCAGCTTCTCCTGCTAAAAACAGATCCGGGATTATTCTGAGACGTTCAGTAATGGAGAGACGGGCGGTGCTGGTGATGTAACCCACTGAGGACTGAAGTCTGTATCATATGCAACAGCCTCCCACACTTGTCATTTTGTTATAGGAGGGTGTATTGCAAAGGTACCTGAGCACATATACAGTTCTGGAAAAACTTGAGACCACTGCAAATGTTTCTTAAATCAGCATCTCTACATGTATGGCAGCCATTCCATTCCATTCATATTTGTATTTGGAAATTGGGAGAAATGTTGTCAGTAGTTTATAGAATAAAACAAATATGCTCATTTTACCCAAACACATACCTAAAAATAGTAAAACCAGAGAAACTGATCATTTTGCAGTGGTCTCTTTTTTTCCAGAGCTGTACATTCTTAAAAATGTTTTTTCTCTATCACAGACATGATTGTCTTCTGTCTGCCACCAATGCCATAAAATGGTCAGAGATTGAGTCCCAGTACGTTTGACTAACAATGAAGAAAAAACACACGATCTAACAGAAACTAACGAGTAATTCATCGGCTGGTTTGTTACTTCCTCGAGAGTGGCTTCCTGCTGCTCTTGTAGTAGATCACTTTGTCTCTCCCGCAGCACTCCCCTGTCTCTGAAACTATGAGCGCAGAAGACACAAACGTTCAATAATGGATGGGGTGTTTTGGGGGGAATCGGTGCAGCTCCTCATTGTGACGTGTCTAGCAGCAGGTCTTCATGATTTTACAGTGATAAGGATTATGCAGTCTCTCTTCTTCTCCCCTTCTCTGTTTCATCAGCGTTGCACTGGACTGAAGTGACACACAACAAGGTGTGTGTTTAAAACACACACACACACATAGACAGGTTACTTGTGTATCTGTATGTACAGGAATGCATTAGGAAGCCACTGCATTGTAATCAGGAACAGATTATCTATATTGTACCAGAGCGCAGCTGACAGTGAAACATGCAAAGTGGAGGAATTACAATAAAGATGTGCACACACACAATGTAGTACATTTCACAGTACAACGGGATAACTGAGCAACACACTGAGATTAGTGCAGATTACAGGTCGGGCAGCCGTCACCGGATTTAGACTGGAGTACAATAGCGGCTTCTGATCGAGCATGGCGCGTTCAGTAGAGCGGCGTTGGGGATAAACGCTCGCAGGTGGAGGGGCGGAGTGTAAAAAATGCACACGTGTAGCAGCTGAACGATCCTGTTGGTTTGCAAAGAGGAGTGTTTGATTTAATGTGTCAGATTTTCTCAGGAGCGTTACTGGAGTGGCCTGTGATGTCATGGCATCAGAGAGGTGGCGGGGGGGGGGGGGTTTTCCGGTTGGATCCTCTCAAGCGCGGACTTGTGGGGTTTCGAATGTTATTATTTCACTTGGCCTGCTTGTAGGCTTGTCGGAGTCTCTCAGAGGAGAGCCGGGGACGCAGCCCGTGCTGGTAAACAAGTCAATTCAAGGAGGCCGGGGAAGGAACATGGAATCCCAATCCATTCTCCTGCAAGTTTTATAAAGCTTTCTATCAATAAATAATTACAGAGAGATTGCGCTGCTTTTCTGATGAAGGATGGGGGGCTGGGGGCTTCTTGGGAAGGGAGGGAGGGCGGTGGAGGGGCGGTGTTGAACGTGCAATGCGATCCATGAAGCTGGATGAAATTAATTGAGAAAAGAGTGGAAGGTTGCAGTGGTGTGGCGAGGGGCCGTGTCAGTCCGTGCCTCGGCTCCTGATTGGCTGGCCTCTGAGCGCTGCTCCGGCCTTGTGGTCCCAGAGCAGGCTGGTTCCAATCTGATTACTCGTGTATTTCCAACACTTTCATCACTTTACTGTAACGTCTCCTGTTCCCACATCTCCATGTTTCTTGTGTGAACTGTAAGTCACCCTGGTCAGCGCGTCTGCTAATAAATAAATAATAATAATAATAATAATAATAATAATAATAATAATAATAATAATAATAATAATAATAATAATAATAACAGTGGAAGTGGCTTCTCCCAGCTCACTCTCCAGGCTCCCAGCACTCTTGGCCCTCGGCCCACTGGGTTAATGGACGAGGCGCTCGGAGCCGGAGACTGACACCCCACTGTATCACACGGGTCATTATTAAAGAAGCCTGTTTTCACATCCAGAAGTGTGCTACCCCCACACCCCCCACCCAGCGGTACACACGATTGGTCAGCTGTCCACAACTGACACACCGCTCCTCTTCCCTCTGTCGTCCTCCCCCCTCTCTCTTTCTGTCTCGCTCTCTCTCTCGCTCTGCTGCAGTGCTCTCTGCGCTCTCCCTGCGATCTTGCTATTCAATTATCTCACATTGAATCTGAAAGCTTTCCTGGCAGTTACCAGATGTACAAATACAATTTCAGGGATAAAGCAAATTTGCTCTGTGCCCTGTTGTTTTCCAAATTGATAGCCCAGATCCCGGGCCGAGGATGATTTTCCGTGGGTGAGGGGCTCGATAGAAAGGCACAATGTGGGGCAATAATGACCCACAAAGGCGTTGTATTGGGACGTATAGGGAGTCAATAAAAGCTGCTGAAAGGAGGAAAAGAAGGTGCACTTAGTGGAAGGAACATCTGAGGTTGATAAGCCCAGCTGAGTGGCATTGGCCCCTGTGCGTGGCTGAATAGGATTATTATACGTATGCTAAACATGAATATATCATTTTACCCAGTTATAAATACTGGATATCGTGCATCAATTCTTTATGGGCCGCCAATGAAAGCCTGACAATAGGACGTTTCCACTCGCTGGGTGTTTCTCCGCATAGATTCATGTTACAAGTATCAAAATATTGGGTGCGGGAGCGATCAGATTTGGCAAACCTTAGACTGCGGTGAGATGAGAGAACAGACGTGACAGGAGTCTGACGGGTAACCCCTCCAATCAGCGAGTGACCCCGCTTAGCTGCATTAACTCTTCGGTGCTGGGCTGGGCTCTTTCTAGTCAAATGAAATCGCCTGCAGTCAAGTGTAATGAAAGCCATTTGCGAGCGAGGGCAGGATGCCTGCACAGCGATGCGTCGCTAAGCTGTAACTCATTGAGAACCTGTCACTACTGCTCTCTCTCTCTGCATATGATACATGTGCTCCTCGTCAAGGTACGCTGGGTTGTATTGCAGTGCTGGGCTGTGTGGAGGTTGCGGGGGGTACGTAGAGGGACAGGTGAGGGCGGTCGGGGGGAGTATCTGTGGCTGAATATTCCTACTTGGCTCAGACACCATTCTCATGACTTGAATTCCCACGAGGGGTGTTCAGACCAATCGGCAGCCTTGGCATGATCTTGTCTGCAAAGGGGTTTGGTCTTTATACTGTATATCTTTTTCTGATTCATGTAATGTCTGCGAGTCGATGATGATGATGACGATGATGATATGGCAATAATAGAAGTGTGGGCAGAGAAGGGAATTGGAAGGCTTATTGCTTTTATTTAGTTTTGAACCCCCTACAGTGCTGCGCCACTGAGTTATGATTCCCCTCAAATAGAGCCACTGCGACGCCATTGCCTTCGGTGGCTTTGAGAGACTCCAATTAAACATGGCCTTTGTTTGTTTGTACATCTCCTTATTGGGATGTGTGGTTTGAGAACAGACTCATTAAAAAATTATCAAATATATCATCGGCGGTGCTACAGATCTCACTAAGGAGCTGCTTAGTTGTCCCTGTGATGTTGAGAGCCTCTGAGACTCTTTCATGTCGGTACAAAAACGAGAGATGGATTGAAAGATGATTGAGCTTCCTGGCACTACAGTTGGCTCATTTGGGGGGTATAGGATGATTTCCATTGGCTCTTCTACTAGGGATGCTCATCACACTTGGAGGAGGTGACGTCTATTAGAGAGTGTACCTGGCAGTGTTCTTCTTTCAATTAAATCCATTAGCCGACGCGCTTGCTAATTAAGTAACCGATCACACTGTATGTTTGGCTGGCTTGAGGGGAGAAGTTTTGGTCTCTCGAATCAGGTGAATAAAGGCATCCACATATATCCGAGGAACAGTAAAGGAGCTCTAGAGCTGGTGTTGAAGCTAATGAGTTTCACAGCAGCAACTGAGCTTCCTATACCGACACAGACTGAAGCCTTGGATATTTTTATTTTATTTCTCGTTTTATTTTCTGCCTCGGAGGGTTCGGGCTCATCTGAAGATCTGATCTCATCCCTCTCCCTCCTCCCCACTCAGCAGTTCCCCTCTCTCCCCTCTCACTCTTCCACCGCTCACTCAAGTCTCCTTTTTCTGTTTCTCTATTATTCCCCATCCCCCTGGCTTCTCTCCACCGTTTGATTTTCCATCATGTTCCTGCTGCATTTTCCCGAGTCCGGCTCTGACTGACTCATTCGTCTTTCCCCTCCCTCTCTCGCTCTGGCGCTCTTTTTTTCCCCTTTCCTCACGGTTTTGCCTCTTTCATCTCCCTCGTCATTCTCTCCCGGACTTGTCTCTGCTCCCTCTCCGAGCTGCTTCCTGGTGATGGCACCTTGGCTTTGCGCCACACAGATAATGACTCTCATTCGCATCCTGCTGCTCAGCTGTCTTCTACCCGTCGGCAGAGGTTGGGCACAACACCGGGGATGGGGAGGGAGGGGGCGGCACCATAATCCCGATTTGCTCTCTTGCTGGCAAAGTGACCGGTGGCACAACACCTGTATTGTATCAGCTGTTGTCAGATTGTTATTGGAGCATCGCTGCGTCTCCGCTTGCTCCCTCCTGGTGGTCTGGGCAAAGGTGGCATCGTTAATAGAAGTAGACCAGCTGTTTAATTAGGGAAACAGCGAGGGGCAGGGCAGGTACTACTGTTACTCTCACTTTGAGTTTTAGATGGATTGTGATTGATCTTAACCATGTTTGCACCTGAATGCCACTTAGGGATCAAGCTAAAGTGTCGTTCTGGTTGGGGGGCTCTGGTCGGGCTCGGGGTCCCCAGTGAAATGACTCTGAGTGGTTGGTGCAGGCCTGCGTAGCGCCGGTCTGGGCGCAGCTTCAGGCTCTGGTTCTACGTTTATCGCTGGTTCTCCGGGTCTGGAGGCTAATGCAATAACGGGGAGGCAGGTGTCTGATTAGTGCAGCGCAGTGGTGGTTAGTGTCAGGATTGAAATGCATTAGGCAGTAAGGAGCTCAGCTGGAATGAAAACCGGGAAAAAAACAGGACCAGGACTGCGCGCTGTGCTTCAGTGTCTTTTACATTCTGTTTTGTATTTATTTTGATATACAGTTAGGTCCATAAATATTTGGACAGTGACACAATTGTCGTCATTTTGGCTCTGTACGCCACCACAATGGATTTGAAAGGAAACAATCAAGATGTGCTTTAAGTGTAGACTCATCTTTAATTTGAGGGCAGTTACATCCAAATTGGGGAACAGTGTAGGAATTTCACCCATTTTTATGTGGTCCCCCAATTTTAGGGGCTCAAAAGTATTTTGACAAACTAACCTAATCATGAATTCAATTGTGAGTTTCAATACTTGGTTGAAGTCTGGAACCCATAGACATCACAGATGCTGGGTTTCTTCCCTGGAGATGCTCTGCCAGGCCTGCACTGCAGCTGTCTTTAGTTCCTGCTTGTTCTTGCTCAATAGGACAGTGGGATCAATATGTTTATCATACAAAATAGTAAATACAGCTTTTTTTTTCTCTCAAAGACCATTTTGAAAGCTGTTGCCCTTCGGAAAGATATGAATCATATTTATATTTATGCATAAATATGTATATGTATACTAAATATCTACACACACACACAATTCCCCTTCTGTTGGATTGTAGTCAAGAGATGTGTCTGATTTCAAAGAGGTGGCAGTAAAGTCTGGAGCAGTCTACACAGAAACACCGTCTGGTTTTGTTCACAGTACTGATATTTAGATATGCTTTCAAGATACGTCCCTGTGGTTTGGAATTACAGCAGCAGAAGCCTCTGTCTTCGATGAAAACTGAAAACCCCGGCGCACGGACTCGATTTCTGATCACTGTCCTCCGCAGCGCTACAGCACTTAAACAATGTGTTTCTCTGGCTGAGGGAGACCCGTGAGGGCGCTGGCTAACCTCCACTGCAATTACATTAAAATTGCATCTTCTTTCATTGCACAACAAAGTCTTTTAAGACACATTGAGGAACAAGTGTACACACTCACCCTGATACAGTGTACAGTAGGGTGGCTAATGCACCTGCATCAGAAAACTAGCTATGGTGATTACTGGACGGGTTATTAAGAAGGCAATGCGCCCCTGTGGTCTCCGTCTGTCCCTCTGTGGCAGCTGGGGTCGGCCGAGGGGGTTGACCAGAATTGTAGATTCCAGATTAAGGGTGTGGGGGTGTAGGGGGTGAGGAGGTAAGGTAAGAAATGTAATTGTTGCTGCTTCCAGATTGGGAAGTGATGGAAACTGGCGTTGTTTGCATTGAGCCGTGGGAGTATATGGGTGCCAGGGTGCTAAGTGGCCCAGCGTGTGTGTGGGTTTGGGTGTAGGGGCAGCTTCAGTGGCGGTGGCTGTACAGACATGCTGTAGTGGTCCAGGGAAAAAGGTCTCCATTGGTCACCCCAGCTGTGTGGTGCCTGGTGGGTGCCTTCATGGGCACCAATTTGGGTTTTTGTTTGTGTGTTTGGTTCCCACATGCTGCCCCAGCTATAACACAGCCAGACCATGTTCTGCCTTGACCCTCATGTGCTCTTCCTGGACCACTGTCACGTGATGGAGACAAGCTGATTGGCTTTTGAGAGTCGTGAACCCTTGTGCAGATGCGTCTGAAGGTGAAGTCTGGGCTGTGGCAGTGGGTACTCTCTGCTCCAGGCTGGAAAAGCAGGCTGGTCTGGATTACAGGGGATAAATTCAGTCCAAACATACATTCCCCACGGCTCACAGCCTCGCTTCCTGCTGTTCGGGTCACCTTTCCCAAATGTGGGTTGAGTCGTACCCACAGGCGAAGAGGCAGAGACGTGCTCTTAATACTGGCCTGTGAGCAGCTAAGCGCCGTGCTCCTCGTGATTAATAACACCGGTCTCTGCTCTGCCTGCAACCTGAGGTGTTGCTAAGGTGAGTGCTTAATTTTGGAGGTGTACCATGCACTAATTCTCTGTGATTTTCTCCTCTCCTTGCATTGCCACTGTAGACCGGACTTCCTGTCTGAGGATGGTAGTGTTAATAGTGAAAACACCAGTTTTATCAGTCCCTCGGTCTGGCTGGTGGCTTGTCGAATATAAAAATGGCCAGGCCAACAATATTTGAATAGTGTACCTTTTCCCCCCACTTATTTATGTACTGGATATTCAATAGTTCAAGTCCCTGCTCTAAATCAGCGCTCCTCCACAGTATTATTGATTGCTGTAATTACTCAGGGAAAGTTATATATTTATATTCTATATATAAAATGTAATTGTTTTCTTCCTCCTCTGAAATGGAATTTAATTTTCAGGTCTCGGACAACAAAGTTATGGGAGTTAATCGCGGCTTATTAAAGAGATTAAAATGGGCAATTAATCTCGAAGCGACATAAATCACTGCGCTGACGTTTTCATCGGCGTCTGATGTGGGGAGACGTCAGAAACGCGCTCGCGGTCAGAGTCCAAGCCTCCCCACTGCTGAAGTTGGCAAGAGATCTCCTGCAGTTCAAACGCCATTTCAGCTTCAGCTTTTCCTGCTCACCAACGTTGCGCGTTGATAGGATCTGTAAAGTGTCAGAGCAGACGTCAGTGTGGCGGGAGTTTCTTGTGACGGCTGCGATGCCGTTTGTGGCTCTGGGAGCGACTGTGGAGGGGGAGTAAACATCCAAACACGGTCTCTTTGAATACGGTGACATTGATTACAAGAAAGAAACATGGCAGTGGTGCAGTCTATCAGAGCCCTGCCGCATGGAAGATGAGCAGCTGTAGCAAAGAGATAATTCCACAGCAAAGCACCAAGCACAAACTGGAGCATTCTCAAACATATTCACTTCTGTTATACCTAGTCTTGGGCAGATTGTCATGCAGAAAACAGACATTTACAAGGTGACACATTTTGAGAGAAAATGGATTATACTGTTCTTGGGGTTGCTTATTGTAATCTGGAAGGAATGTTTTGGGAGACTGACTAAAATGCCCCCCACCCACCCCAGGACTGCCCTGTTTAAAAGGATAAACCCGGTTGCAAATAGGAGAGGAGCTCCATTGAGGCTCATCTCACTCTTCTGGTTCCAGGAAGCTCTTTCAGCAGAAGAAGGTCAGGACGTCAGTAGTGAGTCAGTCAAGAGATCAGTAAGTTGTCAGTCAGTCTGTCAGGTGATGTGTTCCCGTGTGAATGGTCTGAACCGGGCTGATAAACCACACGGCCTGAACACGGCAATTTAGGCCATGTTGAGACTGCTGCAAACGTCTCATCCAATTGACTAAGGGGAACTTTTGTGCGTCTCCCAAAGCCTTTCTAGTCATTCCAGACTTAAATCCTCAAAAAGACAACGTGCGTGCAGTGCAGATCTCAGAGCCAGGCGTCCCCTCCGCAGTCTCGGTCAGAGTCGGCAAACCGCTTTTCCTTTTGTCGCTTTTGACCACACATGATGGATCAGTTTATACCCCCGTTCTTTTGATCTCATGAATATGTAAAGCCCAAATCCCTCCATTCTGTCTCTCTCTCGTTATCGGCATTCCTCCGCCGCTTCCCTCTGCCGATATGCAGATTCTCCTGTGAAACGATATTGCCATTTCAATTTTAATTAATCTGACGCTCAGCCACTTATCTCCGCCGGGCTGCCAGTGTGGGATGTGGAGTTGGCGCCTTCTGCCAATCTTCTCCGTTGTGTAACGCAGCCACGGCTATCGTGCCCTCCGCACACTCTGTAGAAAACCACTCACACCTTCGACTCCTCATATCCCAGCTTGGGACCATGCATAAAGCTAGTGAAGGAGCAGATATGCTGGTGCAGACGTTGCATTGTGGGTTTGTATTGTCATTTGGACCAGCAACACCGTGCATTTGATACTTGCCACGCTATTGCTATGCTTTCCTATGCATTGTGATACTGCACTCGACCATTGCCGTTATTTAAAGATATCCAGCATTTTGCTCTTGTGGGATCTTTGCTCCAGTTGTGTGATTTAATCGCAGCGGGATGCTTATTATCTTTTAATGATGATATCATAATAATACTAGCGTTCAAATGTACGGGGAAATACAAAAAAAGACCTAAAGAAAGACAGCAAACAAACAAAAACCCACAAAGTAAGATTCCACTACCGTAGACAGAAAAAATAAATAAATTGTCGAGCAGTGATTATTGGAGTTGTGACAGCAGGCTGGAGCGGATCTGATGTGTGTGAGATTGCAGTCGGGCAGCGCAGACACTTGCTATTCACGCGCGGTGTACGGCATCAGAGTCAGACATTGCACTGCCAGCAAATTGAATGTAAACACTCTCTATTAGTGCCGAGGGGACACACATTACAGCATCCCAGGCAGGCGCAGGTACGTGTAAATTAATTGCTCCTGCAGGCTGTTTATTTACGTCACACCTGATTGGTGCAGACAAGGTTTGTGTTCTCTCCTCCGAAGAGCGGCCGCCGAAAATGAGATTGTAAGTAATCAGCCACTCAAAGGAACGCTGGCTCGGAAAATTAATTTCTCCGTGTTCTACGGGACAGCGCGTACACCCCCCCCCTCCGAACGCACACCTCACGGTCACATTTGCATAATTGCAGCCTAGTGCGGCGATTAATCAGCAATTTGTTCAGTTGAGTGTGTGTCGGTCAGAGAAGGGTCGTCACTCATCAGCGTTACACTTTGGAAGGCTCAAGACTCGAGCCTCGGCCTCAAGGAGGTTGTAAAGTTCCCGTTGAGTGAATCATGTGACGGCGGGGCCTGTGTAGTTTGGAATACCACTCCACACTTTTCAGACTGAAGCGGGAAAATATAGATTTGATCAATCGTTCACGGTGTGTGTTGAGTCGAGCATCTCTGTTCAGGCTATCGATGGCTCGCTCCAGTCACAGAGGAGACGGTACCAGGCCTGTCTGACTCTCTCTTCACACCCTGGTCCCGGGGTCGATGGACGATTTGCTCATCTGTTGTCTTTTTATTTTCCCTTAGATCGTAGGAGTCTCTCGCCCTGCCTGTGCCGGTCTAATGCACATGGCACACTGCCAGTTTTGAGCACTGTGTCATAAGGACTGCATGCGGATCCTGTATTAATTGGTTCCTAATAGACAGGTAATGCTGGGCAGTGCAGGTGGTTAGATCGGTGGAGAAATTAGTTTGCAAGGCAGCAGCAAGCGAAAGCACAGGGATGCATGGAAGGGTCTTTTACCTTCCAGTCGGTACCGAGCAAGTTTTGATGAGGTCAGAAAGGGGTGACGGTGCAGTCCTCGTGTTAGAGGCTACCTGGTGCCCCCAAAAAGGATCCAACAGACCCAGGACTGATGTTGCTGTTCTTGTATTGGATTAACAGCAGAGGATGTTATTAGTAATTGAAGAAAGGCTCCTGAGGACAAGCGGTTAACTTGCTTGGCGTATGAGATGATAACGAGGCTTTAATTACTGTTTGCTACATGTTTGAAAACAGGTGAAAATGACTTCAGGTATTTCTGTTCCAGGTCTAGTCTGCAGTGCCTCAGTGTTTGATATTCTCAAACAGGAAGCAGGATTCTTTGTGCTTCCTGTTTGGACCTCTGTTCACCAGAGGTGAAGCCTCTGCTCAGCCGCCTCTCAAGTCAATAGGACTGTAAATACAGTTTGCGGGGAAGCAAGGAGCCTGTTGTTTCTCAGAGCTCAGACACCCACGTCTCCTTGGCTGGGGAGCAGCCTTTGTGCGGCACAGAGAGACGCCGCAGTCAGGCGGGGCGGAGGAGGCTGCGCAGAGGGGTACGGGGGGCACCAGCCGGAACTGGGGCTCTGCGAGGATAACCGCGACGATCAGCCCACCCCTGTCACTTTCCCAGGGGATCAAAGGCAAACCCTCATCTTGTCAGGGCTTGCCTTTGTGGTCTGGGAATGGAGAGGGAGGCATGTCACTCCTCTGCAGAAACAAATAACAGCCCGCCAGTGAAAAAATGGCCGTAGCCCCTCTGTGCTGATATTCCCTCGCTCTTATAATCCACTGGCTCGGATCTCAGGGGTGGGAGGGGATCACGACACTCATCCCCTGACTCCCACAAGTGTGGTTCCCACCAGCCTGTGTGTATCCATCACCCCACGCCTCTTGTGTTTGTTTAGTGTCTTTCTGTTTCTTATTGCCACATAATACTCGTGATATTTACACAGCCTTTCTGCATTTGACAGCTTCACATGCATAATAGCCCCTCCCAGGGGGGCCATAGCCTCCTAAGAGGAAGCTGTCAGGCAGATAAAACATCTCTGCCTTTGTACACATACCCCTACTCTCCCCTCTCTCTCTCTCTCTCCCTCTCTCTCTCTCTCCCATGGGCTCCCCCACAGGTCAGGGGTCACTGTTTCATAATCGGCATGTCAAAGGTTCATTTCCGACCTGTATGACACGGGGGAGGGCAGTAAATCAGGGGGTTATCTCCCTCAGACACTCGCACACACTGTGGCTCGGGCCAGCCAGGCGTGGAAACACTCACAGCCTGTATCGTGATGGGATGTCGCCAAAACCCTGAGTTCTCTGTTCCAGGATTTGCTTTGCCAACTCCTCGGCACGTGGAGTTTGATCGTGTGCATCTCGGGATTTATTTCAAGCCCCCTAGCTTTTGAAGGATCCTGGAAATGCAGAGTAATCAGAAAAGGAAAGGCACTCACTTGAACAGAACTGTAGGGAACAGGACTGTGGAGATGAATGTTCATCACATGAGATTAAGGGGACGTTCACTGTAGGGGTGGAGGGGACACACTTTTGAGTGGCGTTATTCAGTCTGGGCTGGAGTGGATGCCTAATTCCCCAATCGATCCAGAGCTGTGTGGGACTGTTGATGTGTTGATGAGGTCTTCACAATACACATGTAGCTGCACAATAACATGCTGCTGATGTTCATAGACACATGACATAACCCACAAGAATATCAATCACGGCTTCCATGGGAGAGAACACGCTGTCTGAGTTACATGGGAGCTCTCGGGTGACACACGCCTGTGATTGTGTGTATGTGAAATCCAGGTGCTCTCAAAGATGGAAGCACTATGCTTTGAGGGCAGGAGTCCTGGAAACCCCCCACACACATCCCCCCATCCCTGATTCGAAGAGCTTGCGTTCACCATCGTGGCTCGTCACGGCAAAGTATGCACCTTCTGCCGTCGTGTAAACCTTGCTGCTGACCACAGTTTGTAACATACATGAGTGAGGCTCCTTCTGATGCTGCAGGGCTCCCCCAGAGCAAAGCAGAAATGGGGCATTGTAGGATAAGGAGATGGAGTCTCTTCCACCAGGGGAGCATATCAGCAATAGCTTCAGTCCCTGGCTTCTCCTCCTGCAGAAAAAAATGTGTGATGCGTGCCGGTGTTGATATGTCTGCTCTCCTCTCTGTGATGCTTGGGACGCTGGCTGTGGGGGGGTGAATGTAGTGCTTTGGGTTAGTAGAACAACAGCAGGGAAGGCAGCACGAACGGGACAGAGGTTAAAAAAAGCTTCTTGATTGATGGGGAGCGAAACATGCATCGGTCTCCAGCCATCCAGAAATCGCAGAGCCCGAGCCATCCACACGCAGCATTTCCACACAGCAATCACCGCCCCCGCCGTCTCGGGTTTCTGTGCGGAGCCGGGAATGGATGGAGGGATGAGGGAGGGAGACGACTCTTTCCCTCCTTAACCCTGTTGCTGCAGGACACATCTGGACTGGAGGGAGAACTTCACAGCTGGCTTGTGGGTGGTTTTTATTTATTCGATTGGGTTCTGTTCTGCTCTGGTGCTCCTTCTGTCTCCCAAGAAAAATCAGTCACAGTTTACCCCACGATTACATTTCTAAGTGGAAAAAAATCCACATATACACATACTTGTTATTTCTCTGTTCCAAGAGTTATTTCTGGCTGTTCTGGACAAACTCTTAGGAAATACGTCTTTAAATTGTATATAAGGTAGCGTTTTTTAGACTAGCCAACCTAGGTGACCTCCCTCTGTCCTCACGTACTGTGATCATGAATTGAGCTTGCGGTGATGGGGATTTTTATTTATAGAGCACATTGTTTGATGGGCAGATCAAATTAACTTCAAACAGTCAAGAAATAGCATTCTGCTTCAGACAGAAACAATCGTAAGTGTTCAAGTTTGCGCCTTCTCTTTGTTCAAGGACTATTTTAGGGTTCGCATATTTGTATTGTGTGCTTGGAGTTCTATTTTTAAACAGACAGACCTGTCACTTTTCCACCTAAAAGGTACAAAATAAATAAATAAAACCATCTCAAGGGAAGATGTTTTGGACAAGCAGCTATATATAAAGTTATTGAAAGTGTAGGCCGCTGAAAATCCTTTCTTTGGGGAAAACCTGTGAATTCGATGCAAAGTTTTGGTTAAGGTCACAGGCTGTTTTTGCTCATCTGTCTTTATTATAATTCTTTATTATTTTTGCATTACTAATCCTCTGTATCAGTCTGAGGAATGATCTCATTGAATAAGCGTCTTCGTTGTGGTCAAGTTTTGAATTCCAGCCACCTGCAACTTGTTGGGAGAAGAAATATCTCTAATTTGCATTTATTTTATTTCTAAATCCACTGTGAAAACAACCCACTGTCGTTGACTCTGTGTTCATTGCCGGGCACTTTTCTTCAGCAGAAAAATAGAGAGAGAGAGAGAGAGAGATTTTGCATAGTTATAAATCATTCACAATTGCGCCCCCGGAACACAGTTTTTTCAAAAGGTGACACGAGGTATGAGAATAATATACAAGTAATGATATTTTAATGTTTTTCCATAGGGTAGTCTCTTGACCTTTAAAGCTGTTGATTTTTTTTCTTTTTTCTCCTCTCCTGGTTCTTCAGAAATAATCAATAGGCCACACTGCCTCCCCCCTCCCCCCCTCCACTCCTCCCTCGTTCCTCAACACCGTATTCTAGCCTTTCCCATCCCTCCTCTCTACCCTGCGGGCTTTGTTGCTCTAGTGCTGCCTCCCCCCCCACCTCTAACCTATAGTCTGTACACACTTCCTCAACATCTCTCGGCGAGCGCCCTTTTTCTGCCCAGTCCACCATCGGCACAACACCGCAAACCAGCCAGTGCTCCCATCGCCCTGACCTCTCTGGGTCACATATCTATCTCTCTCTCTCTCTCTCTCTCTCACACACACACAAATGATAATGGTAATAATTGAGAAAAGTAAATCTTCATCCCATTTTCCCTCCGTGTCTCCCTGCCCCAGGCCGTGCACAGATTCTGTCTGTCTTACAGTTTGGACGTCTTCCAATACTGTACCGGATCATTAGACAGATTTTGTGGGGGGGTGGTCTGGGGGACACGATGGCTCCCTATGGGGCACTGAAACACATAGAGGGGGGGAGAGGGGAGCAATAACAGTAGAAACTGGGGGGGGTAATTACATCAAAGCACTTGAGATAGAAATAAAAAATAGAGCGAGATAGAGAGTGGGGCTAAGTGAATCTTTGTTGTATTTGCGTTAATATCGTGATCATTATTATTGCTGGTCTTTTAAATATTACCTTTAAATGGATCCAATATAAATATAGTCAGGATTGCTCTCTTAAAAACATATCATCATCATCATCATCATCATCATCGCGATCATCAGAACCTCGTACACAGCCACCCTGCTTCAGTCCCTCAGTCCCCCTCAGCTGCTGGCCTGGAGCACAGGACGTAATAAGCTTTTCAATTTTCCTTTTCATTTAATGAAGTTTAGAGAGAGATATAGCCATTATACTCAATTCCTTTTTGGGAGGAAATAAGTATGGGTCTGATGGAGGTTACAGTTTATTTCTGAGCAAAGTGCAGTACTTTCACTATCCATTATCCATTCCTATCAGACATGCAGTCGTCTGTAGCTTCTGTGGCAACTGAAGTAGTTTATTTGACGCTTGCAAAGGTGAAGGCTTAGCTTTTGGGCTTGAATTGAAGACCAGGCTCCTCTTCAAAAAGAAATAAATGGCGGCCTTCCAAAATAAAGATTGGGATACGTCTCCTTGGGTTGCTAAAAATGTTTCATGCAATGCGTTTCTGAATCCTGCTGTTCAGACCTTCAGGGCAAAAAGTGATACATGTCCAGGGACTGGAAAACAGTGAGAAAGCTGTAAAGCATTTCCTGCCACTGAGCCCTGATTCTGTGATAAGGTACTGGAAGGGTTAAACAAAGGGCTGATTTGGTAAAAAAGCCGGGCAGCTCCTTTGGGACGTCCCAGCCCCCGGGGATACTCGCACTCGCTCTCTCAGCCACTGGACATATAGCGATTGATTATCTGAAAGATGATTAGCCTGGGCTTGGGGGAAAGCTGGATGCTGATTGCTTTTAAGAAGCATCAATTCTGATAGGTCAGCTGTTTATCCAATTAGGGAGGCTGACGATTACTTTTTTAAGGTCCTCCTCTGGTCTGATGGCTGTTGCCAAGTTGGAGCGCACGCAAGCACGGGGGAGACCTGTATCATCTGCGTTAACGTCCCACGGCCAGCAACACAGCCAGCAACGCGGCCCGTAAAGCCTGCCTGGTGAAGTGTGGAGGCGGGCAACCTGAAATGCAGTGTTTTGGTTTGGTACAGTTCTTCAGGTAAATGGCTGCTCTCCAGATGTGCTGACAGTGTTGTGTGTTCCCAAAAATAGCACCTTAGAAAAAAGAAAAAACAAAAACATAAGCACATCGATTGTCGGTTGCAGATAAGGGTTTAATCAAGATTTCGATTTGCATGTGTGCTGTTTTTCAGTATACCTGTTTCCTATTACTTGTGTCTGATTAAGCGCATAGTATTTTGATTTAGCTGGGATAGTGGGAGCTTACAACGAACACACTGGAAGTAGCGTGCTGTAGCAGAACTGCAAAAGATAAAGAACCTGCACATTTGGAGGCCTGGACCTGTAGGGTTATATGACAGGTGGTAAATGATCAAGGAGAAGTGACCTGGGAGAGGTGAGAACTGGTACCAAAGAAGCAAAGAAACCAGTCTGATGAAGTCTTTTAGGGCTCAGCTGGAGTGAGACACTGAAGACCACGTTGCTCAGCAGGACCCAGGCTGCAGACCCCCATTGTAGTTGAGCCGGTCTTCCAGATGTTCATAGACTGATTGCTCTGTCACTCCGAACCCTGAAGGGACTCAGACCTGTTGGCCAGGGGATCAGGGGATGGTCCCAAAGGTCACTATTCATCAGGAGGTCAATACATCCACTAATAAGACGTCCCAGGCATGCTTAGGAAAAGAGATGGTCTTGCACAATAAAGACTGTGTGTGTTCCTCACACCGATCTCATTAGAGTCTGGTCTTCGGCTGCTGCTATTTTTTTGACCAATCATAGCAGTCCCTGATGCCATTGATGGCAGAGGGATCGATAGCCATTGACTCATCAGCAAGTCGGGTTGAGGTAGAAGAAATAATCTCACTTCTGCTGAGGCACTGCAGTTGTACTGGGAGCCCCTTTCCAATTTCCTTAAGCCTGTTTATTTATTCATGATCTCCATTTGATGTGTATGAACTCCGTGTCACATCAGAGCGACTCCCGGTTTCGATCCACAGGCACCGGTTCGGGCAGCCGGTTCCTTGATGTGTCCCACAATGCAGAGTGCAGTCCCGGAAGAGCTACGCACCACAGAACATCACCCCCAAAGCACAGACACAAGCCACTAGACAATTCATGAATGATAAATAGATGTTATTTTGTTGCTGGTATAAACACATGTTCTCTCCATATCATTTAACCAGGGGGGCTTATCTCTGATGGCTCTCTTATCTCAGCAGAGATTGTGCCATGCGGTCCGCCAGCGCCTTCTGACGTATTGTGTTGCGTATCGTATTTTGACCCCGCATATCAAGGATTTGTTTTGTGTTACAGTTTGTGTATATTGTTTCACCACTGCAAGGATCCCTCAAGATGGGTCTTGTCGAGTCAGCCGATTGCATAGGCTTTTATTCAGTTATGGGCGGCTCCTACCATCTCTCCGGGAAGACTACATTAATTTCACCAAAGTGCTCTGACTCTTTGCCCATTCAGGGCGAACCTAGTAATTAGTGATAGCAGATTTCCGCACTCTAGATTTACATAGGGGTCAGATGGGCAGCCCTGGGCTGTCAGTAGAAACAAAGCAGTCTTTCACAAGCATTTGGCGTCTGTCAGAGGAGAGAGGGATGAGACTGAGAGTGGCTCGTCTGGCGTCCGCTTGAGAGTCACAGGGATGCTCAAATAGCATGTCACAGTGAGCAGTGCTAGACAGCTGGCTGGACACCAAACAATGGCCACCTTGCAAAGTGGTGTTCTGGGAAGACATGCCACAGGAACTGTTGGCATTCTGCTGTAATGAATTTGACTGACACTCGCAGAAGGAAATGTGGAGTAGCTTCAGACTCTAGCCGTGACATTTCACTGGACAGAGGGTGTGACAACACAACTGTGTCATATCCTGCTGCTGAAATATACTGCACTCTCTCCAAAAAAAATATTCTACAGTCCTCAGAGACTAAGTGAGGTGGGTGATTTTTTCCAGACGCCTGCCTGAACTTGTTGGAAGGGAAGCAAAGGAACAGAACAGTGTTTCCTGTGGAGTGGTGCGTTCACACTGCGCAGATCATACAGAGGGGGGTGAGAGCCTGGCATGGGGCGGAGACTGTTCTGCCTGAGGGCTCTGATTGTTTGATTTTGCTGACTTGGGCATTGGGGCAGTACTCCCTCGCCCACTCACCTGGCCCCAGGAGAGAGAGAGAGCATCTGAGTGTCCCTGTGCAGTAGCCGTACCGTCCTACAGCTCAGCACTGGCACTGTACTGAATCTAAGCAGGTCTGGGTAAGTGTTGGGCGGCGAGAACAGTGCCGGCTGTGTCTCAGTGTGCCGCCACTGGGACTGTCCTGGCTGTGGAGGAGACTGGCAGTTGGCTCGTTCATCATCGCCCGGGGGGGGTCGTCACCACGGTTGCCACGGTGACAGCAAGGCCCTGATTTACGGCACCGAGTGGCCCTGTGATGAATGGCCCTGCCTCGAGGAATTATCAGGCTCCTTATCCTTATCCTTACCCAGACCTTTTTATTCTCTCCTTTTTTGTGACCCCCCGCCTCCACCTCACCAATACAGTGAAAGCGGCAGACTCTTAAAAGCCATCGCCATTCTTTTCATTCCTCCCCTCCCACTCACAGTTACTAAATAATTGCTGGAACAAATTAAAAGAGAAAGGGAAGTGACCGTTGGCTGTTTTTTTTTTTACCCCCCCCCCCCTCATTCTCTCCTAATAAAAAGTCCTGCTGAGGTGTTCGGCTTCTCGAGCACGGTCTGTAGTCCTGGCCCCCTGCCATGTTTCATTTACCAGGAGGGGAGAGGAGCAGAGATGCACACACACACTCGTGCACAGGACAGATGGTGAATGGCAGATTTAAAATCGTCAGCTAAGGGAAACAAACAGATAAATAAAAGAAGGGAAAGTTAGGAAGGTGATAGATTTATTATTTTCTCAGAATATTATACTCCACCCCTCATCCACACTTTCCTGGATGAACCTCTCTGGCCTGAAGGAAGCTGGACTGCGATCCCACTGCTGCCACCAATACTTCGGTGTTGTTTGTGGTTGATGGGGACAGGTACCATGCTCCTAGTGTCTGTTATTTGGCTGATTACTGTTTGCTAGGAGGACACCGAGAACTCGAACTCTTTCATGTACTGAGACCCAGCTCCCACTGTGTCCTCACCTCCCCACTGCTGCACGCCCTCCTCCTGTTCAGTCCAGGAAGGATCCCGCTGCCAACATGAAAGGCTCCGAAATTAACACAGCGCATAACCTCTCCCCCAGGCTGGCGGCGTGTGTCTGAGCTGATCTCAGCAGCCCAGTGTGTGAGCGTTTATATGCTCGGGTGTGTGTTTTTAAGTGGAATCAAGCCTTTCAGGGCATGTCTTTGATAGCCACCCAAAAGAGATCACTGCCAACAGGAGGAACATAAACAGGCTCCATTTCAAAGCCTTTTTCCCCAACCCCCCCACCCTGTTCTTTCTGTATATGTTCTTTTTCTCCAGATATTAGACATTTCTTACTATATCTCAACCTCGAAACCTTACTGTATGACAATAGTTACTTTTTCATAACAACTTTTGAAAAATGGCATGTGATAGTGTGTAATTCTAATTAATTGTGGTATTATTAGTAATATAGTCAAGCTGTGAGCATTTGAAGCACCGATTGCTTCACAAACATAGTGGGAGCAGTGAAAATCCAAGAGTTGAACAAGCAGTGTTGAAAACGCCAGAGAAGAGCAAGTCATGCAGGGAAGCTGAGTACCGGGCCAGAGAAAACAACAATGACAGCGGATCTGTGCTTGAACCACGATCGAGCCGTACAGGGAAGTGGCTGCGATAGTTCACACTGTAAACATTAGCAGCTGCAGGGAAAGTCCTACGTCCTGGGGGGGTGGAAGTGTGTTGTCGTCCACAACACCGCAATCAAACAAAAGGCTTCTTCTCAAAAAACGGCAGAATCACACCTGGCCCATTTCAGCACACATGGGGTCAGGTGGCAGGGCAGCCTCAGTAAAGTCGAAGGGGATTTAAAAAAAAAATCTGGTAGTCTGGTAGTGCTGTTTGGCCTAGTCCTATTCCCACCCCTCCTCCGCACCATTCTCTGCTCATTCCCCCTCTTCTTTCCCCAGTCTTGGCACAGACTGCGGGAATTGAAGTGTCTGGCTGTTGATTGTTAAAGCTGGGGAGCGCTCCCCCCCCACAGTCCTTCCCTCAGAATGATGAATGGGGGTAATTTCAGTTCTGCTGTACCTACCTGACTACAGGCGTACCTCCGCATTTTATTCCATTTCATCTCCTGTTACGTTCAGATGATTTATGGTGCGAGACGGGGCAGACAGGGGAGTGGCTGTGTGTTTGTGTGTGTGTGTGATTGTGCTTGTGTGCATGCATGTGTGATGTGTAATAAAGATCTCCTTCCTCTTTCTCCCTTAATCTGTCAAGCCATCTATTATATTTCTCCACAATGTCCCTTGTGACGGTGCAATGAATAGGGGATGTAAAGTGAAGTGTATCTGAACGAGGTCTGTGTCGAATTCAAGGCAATACGGCCGCCGCTGTTTATGTCCCCTACCTGTAAATCCTCCTTGACATAGTTCACGTGCCGAGACAGTAAAAGGCTGAGGTTTGTCCTCCTGCTTGTCTCCCTTTGACCCCCTGTGATGCTGTAATCCAGGGAGCCCATTTATCATATGATTGCGGCCCGTGTGTGACTTCCATTTCACTCGTGGGTTTGTAATTTAGACGGAAACAAATGCAATAAAGGATAAAGAGAATTAAAATACAATATAAAAGATTGTACGGAAAATACATTTACACACACTCAAGACAGTATTTGATAGTACAAGATGATACAAATGATTTATGAGCCAGGAACTACGGTACCAACAACAAGAAACTACACCTGTCAAAGTTGTTAGCGACTGACGTCACTACAATGTGATCCATGCGCTGACGGCAGTTCTGGTATCAGGTGCTTCTGTTCTGGTACTGTAGATTTAATGCCATGTGTATCAAGATAGAACAATAATCATAGCCTGTGTTTCGCAGCTCACGTTAAGTATTGCAAATAATAATGCTGAATACAAATATTGCAGCCTGTTTTAAGAAATTGCTAAATCGATATTTTAAGCGGCTCGTGATAAACTGTGAGTTGCACCCCTTAGCTATACTCTGAGAGGTGTGTGTATGTTGTCCACTGCATTGGGTTTCCTATTGGTGGTATTCCTGATCCAATCTTCAGTTAGTTTCCTGTCCCACACGTTCAAATGTTAGTTCTGTAGTCGTATTGAATTTTGCAAACTCTTCTCACCTCTTTGTTTCACATTCGCCGGCATGTTGATTCACCCTGCCTCTTGTATTGTATTGATATTTCAAAGGATTACATTCCTGGTGCTCTTAGTTTTCTGTTTTAAAAAGGCTCTTTAATATTGGAAAACTGGCAGATGTGAGAATTTAGAATGGAAACGTTATATTTAAACAGGGAAACGCTTACCCTGCCTCCGTTCCCGTTTGCATTCTTGCTGTTTCTTCCCATGTTCCGAGTCCATTGTCATTGCTGTTTTCTTCACCCTTGAACACAATGCCATTGTTCAATTGCCCTTGATTGAGCACCGTTCTATCCCAGCCTGCCTCCGATAACTGATAGGCGATGGGGATTTTGTGCAGAGGGAACAATGAGATCGGCCGCTTGGGAAAGCTCGGCTTTGAAAGATGTGAAAAATGCTTCATAAACACTGTCACTTGTTAGGGGGGGTTTACAAAAGCAGCCTTCTTTGGTTAACTGGAGAACATACATTAATTTGATTCTTAAATTTTGATGCAGAGGTAATTCGGCTTACTACGCAATGCCTGGCACAAAAAATGCCTGATTACAAATGCTGCATTAGTGGGTGAAGTGGGGTCTCGCGTGCCAAGCAGGATGGTTTGACTCTGACGTCGCACAAAAGGGTGATGTTTATAACGTGGTTAATGTGGAGGAATTAAGGGATTTCATGGACCTCCTTGGCCACACACACGCAGCACACACTGTTTAAAAGCTACCCATCTCCAGATCGAGACTCAACGGTGTTGCACTGCAGCATTGTGCAACAGTCTTTGTGTGAGATCAGCTTTAGCAATGCACCAGCACTTAGGGGGGAAAAGAATACACCCTTGATTGTCCTAGAGATTGCTTTTCTAACACAGATTGAAAGGGTTCTTTTGCATCACGTATTCCCTGGCAGCTATTTTTTATATATCCTTTTCCTTTTTTGATAGACATTTCATTATGCTCTACCTGCACATGACAGAGCTTCAATAAGGAACAAACAAATCTGAGCTGTGGAGACTGAGGTGTCTGCGTCCACACGGACTGGCAGCCTCTACAGCAGCGGTGGTCTCCAGGGGTCCCTGTTCTTCCATTCCTGTCTCACGCCACCCTGGCGCGGGCACGTCCGGCAGCCTGACCAATCAGAGCAGGCCCATGGAGGAGGTGTGGGCACCAAAGTAGCACTGCCTCAGAAACACAACTGACAATCCTCAGGCGCCACTTTCTCTAACTTCCCTTCGGTGTCTGTGTTCACAGGCGAGAGGAGAGGAGGACTAGGGCAGTAGGTGTGGCAGGGTAATTGCAGTGTTGTGTGTGGGGTGCCTGTGTTTCTCTCTGGTTATTAATGAGGGTTTGGAGCCCGTGAGAGGCTGCGGAGACCTGCAATCTAATTACCAGGATAATGGCTAACCCCTGAGCGCAGGGAGCATCTTCCAAGTGGGCCCTGCTCCTCCCCGTGCTAATTGAGCTCGTCGATTTCCCGGATTCCCCCGTACTAACGAGGGGGCAGGTGACGGGGCGGTGAGAGAGATTGGTCCGGTCGCTGCTTCGCTTCCAGACTCTGGCAGTCAGACTCCTAGATTCTTGTTTGAGATCTTTGTGCTTTTGGATTGTTTTTTCCCCCATTTTATGTCTTCACAGCGTTCGAGACCAGGCACACTCCTAATTAAGAAGCTACTTTTTCGCTGGTTTTTTTGGTTGTTGTTTTATTTTTTAATGGGCCTTTTACCAATGAGGATGAATTGCCCACTAGAAAGGACTGGTAACACGGCGATTTATGCCTATTTTAAAGACAAGCAATTTGTGTAGATGCCTTTGTTAGACCACTTCTCGCCCTTCTCCCGTGTCGGTGTTTTTCCGAACGCATCTGTTCCCTCACTATCTGGATCTCTCTTAACAAGATACCAATTTCTGATGAAGGAACAAACTAATGGTAGATGCAATGAGATTCGTTTGGCTCGGCTCCAGTAAAATGAAATTAAATTCCAAACACCTGGCCTCAGAAACAACACATCGTAATGAGAGGGAGCTGAGAATCGCTGCAACCTGCACTGTTGTAGTATGAATTTATAATAATATTTCCTTCTCCTGAACCAATATGTTTAAGAGACTCAGGGAGCAGGGAAACTCACGTAGTGGATTGACTGATTAATAATGAATTCATTTATATAATTACAGAGCTGTAAGCTGCCATATCTGACTGCCGTTTGTGTCCTTATTAAAGTGTGCCCTTGTCTTCTTCTTGTTGGCAGCTATGGGGACATGGTGCCTAACACCATCGCGGGGAAGATCTTCGGCTCCATCTGCTCTCTGAGTGGCGTGCTGGTCATCGCCCTGCCCGTGCCTGTCATCGTGTCCAACTTCAGCCGCATCTACCACCAGAACCAGCGGGCGGACAAGAGGCGGGCACAGCAGGTAAGTCGTTGGGGGGTACTGGGCACCTCGTAGCAGCTCTGCAGGGAGAGCCTCCGTGGCCCATTTATCAGCCAATTGGCAATCGTCTGCTTCACCGATTGGCTGGCGTGAGAGGGCCATGAAACGCCCACAGGCTGTGAGGTCATCAGAGCCCCCAGGACAGATACCGGCCAGCCAAGGAAAACCGACCCTGCTCGGGACGAGACCAGGCACCGACCGGCCGGGTGTCTGGTTTGTGTGGTGTCGGCGATGTGGCATTTTGTTTGTGTGTTTGATTTCAGCCATCGCGTATCTGTTATAGCTTTAGGTTTTTGTTTTTTGTTCTTGTGCTTTGTATTGTGACTGTGCGAGGACTTCAGCATTCAGTGTGTCTTTATTTTGCTGAAAACAGAATTTCAATGTTTTCATTGTGATATCCGTCTCTGGAGGACCTAGTGGCTTACACACTCTCCGGGAGGCCCCTGTAACATCCACGGATCTCTGCCCAAGACCCTCACTCTGACACCCTCACTGCAAAGCCACCCTCGTATCTAGACTCCAGAGGGGGATTGCAGTGCCAGTGGATAGTCATTGACTCCCGGACAGTCTGTAAGCCACCACCTATAGTCTGTGTTTGTTTTTGGTGTTTATTCTCTGTTACGTCTACCTGCCTTTCATACATTTAATGCCAAAAGAGCTTCTTAATTAAACACTGTTAACACCGCTAATGGCTACAGTTCAAGTCGAGCATTTTCAGTATGAAGCTTGCAGTAGCTGTTATCACATACACATACATCACATATTTAAAGATACATGCCTATATTTTTCCAGATTTAACACAATCTCTAGACAGAATGGAAACATATTATCACATTGGCTCAACACCTATTTGTTCTACACATGAAACTCAACTAATAATAAACATCAGTGTGTTGCATAAGGACTGAGAGCAGGTGAAAATGACAGGTACGCCAGCAGGAAATAAACGCCAAAAACAAAGACCCATCCCAGCTGCCTCTGACCCCCCCACATTCAGGGCTGTCACAGTTTCTCCAGTCTATTATAAACCCACAATCCCCACTCCCCTTTACACCTGCGCCCAGGGGGAAGGGCTTTATTGGCTGTGCAGTTAATCGCAGTATTGTACAGTGACGTTATCACTGCACTGCGTTTACAAATCAGCCCAGATATAACACAAAAAACTCACAAAAACAAACCATAAGATAAACTAGGCCTTTTCAATCACCAACAGCTTTGAATCCTTTAGCTTTGATCAAACCCCCCTCCCTGCAACTCTTTCCACTTTTATGTGAATGGTCTGATTTCAGCAGGGTAAAACAAAACAAAAATCAATCTAGGTTTTTAGGAAAGGTTCGGAAGGGCAGCACCTCAAGAACAGCCCTGCTAGCGGCGTCTCTCGCCTGCCCTTGATTCTCCCCCTCCTCTCGCCTGGCATTTAAAATACAAAGCGCAGACCACCCTGATCCGGAGGTGTGTTCTTATATAACTGGTCACAGTGATCCCTGATTATGTCAAACATCTTCAGTATTAAAACCCACACTTAAGTTAGCTTTGTCCCTTAACTCCAGGCTTTGTCCCCTTTCCACCTGGTTTGAATGACTTTGTTTTGCAAGTTTATAATTGTCACATTATAAGGAATACAGGTATAACATTTGTCAAGTGAAACTAGACAAACTGTACTATAATATTCTGTATAGTTGATCATGATTAGAAAAAGTAAACTAAACTTTTTTTGAAGTTTTGATATTTGTGACCTTTTCCTCCATTAAATTCTATAGGAATTTTTAAGTTGAAAAATGAATGTTTAAATACCACTGAAATTGGAACTTGCAGAAGTGGTTGTGTGAAATTAGCATAAACAATGAAGGAGTTATGCGCGTTTGTACAAACTTAGCCCTATGCAGACCAATTTTGAGAAAATGTGTTCTGCTAAATGTTCGCAAGTATGTAGCCCTTCCATTATAAGGGCCACAAGCACGTGGGACCATTCAAATGAAAGCAGACAAACTGCAGGTGTTTCTGCATAGTTGCTCAGGATTTAACACACTATATTACAATTCTACCAAATTTTTTCAAGAAAAATAATTGCTTTATTATGAATTATGTAAATTATGCTTTTAATTAAGTTCATATTTTTGGATTTATGGATAGTCTTGAAGCATATAAGACAAAGTGGGTGAAATTTGCATAGAAACTTAAGGAGTTATGAGCATTTATTAAAAATAACAAAAAACAGTAAATATCTCCACATAGCAGCAACAGATCTTATGTTACGGAATCATTTGAAAGCCCCAAGCCTCTAGTCAAGGATATAAAAGGCATGTAGCTGGCTATAATAATGCCAGGGTAATAGGTAGATGCATTTCATCCCGCCAGCGGGTTGAAAACAATGGGGCGGAGTGTTAAGGGGTTATTTATTCATGTATTAATTTAAATGTCAGGGCTGTTACACATCTGGCCACAGGACCTAGATTCTGCTTGTAACACAGAGAGAGCTGTTCATGTGATCTTACATCCTTCTCAGCATCTTGATTCCTCTTTCACGTTCTTGCTTGTTTGTTTTTGTTTTTTTCCTGTGATGTGTTTACTTGTGTGTTGTGGTTGTGGTGGTTATGGTTGGTGGCTATTGTTTGTTATTATTATTTGTCATTTAGTAGACACCTTTATCTGAGTGTGCGTGTGAGGTGTGTGTGTTTGTGTCGGCATGTGTCTTTTGATTGTGAAGCCAACTTCTGTTCACCCCGGGCAGCAGTTGGCCGAGTGTTGTATCCCTGTGATAGTCAACAACCTCCCATATTTGTGATCTGTAAACTCCGCTGTGTGTCTGCGTCAGGAGCTCACAACTACACAAGTGAAGTGCTCTCCCATCCACCTCTCATATCATTTAAAGAGCAAGTCCTGCCGTTCCAAACAAGACAGTGTTACAATTCCCTGTGTGCCGCTGTTTAAAGGACACACCTCTCGGGGCATCTGTCCGCAGTTAACATCCTGACCAAAAACATACAGGACAGGATTTTAACTTAAATACACAGGTATGTGACTTAAACAGCAGGGGGGGGAAACACAATGCTGTACATTGTTCTGGAACCTCGCAATTTTCTCTTTAAAATGCACTTTGTAATTAAAGCACCGTTGTTTTGACCACAGGTTCGGCAACTCCACTCTCCTGCAAACAGCAGCCCGTGCCGTAACACCCACGTTACTGGCACGCTATCTCTCCTGCGCTGTGCGTGTCCCTCCCCCTGTCTCTGTGACTCCTGTCTGTCTGCCCCCTCTGCTACACAACCCCCCAGGGACACGCGTGTGGAGCCGCCCCTGCACTGCTCTCATTGACTCTCTGTTTGATCTTTCAGAAAGTGAGACTAGCAAGGATTCGCCTGGCCAAGACAGGGACCACCAATGCCTTCTTGCAGTACAAGGAGCATGGAGGTTTAGAGGTATGACATTTAGACAGAGGCCACCCCCTTCACCGCTGGCCGGCCGGGGTCACGCCGTCCTGGCTTCGATCTCACACCTCATGCCGTCGCCGATCGGTCTCGGTGAATTAGACGGCGCCCACGAGAACCCGACCCGGCACTCGCCACCCCTGCCATCTCTCATTCTCTCTCTCTAATATATTTTTCCTCAATCCACTCCACCACCCTGCCTCTCACTCATTCCATTCAAGATCACCGTGAGGAAAAAAATACAGAAATAAAAATCTATGGGCAGAAGTTCATAGGCTTTTGCTGTGTGTGTGTGTGTGTAAGTGTGCATGTGTGTGTGCGTGTGCGAGAGACAGAATGACCCCAGGAAGTTGTGGGCTTTGGCTCCCGTGAACACAGGCCCCTCTGTTTCATGACGGGGTGTCATTCTGCGATGGGTGTGTGTGATATTGTGTCTGTGTGAGGGGAGAGAAACGTGTGGCTGACAGTCAGGAATCTTTGATAGAGAAGGATAGATAACCCCCTGCACAAAAAATGGTCTGTTTTCTTTTTACTTTATGTGTCGACATTGTAGAGGTTACAGAAATTCCCAGGATACACCCGGTGAAGAAGTAACACATTTATTACAACACAATAAATACAGGTTAACCCGGGAGCGCTCCTCTCACAGGAAGTGAAGAAAAGAACTGAGCATGTGAGTTGGAGAAGCCTTTTTATAGATTTAGTCTTCCAGTATTTAATACAGCCCAGCTGAGTGACGGTGCTGCCACAGTGTCACTGGGATGAGAGAGATTGCGCTGTAATGCAGGGCTGATATCCAGGCTCAGACCCGGCCCTCTGAGCCACTTAACCTTGTGAAGGACTTTCGCTCGCAACCCAGGGCAGCTCAGAGCGCCGGCGTCTCCAGATCGAAGCGGGTGAAAGGGCTCAGCCTCGCTGTATATTCCCGTCTGCTCTCTCTCGGGGGGGAGACAAAGAGCAGTCGTTCTCTACGGTCGGAGGGTTAAACATAAATAAACAGCCCAAATGTGAGATGAATGTCATAATTATTTGGTTTTGTTTCTGTAAAGATGCAGTCGTGTTGCCCTGTGCACAACCACAGACCCCCCCCGCTGAGAATCGCTGCCTCTGTCAGGCCCGAGCGAGATTCAAGGTTAATAAATGATTCCTCTCCAGGGCCAGTGTGGTTTAAATGGAGTGTGATCGGGACTTTTGTTAAAATGTACTGCGCCTGCTGGGAACTCTTTGAGACAGTTTGTTTTGTTTTGTTTTTCATAACAGATAACCGATAAGAGCGCTGTTGTAATTCATTTTTAAGGGCAGACAGAGAGTCTGATGTCGAAACTCCCCAGGATTTATGAACAGGACCTCGCATAGTTTTAAATCTTTATTTTTTCCCCCTCAGCTTAATCTATTATATATACGGCACACTGTCCGGTGAAGTAGTATGTGTTCTGTAAATGAGCACAAAAATAAAGACGGTGTTTACGGGTGAGAGCAGGCCGTCCCCTCCCTGGCGTATGAATGGCTGAATTGCTCTGTTATAAATTGTCAATCATGAGGCGAAGGTGGAAACTGCCTTCATTGAAGCAAGTGTGTCTGAACTGAGGGGTCCGCGCTGCCGTGTTTATAAACGTGCGAGAGTGGAAGACAGTGGGAGACGTCATCTCGTGGGGTCTCGCTCCACAGCGTTCTGGGCTGCGTGTTTTGTGTGAATTGGCTCCTGGCGATGCCATGGAGAATAAGCTGGAAAAGCCTCCCCTCTTCCTAAGTCATAGAGGTTAATGCACTGGCCCCATTCATGCGTTTCACATTGGATTTGTTGTGGTGGTGGTGTTTTTTAAAGCCAGCCTCCCAAGAATGTTTATATGTATATTACTGTATTGATATCGGTGCGTATTTCTGCAGCACTCAGTGGTGATATGCATTTCAGCAGGTACTGCCAATATCTGGGCTCTCAACTCAGTGATGAGAGGCTCAGATTGGTCTTGTTCTGGGATAAAATCACGTCTCAACAGGATGTTGAGAATTTACGAGTGCGGCTGTGCCAAAGGGCCTGCTCTTGACCACTGAAGTTTAACAGGTTTATATGGAAATCTGAAGCGAGCCACTGATTCATCCTGTAATCACGCCTGTTGAGTGTCTGCTAGTCTGCAACGGCTTCACTTTCCTACCTGATGGGGCTGTACGGTAGTCTCTCTCTCTCTCTCGATGCTCTACAGTGCGTGCCGTATTTTTTTACATTGCTGTTCACTAATGGTATTCTGCTGTGCAGCTGTGAGTGGCGTGTTCTCAGAGAGAGGTCACTGAGGGCACAGTAACAGGACACTGCGTACAGAGCGCTACGCGGCTCTCCATGTACTCAGTGCGGGCAGGACCGGGGCCCAGGCCGGGTGATGTTCAGAGTTATGGAGAAGCAGAGGAGAGAGAGAGAGAGGGGCTTCTATGACGACTGGAGGAAAACTGAACTCTGTGCCACTCCTCACCCAGCGCAGTTTTTCTCTAGTGTGGCGAGAGGGCTTGGACACCTCGCAATTCCCCACTCCATTTCTACCGAGATGTGCGGGGGATTGAGTGCAGGACCCTGAGCAGGGACTGCTGTCAGACCCCGTGGCTGCCCCGCTCAGAGGGACCCCTGAGTTGCTCTCCGCGTCTAGCGTGCCAGCTGGCAACACACTTCTTGCTTTAAAGCGTTAGTGTTCCCTCCCCGATGGTCCCGGCGATAATGTGTGACACAGCTTTGGTTTTCCTCAGCCCGGCCAGATCCCCGACAACTTGGTAAACAGTGCCGTCCCAGCGCTGAGCAGTTAGGCTCACTGCCTGCACCTTTGTTTTTATTTCTATTAGAAAGACTACAGACGTTTCAAAAACATACCCAGTACTTTTCTCCCTCTCTCTTTTCCCAAATTTGATTTGCGTGAAACTGGTGCAGATTGTAAAGCAGTCAAAAGAAAAGCATTCACACTGTGTTTATTATATTTTAGTTTATTGAATTTACTCATTTTCTGAATGTATATTAAATCATTTGTTAGTGGAGGTTTTTACTGTGTGTGTGAGTGTGTGTGTGTGTGTGTGTGTGTACTGCAGTCACAAGTGGCAATTTTCACTGCACCAAACCGTGTCTGAAAGGAGTGTGTATTAAACATATTCTGGGGCGCTCTTTGTGTACAGGCAAATTGAATTATGCTGTTTAGAGATCACAGTAACCGCTATGTTTACTGAAAAAAGCTCCCCGTTTACAGCAGGGCTGAGGAGGTAACAGTCCAGGCTGAGTTTGCAGAACTTCAAAGGGAAAAAAAACTCAAAAACCAGACCAGACCAAGGCCTTTGGACACCTCTGCACTGAGGCAGTGGAGTTATTGGCTCGGCCAGCTGGTGGGGGGCAGTGCAGTGTACTGTTGGGGGTCTGGCTATCCCTGAGCCGCTTCCCCTCGCCTGTGTTTCTCTATGCGTCGTGGAGGAAGCAGGAGCCACAGGGGGTCCAGGAAGGGACGAGCGACAGGCAATGAGTTTCCGATGCTGCAGACAGGTGTGTGCCCGTGTGTGATAGAGAGACAGACAGAGACGGATCATTACACCCGGCTGTACCGACAGACCCTGCAGCCCGGAGTGTCCCTGATGCTCAGACTAATGTTTTATTCTTTATTCATATTCTGAAAATTGCTACGGTAATTCTCTAGGCATGAGAGAGCGGAGAAACGAGGGAGGATGTCTTTACAGGAGCCCAGCATCGGCCGACAGAGCCACGCTGTTGGTATTGCCGTGGGGGAGCTGCCTGTATCTTCACTGCCGGAGTGCCGCCACTCTGAGGCCTGTATCGAACACAGTTGTGTCTTCATCAGAGCTGCCGCGACACACAGGAAGTGGAGAGGGGTTTGTTTACACTGGCTGCCCTTTGCTGACAGTCTAAGAGGCCTCCTCACACTGTCGCCTCCATTTACTTGGCCGTTTTCCCGTGGCATTAGCACTCAGGTGTGAAAATATTATTTGGCGGGGGGAGAGGGGATTAAACAAAACAAATTTAGTACATTAAAGCTGCAGCCTGAAAAATGCTTTGTAAAGAATACAGAGAGCCGCTGAAGCCGAGCGCGGTTGACCGGCCCGATTCACACAATTCGACATCGTCTTTCAATTGTTACTTTCCTTGCAATATAAACTGCATTATTATTACATCTGTAAGTGGTTTTACAGCTCCGGTGTGCAGTGCATGGCAACAGATGTTATTGGGCAACTCAGATCTGGCGTGTGTGTGTGTTTCGTACTTATTTAAGAACGTAAAGCCATTAAAAGCAGAGACTAAGAACATTAATCCCAATACCTTTTTCCTGTACATTTATTTCTTCTGGTTCTACATTTCCAGATATCATATCAGTTCAGGGTTTACCGGTAGCCAGACCTGGAGTCAATTATAACTCAGATTGAGATGACAATCATTTTTGTATGTCTGAATTACTGTGACAGGATTGTGGAATTGCAATAGGTAATACACAAAACAATGTGTACAGGTGTGTTGTAATTATCAGTAAACAAAATGACCCTGTAGAGGATGCTTATTGAGTTTTTGACTCCTAAGCAATCGATTGGTTATGTCAGTTACAAATCACACGATTGTAATTGATCTTGGGCCTGTTATGAACATCAAAACACTATATATCAAGCATTGTGTTTCAGGCCGGTGGGGAGAACGGATCGGTGCAAACATAGCAGGACATAGTGTTATTTATGTGGGGTCGAGAGCCAGTGCGGGGCGTGCTGCCAGGGAGGGGGCGGACCGTGGCGCCGACAGACTGTGGGGCTTTGCGTGACTCTGCCCACTCCCAACTCTTGCTTGTTGACGGACAGGTTCAGTGGACAAAACCCAGAGAGACACAAATTAATCTTGCTCATTTGGTTTGTAGGTGCTGTTTTACTAATATTCATATTATTTATCCTAATGGTTTATGTATCCCAGTTATTATCCTGATACCGCTATAAGGGACCCCCTACACTTGAGTCTTGAGTGTTTTGTTTTCTTCTCCGGGAAATCTGAAATAATTTGAAAATGAAAGAGTTGTTTGTGCGCGGTGAGTAATTGCTGCAGTCAATTCAGGGCCCAGAACCCGTGGGCGTTTCAAATAAAGTGTACGCAGTGAAGAGTATCAAATACACGCTGAAGTGTTGCTTCAATCGGGTCCTCGAGTGGTTGTGGGAGACTGGAAACTCTGCAGGAGAGGAGATGAGTGGCGACTCTGGGGTGTGTAGTCCTTCTGCTTGGGCACGTGGGTGGGTTTGGGATTCACCCCTCTGTGTGTGCTGGTGTCTTACGCACTGAGCCGACTGTACTGCCGACAGGGGAGCAGGACTGAAACCTTTTATATTCAAAGCTTCTGAGATCCGACAATAACCTCTGTAACTTCAAACCTCCCAGTGCAATATAAAGGCACTCTGGAAAGTCAATTTCTAGTGTTATTTATAAGAGTGACACCTTTCGTTGCGTGTGTGTGCTCTCTGTAAAACCAGGACACGGCACGACGCCAGCCCTGACCTTGACTACAGCACCCTCCCTCCCTCCCTCCCTGTCTCTGTCTCAGATGTATTTTGTTGTTTTCGGACTCTAGACGTAGCTCAGGCTGGTGGTGATGCTGTTTTCTGCTTACTGGTCGAGACATAACATGACAGCACATTTCATGTTGTAGACTTGCCAGCTGTACGATTTTTGCATTTCTTAATCAGAACGCAAGAAGGCGAAAGCCAGCAGTACACCACATGATCTTGACAGCCACCAGGAAGCACAGTTTTGGATTATGTTTTTTCCTTTCCAAAAGATACCCTGCAGTTGACCGTTAATTAGAAAGTGCGCCTGTAAGCAAGTATTTCGACAGCATC
The DNA here is from genome assembly GCF_036373705.1 of Amia ocellicauda. Taxonomy (NCBI): domain Eukaryota; kingdom Metazoa; phylum Chordata; class Actinopteri; order Amiiformes; family Amiidae; genus Amia; species Amia ocellicauda. Next base: position 46,127,654 of record NC_089856.1, read on the forward strand.
TCTCTTGTCGTGTTTACAAGAGCCGAACGGTTTGGATTGTTGTGTGAAAACAGTTCAGACTTCAGCTGCGCATCCTGTTGGTTTTCCGAAACCTGCAGCGTAGATTTGCTCACTTCGAGTTACGGAAAGCGCTGTGTTTGAACGGCCCTCGTTAATGTGTTTCCGACACACACACACACACACACTTGGAGACACGGAGAACTCAGACTCGTGCCGTGATCAGATTTAGAGTAAGTGGATTCTCGTCGCTTCAGATCCACTTAAGTCATTGAAAAAGCAGAGCCAGAGTGCGTGTTATAAGGCGAGAAATCCCCATTGACAAACAGCTATAGGACTCTTGAAATAATCTGCTTGCGAACTCATTAGGTCAGCGAGATTTCTGAAAAGCCGCGTAATACACTTGTATCGAATAGAGTGGTTTGAACTCTCACCTTCCCTCACTGAGACTGTACCGGGTTCACTGTATTACATGATGGAAAAGCCCCTGTAGGAGTATTAACTACTGCAGCCATTGCTGAAACTGCCACCGCATTTCAGGAGAAATGTTATGTTTTCTGAAAGTGGACAGTATAATGTAGGTGAGAATGCGAGAGCAGACGCTCGTAAAAGCAGCCTGTACATGTTGGGGGGTTTATAGTGGTTTATAGTTGTCTTTATTGTCTTGGCTTGCTTGCTCGCACCCTCTTCCAGCACGACAGAGAGACAGCCTGTCAAAAAACGCTCTGACAGTTTGTAGAGAGACGGCATCATCCAGAGGGGACTAACGCAGATCTCACTGATGGACCTGCAGGGTGACAGACGAGGACACGCACACCCCCCCAAGCCTAGGGTTTTCACCACCCTCGTATTAGACACTTACTACACACTGTTATGAGTCTGCTTTGAATATGGGACTGACCACAACAAGGTGTCTGAGGATATGAGGAAAGACTGATTCATTCTCTACAGCGGGGGCTCCTTTGCGTGCAGCCAGGGGCCGGGGCGGTTGGCGAGGGTAGGGCGGGATGCTGACAGTGTGATCTCTCCAGCACGATCCACATGTGGTTTGCAGATCAATAACGCAAGAGCAACTGGATGAAGAGGATTGATTTTCAATGGCTTTCTCTTTCTCACTCCCTCTCCCGCTGTTAGAGAGAGTAGACAGAGGATTTCTCCTTCCTTTTAACAGAACACGCTTCATCTTCGATGCGTCTCTCTCTCTCTCTCCACAGAGCGATTGTTTGAAAGGAAGATATTTCATCTCCTCTCTCTCTCTTTATGACATTACACCACCTCAACATTGACTTTCCTATACTGTGATCAAGCTAGGTCATGGTAATGAAAAAAGTATGGTGAGTTACAGTAAACTATGATAAACATCAGGGAAAAACTTGGCAGAGCAAAGTAAAATGAAAGTATACCCATAGATGCTAAAATACACTGCAAATAGACTGTGGTAAACTTTTTAAAGAAATAGTGTTTACCAAACTACCAAATTACTAGCAGGGGAAATGGAGAAATACAGAGAGTTTGTAATAATGTGTTTAATAGGGTGTAGCACAGGCCACTGCAATCCTGTTGGCAGATAGCAAGAGGAATAGAAACTGTGTTGTTCTTCTAGTACAGTGAGAAGCCCGTCTCCTCGCTTTGTGACATAGCATCTTTTTGTGTTGGAACCGCTTTGGCCCTTCAATCCCATCAATGCCAGGGATTGTGGTGCCCCATCCCGAAAACGGTCCTCAACACAGCATGTGTGACAGCTTGGTAATTTACTGATGTTAGGTAATGAGCTGCAGAGTTTATTAAGGCTTAGAACTGGGGAACCGGCCTCAAATATACCAGGGTGAACAGGAAATAACGTCAGGTGGCAGCCAAACCCACACGAGACATCTCCACTCTGTAGAGCATGCTGAGATATCTGCTCCTGGGGACAGTCCTGTATCTGATCACCCCTCAGAGAGAGAGAGAGAGAGAGAGAGAGAGGGAGATGCAGGAAAGAAGAGGTAAAGAGAGAGGAGGCAGGCAAAAAAAAGAAAAACCTGAAAGAACAACATGCTGGTTTATAAATAGCACTGCAGCACAGTAGTAATGGCTTTATAGATCCGTGCGAAAATATCTGCTCGCGAGGGGATTGTAAATATTGGATTATCGTGGCTTTCAGCAGAGAAGAGCAGAATAAAGATTACTCAGACAGAACCGACCGGCATGGAGGAGAGCAGGACCTGCAAGCTCATGCAAGCGGCCTGCCCCACGGAGAGACCAAGAGACCATGTCTGTCTCTCTCTCCCCCTCTCTTGGTCTTTCTCTGTCTGTATCTCTCTTGCTCTCTCTACCTATCTCACCCTCCTCTCTCTCTCTCTCCCTTTCTCTTTTTCCTCCCTCTCCTTCTCCCTCCATCGCTCTCCTATCTCTTGGTCTCGGTCTCTGTTCCTCTCTCTCTCTCTATCAGTCTCTCTATCTCCCTTTTTTCTGTGATGAAGAGGGATTAGCTTCAAGTAGTTTCCTGGAGAGTGTGATTGTAGGGGCTTAGCCCAGGTTTAATCCCCACAGCAGGTGTATTATGGTACACAGAGGAATATGGAATGGGTAAAGCTGCCGTGCAATACTGCACTGATGCCCAGAGTGTGCAGTGGTATGGCAGGTAACTGGGGCAATGCGAGCTGGGTCTATATCTATATATATTTATCTATATATATTGTTATGTTTTGTTTCTTTATGGTAAAGGGAAGCTGTGTAGCCATGCCTGGCCTTATTGAGTGAGTGTTCTTTCCCCATCCATAGTGGACTCGGAGGTGTAAATGAGGAATCGATATGGGAGAGTGAGCGAGTTGGCACTGCAGTCTCTGGGAACGCAAGGAAGCCAATTGTGTTATTCTGACACTATGTTCCTCTTTCCAAATCTAGGCTGTGGTCTTGGATGGTAGCAGGCAGCAAAAGTCAAAAAAGAAAAGCATAACCGGAGAGCCCCGTTTCCAAATGAGGGCTTGAGATTTCTCTCCTGCTAGGAAGGATGTGGGATCTTTTTGAGCCATTACATTAGTGCAGACTTATGACTTATTTTCGTTTTTTGGCAAAGTTTTTAACTATCAGGGGTATTGTCAAAGCTGTTTCAAAGTGTTTTCTGAATAAAATCAAGCGTTTATAAGCTGGGTTTAAAATAGAAGAGATCTAGGGGACAGATGCACAGAGGACAGGGATACTGTGTGATTATTACGTGTGAAAACAAGACAAACAAAAGCCTAGCTCTTAATTGGGTCTTCTGCCCGACCTCTCTCTATAACTCAAAACACTCTCTATAACACAAACAAACCATCATTATGAAATTCAAATTGTGATCCTCACATGTTCCAGTCCATGAACCACAGGTTAAAGCCAAGATCCTTTTCCCTGGTACAGGCACTCGTTTAGGGATCCCTCTCCCTCAGTGCATGCCTACTTCCTGCTTCTATGCAGGCACTGTCCAATCATGGTAGCCCTGCAGGTCAGGTTCTTCCAACCAATTAATCAATCTCCCAGGGCTTCTGGGAGTTGTAGTGCCAGCCTGTCAGCCATTTTGTACGCCTCCTTTGTTACTCTTTTTACTTTTTTTGAAAATTCAGTGATCATTTTGCAGGAATCCAAGAACATATCTATTTATTTCTGTATTTTTAAATTGTCCAGGGGCTAGTCTTTCTGTTTATTTGACCTGTGGCTTTCACTCCTCCAATGATGCTCTTTTTTTAGATTACCCTGGGCTTATCAGACATCTCTGTAATTGAGTCAAGCTGGTCTCCTTGTCTGATCAGTGTATAGCAGTTGGTCTGTGGCCTTGCGGCGTGTATCGGCACTGCTTGGTTTATCCGTGCCTGTCCGTATCGCCCCCATTGCTGTGTGCTGTCGCCGAGATACCATCAGCTGAGTCACAGTGACTTTGACAGGCTTTCCTTCGTCTACAGTAACATTGCCGATAAACCTCCTACGCACTGTGGTCAAACTCCCATCTGAAACCCTGACATCCTCTCAGGGGAACGTGGCTTCACGTGTAAGCCAACATGCTCCCCATGAGGGTAAGAATAATTCTCCAGACAGGAGAAGAAGATTTAAAGGTTTAAAAATTGATCACATATAGTTTTTGATTGATATATTTTTGGAACCCATCAAGCTACTTCTTGAAAAGGTTACCTTATGGGTCCCAGGAGCATTTCTGGAGGGACCCCAATGAACAGTCCAGTGAGGTCATTTGTTTCGAACCTCCAGTTGCCTGGTCCCCACCGCCGATCCCCCAGAACGCCTCTGGAACAGGGGCGTCGACAGGGGGTAGGCATCCTAGGCAATTGCCTGGGGCCCCGGGCTGAGGGGGGCCCCCAAATGGGAACCCCCCCCCTCGGTCCGCCCCCCCCGCTCTCACAGAAGAAAACTCTGCCGCACATGCCCCCCCCTCCCCCCCGGCTTTACCATCAGGATTTATTTTGCCTGGGGCCCGCACATACCCTAGAATCGCCTCTGCTCTGGAAGGAACTAGGGTGGCCACATTCCAGATCAGACCAAACTGCATTGAGAAGATCGTGTTTTAAATGGATTGCAGCATCCTTTACAGCCCAGTGTAGGCCTCTATTGTGCTAGATTGTGAACAGATGTCTCAGGATTAGTCTTTTGTTCCAGTATTTCATGGTTAAACAGTACAGTGTCGGGAGCTTCTGAACATTTGCCTTGAGGTCTTAAAAGCCTCGCTGATTCTGGATAACGCGGGCTGTTTGCAGTGTGTTGAATACTTAAACAAAGAAGCAAATTCTGTTCGGAAACAAGTTAGTAATAAATAATATTTTTGTACTCCAATCCTCTGGGCTAAAACGAACATAAGCACACAAGGCAGGTGGGCAATATTTCAGCACTAGAGATTGTGTTTCTGCAGAGGACTTCCTGTTGTAACATTTATATACAATCCATATATAATTCATATATGGACTACGACACAATTGAATTAATGTTGCTGAAAATCATCTACAACATCCATAATGCATGACATCACATACATACAATGCTGTACCCATTACACAGGGTAACAGATTGCTAAGACAAGTGTGTTGTAGGAGATGTAGCGCCTGGGTCCACTTCTTTGCTTGAGTCATTGTGGATGGGATCCACAACAAGAAAATAGCATTCTCCTTGAGTCTTGTCTCCCAGGCTCTCGAGAAACGAACGAGATGTGTACTGTTGGCTGCCCGTCTTCAGGCACCAGAGTTGCTACAATACCTTCCACACGACAAAATGCTGCAACTGAACGGGCTCTCTTTCTCTGGCTTTAAATCGCTCCTGGTCTGTGAAGTGCGGAGTACATCATTTTCAGGGTCACAAAACAGCATTATTATGCCTGAGCTGAAGTGGTAGAGATGTTGCTGTTTTTGAAGCCTTTGATGTGGATTACAGGAGTGAGATGTGCCTTTCTAATCTAATGTCTTGATCTCTCCTGCCCCTTTCACCCTCTCCCTCCTTCTCTCTCCCTCCCTTTCTCTTCTCTCTCTCTCTCTCTGTCTTTCCCTTGATCCTCTCCCTGCCTGTACTATCTGTGTCCATCTCCCCTCTTTACCCCTGGTTAATTAACTTCCTCCTCCCCCACTTTCTCCTATCCCTCTCCCCCCTTCTCTCTTCCTCTTCATCCTCTATCTGCCTGGCCCTCTCCCCTCTTTACCTACGTCTCATTCCCTTCCGCCTCTCCCATCCCTTCTCTCCCGCCTCACAGCAAGACCGACTCACCGGTAACCAGGCGCTGTGTGTGAGGAACCGGTCCTCCTTCGAGCAGCAGCACCACCACCTGCTGCACTGCTTGGAGAAGACCACAGTGAGTACCTGCCGCCAACTCCCCTGGTGTGGCACAATTACAGCTGAGTGTCTACATCAAGACCAGTACAGTATAGACTGCAGGAGATCAGAGGTCTCCCAGTCATGGGTAACTACAGGGTCTTCTTGACTGTCTTCCACCCTGGCTCTCAGTCAACTACTGAGCCAGCGAGAGCTGAATCAGTCAAGATTTATGTGAAGAGCATTCCTGTTCAGTATATTATTGCCTTTTGGGGTAACTGCCTTTTCATGAGATCGGCGTAGAATACGAGCACAGAGGACAAATCATAATGTAATAATATTCTCTACCTCCTAAAATCTCTACAAACTGAATTTAACAGCCGAGTTTAATTCTTCTACAGGCAGGTGTCCAAAATGAAGGCTTTGCATGAGAAACATGCTCTCACTCAAGAGAACTGGTGGGAGGATCAACATAAACAGCCTGGCACTGAAAATCCATCGCGGACATGCGTATTGATTTCTCAGTGTTGGTGATGTGTATGTGTGTGTGTGAAGATGAAATGCTCTTTAATAACGGGCTCAACATGAATGAGGGACATGGAGCACACGTTGTCAAAGCTGACAAGAGATGTAAACATCTCCACGAGCAGACAGCCGTCATATCGATATATTTATAGCGGCCATCAATCACACGGACTCATCGCTCGAGTCATCGGCTGCTTACTGACCACGTGTCCCTCAGTGGGATTAAAGCGCATTACACCACCGGCTGGAGAGGCCAAGTGATGACAACCAGACGAGCATGACAGCAGCTTTGGAACGGAGACCCCGGACGAGATGAAAAAACTCAAAATCCTGCTGTGTGTTGGACGGGGGTCAGGAGAAAGTTACGCACTATAAATAAGATTAACATATGCTTCATACAAAGACCGTTTAATGCTTACCTAAATTGTGGAAGTTAATCTGCAATGTTTGAGGTCTGGGACACTTTGATGGAACTGTTTTCGTTATGGAATTCTGTCATCATTGAGTTTTATTTTAATATCGCTGCCTCCCCTTACGAACGGAAAGACATCTTTGGTGCTTTGGCAGTAATACACACTGAGAGGGAATTATCTGTGACTTTTTCAGCTGGGACATTTTAAAATTGTGGGCTTCACGGAAATGTGCATCATTGATCTGGTGTCTCTCTCTGCAGGATGGACCCCAGTCTTAACCTGCCCGCACGGCAGAACATGGTCAATATCTTTAATAACCTGAAATGTCAAACAGAGAGGTGCATTCCCCTGCCATTATACAAATTAATTCTAGCATGGCACCACAAATTATAGTCTGGGAGCTGACATTTCCACACTATCCAGACTATTTCCAGACTATCTGTGACGTCTCGGTATGGCCACTTCCAGGCCGTGTAACCTGCTGTCTTAGTAGCCGTCACGCACGTAGTATATATCCTGCGGAGCAGTACACATCAGCATACCAAATGGAAAGAGATTGGCATGCTTTCCTTTCGAAAGCGACAACACGCACATTAGTTCAGTGCTTTGACTGATCTTTTGTGACCGCATTAGACGTTTGCCTCCTTGATCGAGGGGCAGCCCGACCTCACGATCATGACTAACTTCCACTTCCTTCCCTGTGCTTTGCAGAACCACGAGTTCACGGATGAGCACACCTACAGTGAAGTGTGCATGGCGGAGTCGGTGGGCTACCGGACCAGCCGCAGCACGTCCATCTCCAGCCAGCAGGGCCTCTCCACCTCCTGCTGCCCGCGCCGCGCCAAGAGGAGGGCCATCCGGCTGGCCAACTCCACCGTGTCGGTCAGCCGTGGCAGCGTCCAGGAGCTGGACACTCTGCACGCGCACAAAACCAGCGGTGGCCACCAGAGGTGAGGCGCCGGGCGTTTTTCGAGGTGGTGGGGGAGGTGTGGTGGTAGAAGGACTGGGGGACGAGCCTGGGTTCTAGTCTGGGGGTGTATCTAGTCTACCATGATCGCGATTCTACACTGAAGGGCGGTCTGCAGTTGACGGGTAATCATCTAAATCGTGTAATTTCAATATATGGCAGATGATGTATCATCCTTGTATTTTCCATGTACCAGAATTGGCCCAGTTTGCAGTGTGTGAAGGAGGTGCTAGTCTCTCCATACCTCTGTTTTGTAAATCCCCTTTTCTGCCGCTGAGCCGTCCTCTTAGTGCTCAACGAGCTTCAGCCGCAGCAGCGATATCTCTAATCCCCGGAGAAGGAATATTAATTCGCTCAGCCTGCCACATATTAATTTTGAAATCACGTCCAGAGTAAATAAATAAATAAACAAACAAACAAACAAACTCGCCTAAACAGGTCAGTATATTCTCTTGAGGTGAGTGGGATGTCTCTCCCTCCTCAGCACAATGCGCTCCCCAAAGCGCCTCCGAATGTTTGACACAGGATTAGGCACGGCAAACACAAATTACTCCTCCACTGACATTCTTATTTTACTTACTTACTTTCTGATTTATTTATTGCGAGCCACTGGCTTATTGTGAGTTGTCTGTCAGCAGAGGCTTTTCTTCAAATCTCTCGTATCATCCTGTGATTGAACCACATCCGCATGGTCCCTTTTATCAAACTCACCGGCACAAGTTGGGGGGTGCCTGAGATGTAAATCAATCATAAACGCTGCGCCACCCCCACCTCTGCTGGCTTATTTTCAATGAGGATTAATCATGTTAAGAATATAATGCAGCTTGGTGGTTTATAAACTGTAGTTCTTCATTCGCTGGGGTTGTGCAGGTATTGTGTCGTCAGACTTGTCTTCTCTGATTGTCGCAACGAGCTGAGCTGATGCACGGTTGACAATTTTGAAGCGGGGTTGCAGAAAACTCAATTTGTTGGGAAAAAAAGGCTCAGAAATGTAATCAAGCCCCTCACCATTAAGTTATCATTACACGAAGCAGGGCCTAGATTAAATTAAAATCTTGAATCTCCCCTAAATGTACAAGCTCCAAATCCAGTTCTCCAAGCACCATCTTAATTTGCCAGAGGCTTTTGAATTTTACTTATTGGAAAGCTGCCATCAAGTATCGGGTTTTGAATTTTAAAGTTGGCAGGCAGGTCAATATATTGATTAAATCCAGACACAGGTATCTTGCGCGTACCCACACAGTGCAACTGTACAGCACAGACCCACATAATACACACACACACTCACACTTCGTTTGGTTCTACAGTATCTGAAAAGCCATGTTGCAGCATTGAAGTTGAAATCATTTTTCATACTTTGCAGAGACTGTCCCCCCCCAAATGTAATTAGTGCCATTTGAGTGGCAGACAGAAAAATGACCTGTCAGACGTGTCAGAGTAAGTAAAATGGAGGAGTGCCAGCGACATGCGCCGAGTTTAACCTGGCAGTTAAAGTGCAGTTTTATGTATTTTTCAGCAGCTTCGACAACCATGTTGTTACTTCAAGAAAAGGAAAGAAAGAGAGAGGATAAAAACACTGTTGACATCGCAGTTAAGCAGCTTACCTAATTCCCTCTCTGTCTTATTAATCAGTGTGTGATTAATGATCGTCTGACGGTCTCCTTGCGCAGGAATAAGCACTTGTTTTCTCTCTCTCCCATTAGTAAGAACATTACTGTGCGAGTTCTGCCTTTAACCCCCAACACCAGTATTGCCTAAGCAGCATCCCAGGTTAAAAAAGTACTACGGTAAAATGTGTGAGCGATACTGTAATTACAATAAGAAAGTACCGTAGTATCAGTGCAGTATTAGAGTATTTACAACACGTTGATGTTTCAAACAAGCACTGTGTATTGTGTCAACATCCTGATTCAATGCCATTAAAAATATTCACCACAATATACTGTGCATTACCATAATTTACTATAGTATACCACAGTTTATTTTTTCACCTGGGATTTGACTAACCTTTCTCTACAGAGTGTTGCGAATCAGAGTTAAAATGTCTTCCTCTGTCTGCCCAAAATGGAAGGATGCCCCAAATCGTATGATAAGGGCGTGTGATGGGTTTAATGGCCCCCAGTGGAATTCAGCTTCTCCCTCTCGCCCCCCGCAGCCGCTCCAGCCTGAACGCCAGGACCCAGGACCTGAAGCTGAACTGCGACGACACCGACTTCACCGCCGCCATCATCAGCATCCCCACGCCGCCCGCCAACACCCCCGACGAGAGCCTGCCCCCGTCGCCCGCCATCCCCGGCATCCTGCGCAACTCACGCCAGGTGGGCAGCACGGCCAGCACCTACACCCAGGAGACGGTCAAGATCTCCTCCTTATAACCCCTGCGCCGGCGCTGCCTTTCACCCCCGCGGAGGGGTCGAGAGAGAGAGAGAGAGAGAGAGAGAGAGAGAGAGGGAGGGAGGGAGGGAGGGATTCCAGGAGGATTTACACTGGCTTACCGGAGAAAGTACACAAAATCCAATAATCGCCACCGGACAAGAATCACCCAAAACAGAGGAAGAAAAGACTTCTACTCTTCTGGTAACTGCTTTGATCCACCATCCCAACCAAGCCCACCGCAAAAAGATAAAACATTTTTACAGGGTTTCATAAATGGCAAGGAAAGAAAACGCCATGTCACTGCACAGATACTGACGGGAGAGTCCGCATCTCAAGCTAAACGTTTGGATTTCAGTTCTGATCCACAGGGGTTTCTGGGGAGAGGACAAGCAGAGAAAAGCAACAACAAACAAACAAACAAAACAACCAAGTCACCTCTGGAAGCATTTTATCCACAGAGACGCTCTGAGGCGATAATGGAGTTCGTATGAGAAAGGATTTTTACATCATTTTTTAAAAATCTCCACACAGAGGGACAGGACAGAGGCCGAGGGGAACCTGGTTTAGTGAGAATTTAAAAAGGTGGAACTTTTCTTAAGACTGAAAGACGAGAGAGAGAGAGAGGAAGAGGGGGACGTTTCGAAGAGAGTGTTTTATAGGTGGAAGAAATACTTGCTTCTGTCGGGGAAGAGAAAAATCACTTTTAAGATATGCAAACTAAGAACAAAACCCGAAGGGGGCCCAATGCCTTTTGAGTCCAGTCGGTTGAGGCAGGCGGGCGGATAAAACATAATATAAAAACTGGAAAAAAAAAGAAAAGAAAGGAAGAGAGATATATATAAATAAATATATAAATCTATATAAATATTCAATTACAGAGAAAGATATGAATACTGTATTCCGCATTAGCTTTAGTCACACAAGGATCAGAAGAAAAAAAGACCTAGTTTGAAGATCAGTAAACTAACATGTTTTGTATCACACTTCTCAATTTCACTTGCATCTTCCAAACTTCCAAACAGGAAAAAAAAAAAGAAAAAAAAGAAGAATCTGTCAGTGTGCTGACCAGCTTACTACTAAGAGTGCATGCTATTGTAGCTCAAGGAGGACGAGGTGGAAACGGCAGATGTTACCTGCTATCCCAGCCTCCTTTGCATGATAAGTAAATATTTTTCAGTTGTTTTCTTGGGGGAGGGGCGGGGGGTGTTTTTCTTTCTGATAACAGTGATGATGAGAATTAAAAAAATACAATAATTTTAAAAATCCTGCACCGGAACTGTACCATAGAAGAGATTAAAAATAAATAAAGATAATTGTTAAAAAGATATAAAATAAAAGACAGGCATGTTCCTGGAGAGGGAGGGAGACTGACAGCATGAATGAGAGTGAGCGCAGGTGAGTGTGAGCGATGTGGGGGGGTATGACATTAACTCATCACTAATATGCATGGATACCGTTATAGGTATTTTAAGTGTTTTTTTCCTCCTTGTTAAGAAAATCATTAATAAAGGGTTCAAGCAGTGGTACAAAACGATATTGTAGCCGAAGCGGAGTTTTGATTGAAAGTTTAACCCACCCAGACAAACAAAACAAGACGAGACACAAACTCTGTGATTGGTGGCGGATTTTTTGTTGGCCGTTTCCCGACCGGAAATCTGGCGTCCGGCACCAAGTTTGTAACTGCAGTCGCCAAGTGCTGGAGAAAACATTTATTTCCTTCTCTGTCCATTCTCAGAATCTCCCACCAATTCTTGGGCACCCTCCTTAGCAAACGTTTTTAATTACCTGAGCTTCAGGTGTCAGGCAGTGAATGACTGAATGAGCTACCGCCCCGCCGCTTTCCCCGGCTCCCTGGCAGTTTAGTTCTGATCAGCTTTTTCCTTTTCTGTCACTGCCTTTGCACAGGGAAACTAAGTAGATCACCTTGTGCTGTCAAGACCAAAAAACTGGAACACTTACATTGTGCCGCTGTGCTACAGGCTACTGTCACTCGGCACACCTCACATCTCTCGCCTCAGAGCCGGGGCTTTCTTAGTGCTTTCAGTTTTAACCAGAAATCCATGACACCGTGGAATAGGTATCTATGGGCTCTTGGGATCAGGTAGGGTAAGCAGACTCAACTCTCCTGAGCAGTGTGGTACAAAGAGCTAGCAAGATAATACAGAGGGGGAAAGAAATTATCATCATTTCAAATTGGGTAGCAGATAAGTACATCTGCATGTTTTCTTTTTGATTCTTTTAAATCTGTTTATTGTTGGCCCGTAGCACAGAGTGACAGAGTGATTTACAAACCTGGCACCGGAGAGGAGAGAGAGAGGGTTTGACAGGACTGTGGAGCGAGTATTCAAGAGACAGACAGAGAGAGCTGCTGTAAGATGGTTTCCGAGTATGTTTTATTAAATACCCCTAGTAGAATATTATGTCGATTTTTACACCACCTGCCCATTTCCAGTTCTGCGTCCTCTCAGGCTTGTTAATCGTGACGGAAGAGGATTACTTTCAGAGTCTGTTTTTTCCATTTACAATTTAGTTTTTTTTTAAATAAGGTACTAATACCTTGACTGAAGCTGATTTATGAGTACAGTCCTGAAATTATTATCTGTCCCTCCCCACACTCCTCCAAACCAGCACTGTCACAGGCCCTCAGACTGGTATCCACTGTACATGGGCTCACCCTCCGACTGTGCATTTTTGTTGCTGCTTGGGAGATTCCTAATTGCCTCTGAAAAGCGCTGCCCCCTCCCGTGTCTTTCTAACAGGATTTCCTGCCAGTGCCGCAGTCGTAACTGCAGGTGTCCGCCTGGATTTTGAGCAGTGCCAGAACCTTTTGCTAATTCGATACTAATCGGCTGCTGAGACCACTCGCTTGAGTCTACCAGTCTCGTAGAAGCAAAGAAGCCCAACTGCACACCACGCACAGTAAACGCACACATGCACGCACATCTAGATTGTAAAGAGATCTATGTTTTGGATGGCGGGCAAAGGCCACTCATCAGAGTGTGGGTTGAGCCTTATAAACCAGAGCTCGCTTCTTTAATCAGGGACATGGCATTAGCCACCGTAACTGCGATTCCTCAGGGAGTTAATCCTCAGCTTATCGCACAACAGCGCCCCCTGTGGCGGTGTGTCTGTAGTGACCCTCCTCAGTCCTGCGTCCACTGGCGCATTTGCACTGTGGGCTGTGCGTTGTGAGCAGGTGATTCGCTCACATGTTTCTGGAGAAATGTGAATGCGCAGGACGTGCGTGTACGCTGTCGACATCTCTCCCAAGTATGGCTGCCAAGGTCCTAGTTGTCACACGGTGTCATTCGAATTAGGGACGGATTAACAAATTAACTCAAATAAAACCTGTAGGAAATGCCAGTAACAGTTCAAGGAAGAGGTGGTATGTTTCCAAAGCCCCAAGCTGGGCAAAACAATGTGAAGTCTGCTTTCCACAAAAACATCACCTCAACCAAACGATACAGGGAATGACAAAGCTAGACAAGAACAATAACACACAGTTACACACACAGTCTTCCCAAAGTCCTAACAAAACACTCTCTAACCAGATGTGCACCGAAGTTCACCTGGCTGTTCAGCATGGTAAATTGCCCACAGAGAAGAAAATGAGACGCAAATAAACACTTCAGGGCTGTGGGGAGGGAGTTTACTGGAGTTTAGCAAAGGGGATGCTGTCAAGGCAGGGTATTACCAGATAGTTTTAGTAGGGAAACACAAATAACACTAAAGTACGGGTTCCCAGGGAGTTTTATTGGATCTAAATTATTTGAAACGTAATGTAGGGTGATTGGCAGAGGCAGCGCTGCCAATGATGGATGGCCTGCCTTCAGTGTCTCTGTTAAAGGAGACACCAGGGCCCTAGGAGGCCGTGGCTGGGGAGCAGTCTGTTCTGCCGAGCGGCTCTGTCTGGGTACTCGACGCAGTCACAGAGAGAAGCCCGGATTGCCTTTGCCAAGATTAATACCGTGGTCTCGATCTACATTATGATTTTGTTTATTAGTTTTCCTTAACCATCTAAGCAGTATTTAATGAACTAGGGCATTTAAATAAAGCATTTTTTGATCGATCATCAGGACTTAATAATATTTACCCATGCTAACTAGAGGAATCCCAAGTGAATCAGCCATTAAAAGCGTGCACTCAGAGGTGGTTTGGGCCTGTATGTTTTAGATGCCGCTGCTTCCAGTCTGGGTTATGCCAAAGCCAACTGATTAGGATTGCTAATGGCGTAGTGTGCATTGTACATAGTTTATTCCTTATGACACTTTGTACAGTGCTTTACTAACACTAAATTCTTTAACTTCTCTTCCTGCCTTGTATTGATTGATGGAATGATGCATTTGCCTGCTATTACCGATCTATTAAGCATTTATTAAACATTTATAAAACATCAATACTATTTTAATGCACATTGCATATCTCTCCTACCCCATCCATCAGCACTTAAACGCAGTATAACAAGCGGCATAGCTAAGCATTATTGTTCCCATTCCTCATGCGTTTGATGGGTGATTTGTCCAGGGTAGTAGGCACAATGTCTTTATCAGAAAACTGAGCGTGTGTTAATTAAGCAAGAGACTGACTAAAGTGAGATTGTGTGTATTTAAAACTATACCCAATCTGGTTGTGGTCAATAACTAATCCAGAGTGCTTTAACAAAACGATTTACCAGCTGCTTCACTGACTCTGACCATATATCCCAACGTAAGGGAGCGAGTGCCGACGTCTGTAGATCTAGATGAAATCTGACGGTCTTAGTGTCGCGGCGAACGTTGCCAGTGCTATGGTTATTTTGAGATCTCCCAGCATTAGTGTGCATCAGCACTGTGCTCCTTTTCACCTCATGGATTTACCGACTTTTACCATGGTTTTCCACTGCAGTGTAGTCTGGCAGCACTGCAAACACACAATTAAACTTCAGGGACGCATGGCTACAGCAAAGTGACGCAGACAATGGTACAAGAGCAACAATAGCACACGCAACTACTGCAGCGAATTCTTCAAGGGGCCCAGGGCAGAATAAGACCATGGTACTAATAGCAGATTATAAATGAGTTGTTCAGGAATGCAAAACCCAGCTGGCAGATGTCAAAACAACCAAAGCTAATGCAAATGAAGTCCACAGCAAGCTCCCCGCAGGCAGAATACTATTATAATTATTATAATTATTTTTTAATGTATTTATTTATTCATCTGGCTGACGCCTGTCTCCAATACCACACACATGCGATGCCGTGACTGCGTTGTAAATCCACACGAAACTCTCCAGCTTTCTCCTGCGCTCATTTGCATGGTGTACGGAGCAGCGTGCGATACGGCGCAGTCTGATAAGTTTCTGGGATGAAGCTACAGCGGTTACAGCAAATGAGACAGAGGGCTACACTAGATTATTCCTGATTAGTGATTGTATTTTGCCGAAGGAAGAGGGAAAATGAACCGTGTCTGGGAGATGTGATTTTCAGCGGTGGCCTTTTCGGTCTTATTCAGTTCGTTCACGTTCTGCTGTCAAGTGCCTCGGCTATATTTCACTCACACTGATAGACGTTTTGCTGCTGTGTAACTCTGCTCCTCAACTGAAGTCACGTGCAGCTCTCTGACATCCATCTCAGTTTAAATCCCTGGAAACTATTTGCAGCCAGAACCGGGCAAACATATAGCAAGTTTTTGACGGGTACCAGAAAATGACACGGTATCCACAGATGATAGGAATCGGGATGTGAGAGCACGGAGGCTGCTGCACAACGCTACAGGCTCAGAGAGAAGCTAGGCTGGAAATATGTTATCGATGGAAGCGGGGTTAAAGATTTCAGAGGAAATTGCTGCAGATGACATTTCAATTTATGTTCACTATACACACACACACAATTCACACTCCTCTGCTTTCAACATGTAAGTGTTTCCCCAGCAACCAGAGAAATACCACTTATTTTCATTGCAAATAAAGTTTTTTTTAAGTTCGGTTTGCTCACATTTTGCAGCAGCCGGGTTTAGGATGTCCACAAAAATGTAACCACCATCATAGAGTAAAGAGTTACACCTCCATGAAAGTAAAACAGTCTCTTTGATGTCATTAATATACCTAAAATATTAAAAAATATACAAATGAAGAGGACAGCACCCACAGCCTGCACAACACTGAGCACGTAGCAGAGTAGTCACAAACACCACAGAACTCGATTCTCATCAGACTGATATTTCATTCCAGCGAAGCGTCTTCAGTTAACAACTTCAGTTTTATGGGCCATTGTTTTAATACTTTGACATTGAAAACCAATGATCTTTATGGCCTTACTTACATTTCATCTCCTAAATGAATGAGATGGCGCCCGCTCCCCTCCTCTCCTCATACGTTTCCTTTTCCAGCTCCAGAGAGAGACGAGATCGGCTCAGTGTAGGGTGGTTATTACTCGGCGCTGCGTTTCCGTTGTGAGTGGCAGATCAGTATTGCGGCAGTGCTGAGATTCTCCAGCAAAGGGGGAAAGATGCAAAAATCCCTACAGTTGCTGTGAAGTCAGGTTCACCTGGCCTTGCTATGGAAATCATCCAGCTTGGGTTTTCATTGATTGAGTGGCAGGGGAGACTTGAGTTGGGCAGATTTCAGGTTGTTAGACATGAATCCATGCAGTCTCTATTTATTTATACATTTTTATAATATTCTGCACAGTGTATACAGCACAGAGATATGGTCTGGTTTGTAAAGTGTGAAGTGTTTTTCCCCTTAGTGTAAAATGAGGGAAGTGTTGTTTCTTAGTGCCATAGACAGAAACATATACATCAGAACCACCATTGTGGAATATGCTGTATACAGGTAGGCAGGAGTGAAGGTGGAAAACCACAGAGGGGTCATGTGTGATCTTTCAAAACGTGGGGAGCTTGCGGATTTAGTACAACAGCTGTAGATCAGTTTATGGGTATGTTAATCGGGCCAGATCAAATAGTATAATTGGCTTATTTATGGCTTGGGAATAGTTTGCCAAAGTCGATGGTGTTTGTGGTGTTTTTCTACACTAAATCTGTATTGATGAGAACTTTCCTGAAGCCTCTGAAGGTTAATGATGAGTGAAGCGCTTCCCTGAGCTACACAGGGAATTAATTCACTTCTTCTTCTTCTTCTTCTTCTTCTTCTTCTTCTTCTTCTTCTCCACTTCTCCACCCCACCCACCTCCAATCCCCTCTTTGCTCTCAGCTGCAGTGTGGATCAGCAGCGTCACTGTGTCCACCTGCAGCTGTGTTCAAAGCGCTGCTGTCGTCACCCTGTCTGTGTCAGATCAGTGCCGCCTGCCAGGGCCGATGTGTGGGTCGGGCCAGCTGAGCTCTTACTCCCAGCATTTGTGTGGCTTGTAGGGAAAAATGTATCGTCTTCATGTTAGTTAGATACTTTTTTAAATAATCACAGATCAACATAACTTTAGATAACATTTATTGATTCTAGGATAACGATATTGCATGTAGAGTAAGACTTGCATTAGACAGTAAATGAAATACCAGCCTTGACAGTAGTACAAATAAGCTTGTTTACCTGAACCTACTGGGAGAACAGGTGAGCACAGTGGAGCGTCAGAGAGGATAGGAAGGTCTTCATGAGGAATATGTGACCCCAATTGTGCATGAAGTTGAGTACTTTTTATACTGTTGGATTTGATCGTATTACCATTTCTCCTCCAAGGTACATCCTTTTTGTGTACCACCAATCCCTTAATAACAGAACATTGTCACATAGAACATAGAACAATAGAACTGTCATGTACAACATTGGAATGCCATGACCTCGTCACCAATTTCTATAGACACTCTTGCTCCATGGTCCAGTTAGACCAGTTCACACCTCAAGTCCGAGAGCAGGGCTCAGATTGGCCTTCCATTTCACTGGCTGGAGTCTCCTCTGAATGCAGTGATCTTGCTGATCTACATGAGTTGATCGCTCATAAGTAGTTCCTTGACCATGTGTCTGACTCCAGCAGCCATTACAACCACAGCCAACCACTTCCATTGTTTTATAGGTTTAGCTCCTTTGAACAATGCTCATCCATATCCTATCTCTGCTCATACCTGAACATTTCCAATGTAAATTAACATGGTTTGGACTTATTTTCATATACCTGTTATAGAACATAATACCTTAAATATGTGGTGAAAGTAACAACATTTTCCTGACAGCCAGGTAACCTTTGCGATCTTGTCTCTGTGACTCTTGGCATGTCAACTGCTGCAAAAGCCACCCACAGATACTGGACAGAGGGGCTCTTGAAGCAGCAAATACATGTTTGACAATACTGCCTTGATGCCATACGGCTTTTGGAAAATATATATATACTACTGCTAATAAGTTATTTTATGTTAATTTCATCCTAGTTTTGCTAAAGTGTTTTCTTTAGTTCTTATTTAGCAGTATTAACTTTTTCAAATGTTCCCGAAGTGGTGAGGGAAATCTTTCCTTTGAAATGGGTTGGTTTCTTCTGCTCTGCTAATCTCCCTGAGACAGATAAGACCACAGTTCAAATTCTACAATTAACAAGACTCTGAATTTCCCTCTAAATCTCCAGCAGCAGGTACTGGATATCATGAAAGCATGTTTCCTTCTCCTCAGTACACCTGCAGAGACACGCCTCTAGATCGCAGTCAGTCGGGGTCTGTTTTGGGGACCAGGTAGTCTCGTTGTCTGTATTCAGTCCGTGTCGTTTTTCCGGGGGGGGTTTCTTATGTGGTTTGAGGTCGGAGTTCAGGTGGTCAGTCAAACGTTTCTGTCAATCGCCCTCATTGCGTCCGGGTGCATCTCCCATTACATCACTCCCTGCACATCATTATATATATATATATATTGGGAAAAAACTCTCTGTTTCAGACTCCTTGGTTCACAATGACTCTGAGCTTCAGTGCTATGGGCAGGTTAACTTTGACCAATCATCTGATTATTAATGTTTAGCACGGGACGGGGGTCTGTTGCTCAGCCGTGGCCCTTGTTGAGCCAAAAGTGTGAGCAGTATGTTTTTAATCATGCCGATTGTTATAACAGTTAGCATGTGCAGGAGGGAGGGAGGGGAAGGAGGCAGAGAGAGGGAGAGGGAGAGGGAGGTTGGGATCGACAGCTTGGAAGACAGCCAGCCGCGTTCTTAATTGACCGGATGCGAGAGCCGAGAACAAGCTTAAGTCCTGTAGTCAGAGCCAGTTGTATGTTTGTAAGTAAGACGTGATGGTGATGGGGGCTGAGGGGAGAGGTAAGGGTGGGGGGGTGCAGTCTTGGCAGCACACAGCGGCCTTGATTGATTCTGGTTTTGCAGGCTGACAGACAGGGGTGCTGACTTAAAAAATGAAGGAGGTGAGGCCAGAGATAAATTTAACGCCCGCTCTTTCAAACTTGGCATCACATTTGCATAGGGCCCTGTGTCCTGGCGCAGATCCAGCACTCGTCCTGTCTCTTAGCGCTTCTGAACACCTGGGTGTTAGGAGCACCGGGAACTGCTCAATAAGCTTGAGTTTAGTTTAGTTTTACGATATGAATCTATATTCATGAAAAGGCCCTGCATAAAGCAGATGGTAATAGCACCGCGTAAGGGAGTTAGAATAGCAAGTTAAATAATGTGAAATAATCTCCCACGTGGTGAAACGTCCAATAAAGTGGGGTCGAGCCATTAAGTTAAAGAAGTTGTCAGGCCAATAACTGTTGAGAGACAAATCACAGGTGTGTTATTGGAAGAGGCATATCAACACAGCATACTTCACAAAACCACTGTGCATATCTACCGCTGCTGATAAATTACACCCATCTCAAGCTCTGTGGTTCGTCCGCAAAATGAAGCTTTGGAAGAATACCAACACAATCATGCCACAGTAGTAGTTATCTGCTGTTTGCGAACCCACAATGAATTCATCAAACCTGTTTAAACAGACGGTGGCGTTGATAGGCTAGATATTTCTGCTGACAGTCAAGGTATCAGCGACGTCCTTGTTGTGATACCAGAGAGAGCAACACAAGGCTCGGATGGGTATCATATCTGATCGGTTTATATTGCAGGAGCGTGTTTTGTTCCTCTGAGGTTTTACACTGTCAAAACCCTATAAAAGTGCATCCACCAGCAATGTTTTCACTGCAGTGCTGTACTCAGATCTGCTTTTGCAATCAGAGAAACAAAGCTGCCTTCTTATTCATAACTCCGGTCCCATATCGGCGAGCTGACGGTTCTTATTTGCCCCACTGATGTCATTAAGGAAAACGAAACCAAGAAAGCAGTGATCGGCGCAATTTCCAAGTTACAAAACGTGGCTCTGCAGCATTCCACTGGGATGTCAGAGGTGATGTATAGAACAGTGAAAAAGGCTAATCGACTTTATAATGTGGAAGGAGGCGGGTCTTACTTAATGCTCCGTTAGTTACCTTCTTTCCCCCTCTGCTCGGTCCTGCGATTCATCTGCGGAGCTGGCATCGAGAGCAACTCCACATTAATTAGAAAAACACACAGCTCCCTCAGGCAGTTGGTTAGATAAATGCACACGCAGAAGGATCCTCAACAATTCATTGCTGGCTATCAGAGGCAGAAGCCTGGCCTAAAGCTGTTTAAATAATGGCTATCACTTCTGCTCAGTAGCAGCCTGATTAATGATGAAGACAATCTCCACTAAGCACCTTCGTTTTGGATGGATCCACCGAGACCTGCATCTCTATCAAACCCAGTTGAGAAGGGGGGAGACGGCACAACTTCCGGCCACTCTCTGGTCCTAAAGGTGTAGCTCCCGCCCCTCGATCGCTGCGCAGGGAAGGCATTCGGACCGTGCTGTGTGTTATCTGATCAGGGGAACGTGCGTAATGAACAGCCCGTTGACCGAGTCCGATTGTGTTTCACACCAGTTTGCTTTGTGCTTAATCGACACAATTGTCTTTCGGGCCCCGTCTTGTGCCTCTTAATCAAAGTAATTAATGGAGCTGACTGGATGAGTGCTTCTGCTTTTTGACCTCGCTATGAGGCTAACGATGTTCTGCATTGATTAGCCAGTTATTAGGGATTTTTTACATCATAGAATCATGCTGTGTTCATGGTTCGTGGAACAAGTCTATAATCGTGCAGGGTAGTTAGGGTCTTGATGGGATTGCGTATGGGAGATTAAAGGTGCCTTGTTTTTGCAGAGTATTCTCCGGGGCCCTTTACATGTAATTCATCCTTCTTTTGAACATTTCCTCTGCTTTGTTTTCAATATTTTTTGTTGTCTTTTGCTTGATTGTTCCACCGTGGGTCTGAGGTAGGGCTGCCCACACTACATGATTGTAGGACATTGCTGGAGGCCAACCAGGAGAGGAGTCATTCAAAGAAATTCCTAAATATTTCTGGAATAGTGATCTAGAACAATCAAAATCTTGTGCTTGTCCTCTTTAACCATTTCAGTTATGCATTGGTTCCAGCTGGGCCTATAGACTAGGAATTTTGCACTTGACTGACGTTTGGCTTCAGACAAGGCTTATATTCTGGGTTAGGGTAAGATATCCTAGGAAATATAGTCTCCCATTTTGGTTCAGGTTGTGTTTGAGATATCTAACAGGCCCAGAGTTGTGGATTGTGGGCTCAGATTTTGCTGCTGCCTGTTTGTGGGGGTTCTGGCTCTAGTTAGGGTGAATAATGATGATATATGACACTGCAACATCTCAAATGTAATAGTAACACCAAAACTGTCTTTAATAGTTCCTTTAATTGAATCGATCCAGGTAGACGCACTCAACCTCACTGTGACATCATCCCCAATCACACGGCCAATGCTGAGATTCATGTAAACAGTCCTTTGATAGTACCACTTATTTAGTGTAATCGCCCCTCCTCAACAGCTGAGTTGCCCGATTGTTTTTAGTCCCGTGTCTATCTGGACGTTGACAGCAGTGTCTTCCATATC
The DNA here is from genome assembly GCF_036373705.1 of Amia ocellicauda. Taxonomy (NCBI): domain Eukaryota; kingdom Metazoa; phylum Chordata; class Actinopteri; order Amiiformes; family Amiidae; genus Amia; species Amia ocellicauda. The sequence goes on from NC_089856.1 coordinate 46,149,569, forward strand.
GGGAGAAGACAGCACCGCCATGTCCCTGGTCCCTAGGGAGAGTCCTGTAGGATTAATTTAGCCTCCTGTGGGCAACAGCTGTTGCGCCAGAGGACGCCTCACTCCAGTGTGAAACCGAGCGTCTCCAGTGGCTGCGTGTGTTGGAATGCAACCCGTCAGGCTGTTTACCTGGCACTCGAACGGGGACTGTCACGCACATCTGGGCTTCACACAGCCAGGTAGGAGGCAACACATGCCTATCAGAGAGAGCAGGACCAGCGCGAACAGATGGAGGAGGGGAGGGGGCGTGCAAACGGCTGCCAGCACAGATTAAGATAAAGCGTGGACGTGACGTTTCTGAGCGGAACGGCGTTGTGAAATATGAATTGCGATGCGATGGCGGGGAGCCCGGCACACAGTGTCTGTCCTTAGTGTGGGGGCTTCCTGTACTGCAAGAGGCTTTTCACCAGACAGGACAACATGCACCGAGGCTGTTTGCAAAGGATTTGTGTTAGGTGACCTCGGCAAGAGTAACTCTCATCAGGTTAAAGTGCTGAACCAGGCTGGTGCTCCAGGGGCCAGATTGTTTCGCCCCTTGGATAACATTCAGGGATATGAGGATGCCGGCCGGCCGGCCCCTGGATGGGACGTTATAGATCCTCAAAGCTGCTCCTCATCTGTACAGCTGTACCGACCTGAAGAATCAAAGTACAGTATGGTTCAGTACGGTCTATCTCTGCTGGATACGACGGTTGTGTCTTCACTTGTGTCCTGCTGGGTTCATCTCAGACTCACCACGAGCCCGTACTGGATGAAGTGTTTATTGAAATTGGATGGATAGGCATTGATCACATTTCACCAATTTAATTGGCTTCCTATACATGCATTCGCAGCTGTAGGCTGTGCTTTTAGTGCAACGGCTGGCCTTCCCCTCTCCGTGGAGACTGTTGCTCTCCCAAGATCCTGCTCAACTTGGCAATTTGAAATCTTCCCCCGAGGCATGCTGGGAGTCTTGCAGGAGAGACAGGTGACTGACAGGCAGACTTGATAATTGGCAAGCCCTGCTTTAGAGAGCAAGAAAAAGTCACACATGTACTCATGCACACACACAAACACACACACACACACACTCAGTTGTGTGTCATTGTCTCCCCTGAATTAAACAGCTGTTGTGGATCCAAATGTGGAGGAGTAAAGAGATGTTAAGCTTGTGCTTGGCTCGCTAATAAGGCAGCCGGTGACAACGAAGCCTTCTTGGGTGGCACAATTTTCTCCACTGCACACGGGGGCCCTGCACAGACCCTTATTAATGTCACTGCCGATTTCTGTGGGAGCTAATTAGAAAGCATGGCATTAGGAAGAAAGCCCGACTACAGACTGTTTGGGCTCAGCATTGAGAATCTTGTTGCATACGTCTTTTTCTTGGAATTGGAAATTTGTTTTTTCCAGCCGTTTTGGAACTCCCCTGGTCTGAGAGTTTAAGTATTTCGGCTCGGCCTGGACACATGCCTACACCTGGCCTCTGAAATGTGCCCTGTACAACAGCCACCCCTCTCTCTGAACACTGCCAGCCTCACAGCTTTTCAGAAATACTTCCTGTAGAACTTGATTTATTGCCCCCAAAAAGGGCCCCACTGGCGCATCTGGAGATAGAGAGAAGTCTTGCAGAGATCAATCAAGGCGAAGGGTATCATTCCTCTGCAGTTGTACAATAACAGATAACTTGACCGCTTATATATATATATTTTACATTTAATCTTTTCTGTGTTTCCTGCAAACCAAAATTGCACGAGCTTTGTTTTTGACACGGTCTCTCGGTTAAACCTCTCTCCTGCATCTCCTCTCTCCTCTCCCCCACAGTCACCTCTCTGACATTGGTCCGGCAGGGGGGAGCGCTCTGCGTGCGTCACCAGACAGCCGCCCTGCCCTGACCAGATTATTAATAACGGCGATGATAAAGCAGACAGGAAGTCCTGTCCGCCCCCCACTTCAGTCACACCTGTGCGTTTAGGGGCCTGTAAAAGCGATTACCTCCTGAAAGAAACTCAGGCGACCATGAAAGGAAAACAATTTACATTCGCCACTTCACTGGACTCTGCTGGCTCATCGCTTTTTTATTTTTTCTCTCTTTTCTTCCCCTTCCTCTTTTTGCTCTTAAAAAAAAAATATCTCCCCTACCATTCACACATGGCAGCGGCTCTGTGCGTGTTTGTGTGTGCGCACCTGTGTGTGTGTGTTGAGATAATCGGATGCAAAGCAAGTGGTGCTTTTGGCTCAATTTCATCACTGCGGGGGAAGAAAATAATCAGTCATCTGATCCCATCCCGATGCAAATATGGAGCCGCGAAAAGCCTAAATAGGACTTAAACACCGAGAGGACAGTTGGGCATCCAGGGGGCCCTTCCCCCGGGAATGTAATAATAGCTGATCCATCCAAGCTGCTTTCGGCTCCGTCACATTTATTTTGCAGACTGGGGACCTTGTAGGAAGACTGTGATTATGGACAGATGATACTATGAGTGCCGGTGCAGATTGCAGGGAAATGTTAGTTTCTCTATCCAAGTGTCCCAAAAAAAGTTTCAGTTCTCCCTTATGCAGGAACCCTTTCTTCTGCTACCCCGGGGGGTGCAGGTGCCTGTTTGTGTGTGCAGAGGGGGGGCCCTGACAGGGGACTGGGCCGCGTTGCTTTGGGAGACTCGGGAGGGATTGTGATCGTTTTCACTGTGTCGTTTCTGTCTTTTGTTTTGTTTCCTTGTGTGTGAGTATATCTTTAAGTTGCGTCAAGGAGATTGAAGGTGCCACTGCTTTATGGGATGAGATAAAAAAAAAAAAAGCTTAAAAAATTAGATGGGTTTCTGGGTTTTTGTTTCTTTATTTCCTATCACATCTAATCATCGTAACAATATAGAGCACAACATTACAGACATAACACTAGTGTGGGGGGGAGTGTACAGAACACCAATATAGCCTGGGTTTGACAAGGTATGGCTGGAAACATGACTGACTGTTGATTTGAACAGTGACTTCCGTGAGGGAAGATACCGCACTGCCACAGCACTGTAAAGAGACGAGTGTAATTCCTTTTACAATCCTCACATCAGCAGGACCAACACTGAGAACACAGCTCCTCTTTCTAAACCCAGTCCTCCGAAGGCTGCGGTCCTTTTCGCATGCCGACGTTATTCATGGAGGCGGGGACGGGTATCAGGATTTTTAATAACATGGCTGTTTTAACACGCAGCTTTCAGGTACCCCAACAACAGCTTTATTTCTTTGTCTTCCTCCTGCTTTTGTCTGATGCCGATTAACTTCTGCGCAGGAGGATCTGCAAAGCATTCCCGCTCCAGCTGCACAATCCGCGCCACTTTTTTCTCCAGCTCCATGTTAACTCCAGCTACTTTCCTCACGACTAATGTAAATTGTTGGTGTGAGTGGGGGGGAAGGGCGACCAAAAAAAAAGTAATTTGTCCTGGTTTGCACCTGTGAAGCTTTTTAGAAAATGGGCAGCACTTATTAAAACTGTGGCTAAAAGCTTTGAAGAAGTAGAGATGACAGCACACAGGGGGGGAAAATTGCAAATTTTCAGGATTCGTGTTTGAGGCGCTGTCAATGGAAAAGTGCTTTGTGAGAAGCTTTGGGCACAACTTATCACTGGTTTACCCTGGGATGTGGCTGAGAAATTGGATTCCGTTTCCTTTAAAGAAAAATATATGGAAGAAGCAAAGTTTCTTTTACCAGGATTACAGCCATGCGAGTCGATTTACATAAATATGCCGTAAGTATGTACTGGTTTGAAAATTCAAAACCGAATTCCCAAACCACATCTAGAAATGACATTTTCCTTGCAGTGGGGTGCATGGAAAACACTTGATCACCAGAAACAAATCTTTTATAAATTAATGTTTCTCACTCACGGCATTTCTCAACTCTACTGACAATATATATATACTGTGATATCTGCCATGTTTAAGGTTTATAGCTTCAGTCGGCATCCTCACTCACGGCAAACAAGCAGTGGATTAGGAACCACAGGCTTCTGCTTTCAAGCTGTGAATGAATGAATGAATCAGTTTAACCGATGATGTGCTTAATTAAGACAGATTTGCCCTGCTGTGTCAGGGCTCTATCCGTCAACTGTTTGAGACGAGCTGTACAACCTGCAGAACTGTGGCTGTCCAACACAAGGCTCGTCTTTCTTAGGACGACTACCTTCTGAAAATCGCCAGACACAAGTGTATCCAGCTCTGTCTAAGAGGGAACATCTCCTGTCCTCTTCCCAGTCTCAGGTTCACAAAGCGCAGGGGAGAGGTGGGTGACCCCCGTACCGTGCTTGGCAGTGGGTAGTGCAGTGTATCCCACAATGTGGCGGCCCTCCGCTAACACACAGCTGACAGCTTACGTGACAGCAGAACAATCAGCACAACGCACACAGCCTTTCTGCACCGCCCAGCCACACACACCTGCTCTCTAGCACAGCCTGAGCCAGTATATTGGCATTGTTTTCAAACACAAAGGGTTATTTTAAGGCTAATGCTAAACTGAAGGTACCGTCTGTGTATTTTTGTTTGCAGGAAAATGACAAAGATACTCCCTAACAATACAGAATCAAACAGTGCCTGTTTAGTCTAGCTGAGGGAGATGGTGGAATAAACAGCATGAAATATTAATGACGTCACCCTTTTTAAACACCATCAAGAGAAAGAAAGGTGCTTAAACTTGCTGGTCCATATTTGACGAATCTGGTCCCACTTTCCAAAGAAACCTTGGGGGGTGGGGGGTGGGGGGTAGCCAAGAGGGTTTGTTAAGCGAGTCTGAATGACTTTTCCTGAATGGAAGCTAGAATTAGGGTTAGTCGAAGCATCTGACAGATACCGTTGAGGAAATCTGCAGGAGAATATGATTGAGTGCCATAGTTCAAATTGAATCTCAGCCTTTAAATACAGACACTCTGCTGGTTGTATAGGGGACTCGGGTTACAAGAAGAAGTGGGAAAGGGGGTGTTAAAGAAATATTTCTGCTTCTGTTCCTTCTTCTTTTTTCTTCTTTTGTTTCTTTTGGTCTGTGTGTTCACAGATTCTTTTCACAGGCATGTCTCAGGTTTGCAAGAGCGTTCTTCATTGAGAGGTTTAGTTCAAATGTGAATTAAAGGGGGGAATTGCAGATTAATTGAATGAATAAATAAAGAATGAGTCTCAGAGGGAGGGGGAGGTGGAGGGCAGGGCTTGGACAATTCAAACCAAACTGAAACAAAGTGATTTATGATGGGATAGTGTAATAAAAAAAGATATCATTGTGCTAATCGTCCTTGTCTCTGTGTGTTTTCTTTCTGCTGTCTGTGTGAGTATCTTCCTATTATGCTACGGGGTCTCCGGATCAGTTGTTAAGGGTGCATGTTAACGTCGGTGCAGGTACAGGGTCGGCAGGGTCTCCCAAAATTCAAAGAGATGATGCCTTTCCCCCCTCCCTGCGTCGGTGAGCTGGGAGGGCCCTGTCGGCGGCAGCATCGAAGAGAGGGCAGGAAAGGTCGTGTCTCCAGGAGAGAAGAGGAGGCCTGAGGGTAAGTCAGCTCAGTCGCGCCTGTTCCTGACATCTGTGGAGCGGCGCCACAATTAACAAAAGCTGCCTTGAGCGCTGTGACTTTTATTTCCATTTTTGTCACGGACTGGAGATCCCCGGTGTCTGTTTGGTGAATACAGGGACCTCAGAGAGTCTATATCCACTTTTCAACACGTCAATCGTCTCAGCTGTGCAGGAAATCAGTATTAGCCTGAATCCTTAATCCTGGTTGTCATTCCAGCTGAGCACTTGGGTCACATCACCGAATCAGTTTGTGGCCTAATTGGTCAAAATTGGCAGCCATTGGTTGAAGTCCTATAAAAGTGACTGGTTGGGGCTCTCCAGATTCTTCATGTTTCCTTTGCCCCGGTGGACAGCTGGCATTCATTTGAGGTGAGATATCTGCACCAATATTACCACCAGTGCAGCTGATAAAGGGTGCGTTTTTATGAGAAGCTTCTTCTTCATCTGCCACTTGATCCCTCTAAAGTGCTTATTAAAAACATCTGAAACATGAACAACAATATAAACGACAGAAAAGCAACCAAAAAACCCAATTAATCCCCTCTTTAGGTTCTTAAAAAAGCTATGAACCCCTGCTGTACACTCTTTATGTAATTAATTTACATAATTACTCTGAATCGTATGTAAGGTTTAATTGCTTGACTGCTTTCCGTCAGGCGCAGGGATCGCGGAGCTGTTTTGTTTCTGTTACTGTTGTTTTGTCAAGGGATTAAACCATGAACACAGTGAAGCACATCGCAGCAGACAGCTGACCGGAGAGGGACATTTTAAAGGTGAAAGGTCTGCCCCCATTGACAAAGAAACAAAGACCACCTCTTTCAATGCAGACCACTTTCAAGAGACTGATCTTGTTGGAGCAGTTGGGGGGTTATTGACTGAGCCACGGCACGGAAACAGCCCCAGAGCATTGATATAGAAATATAATCTGACGACATGGACGTTTTAAATTGAAATGGGATCTCGTGAGCCTCTTGTTTGCAAGTGTCGCACTTGAGCGACAGGAAAATCAAATCTAAGAAATAATTACTTCTGTCCAGCTGGGGGAAAGTTAGTCAGTAGTCCCATGTGATTAGGAACAAACCAAAATGAAAAAAGCAAGCATGGGTCACAGTCATGGCAGATTGAGACTCGGTGAAGAAAATGTGTCCACGCTCTGCAGTAAACCCATTTTCAAACATTGCAAACTCAGCTTGTGTCGCTTCCCACAACTGAGACATCGGATCCCATTTCACTTGTGTGTGAACAGTAGCAATTACTGATGTGGCCAATAGCGCCCAGCTTGAGTACAGGGTCCCACTGTGCAAGCCCAGCACGGCTCTCTTGTGTTTTACCCCTCCACTCACATCCTGGTTACATGTTTTCAGTGTGTTTAAAGGATCTCCTTACTATTTAATTCATTTACTTACTTAATTGGTCCCCAATGCATGTGATGGATTAAACAGACCTATAAAATTGGCAGCATGTGGCTGAAGAGCTACAATTGGAGAACAGTGGAAATAAAGTCCTGTAAAACAGGTCCGGTTTAATGGGCCCTTCTCATAGATGATTCCAAAACATGTTAGCCACACCCTTTTTACATGTAATTTCTGAAGGTTGTCACATGACATGCAGTGCCACACTGTGGTCAATCAGAGTTACTGCCATCCTTGTGAATGTCACAGTGGAATCAGGATGGTTGCATTAGCTTCTGCTCGGGCTGCACAGTAAAAAGCCACTTTGAGTTCAGATTAAGGGTCTTGGGAGTCATGTCTGACGCACGGTGGTCTAAATTCTCAGATCAGAAGCTGTTAAGTGTGTAATCACTGTGGGCAGCGCTGCACGCCAAGGGGAACAAACCCTGCACTCCCGACAGACACACGGGAGAGAGAGACTTGCAACAGCACATGCTGTGATCGCTGATCTGAAAACACTGGATGCGATCATTCAGATCACAGATTGGCTGTCGTTAATCTAATAAATGTAGCAGTCACAGCAGATAGAGAGAGAGGAGATAACAAGGTAACATGTTTCTCTCTCTCTCTCTCTCTCCCCCCCTCCCTGTACTCTCTCTCTCCGTCTCTCTGTCTCTGCAGGCTCTTTGCAATGATCAGATTTGACTTTATAATGAATAATATGGGAAAACTGGGGAGTGCAACACAAATATGAATAATGTTATCACATTACTGGGCTTTTTTCCTTTTTTTCTCCCTCTCTCCCTTTTTTATTTTATAAATATACTCACATGCTGTAAACGCATGGCTGGTGAGTATAACACTGCCCAAGAGCCTTACAATAAAGCCCAGGGGGAACATTAATGTTCCCACCCAGCCCTTCAGTCATCTGCAGAAGATATACCAATTAAGTAATTAAGGTTCAGTGAAGAGTGTGATATACTAGCTGAACTGAAGTCCTGCAGTACAATTTATTCTCCCCCCTTGAGCTGAGGTTCTGCCGGACGTTTTTTTCTGAGCTAACTGTCATGAGAAACACAATCCGATAATTCCCCATCCGTCATAAGTAAATTCACACCTATCTGTGCACATTGCAAAGCGAGCACTGCCTACTATTTCTCATCTATCACTATTATTTTAATATTACTATTATCCACAGTGGTAAAAAGCTGCCCCCCCGATGTCCCAATGGAAATGCCTTGTGTCTTCTGGCCATGCAGAACATCCACTTGCTTTTGTTTTTAATGAGAAGAGAAACACAGCATGCTCAAAAGCTTTGTCTCTGTGGGTGAGACAATATTTGCTCTCTCCCTCACTCTGCTTGCTTTCCTAGCTTCTCTCTCTCTCGTATATTAACCACATTACCACAATGAATGTGAACAGCCTCCCTCTGCCGGTGATGTCTGAGGGGGAGGAGGGTGACTGCGGTGCAGGTACTGCTTGTGTACTTTTTCCTCAGGTTTTACAGGCTGGGTCAAAGTAAATGCTCCAACACAGCATAACACAGAGTAACACGGCGGTTTAAGGAGAATAGTATGGAGTGAATTCACTGTCAAAATTAGTGAGCACAGAAATACAACTTGTATGTGCAAAACTACACTTGCGGTTTTTATTGTATGCTTGCTATTCAGTTCTGCTCTCATTCAACATCGTTTACTCATGTACAGTTGCGTTTACGCATTGCGCTGTGCAGTTCTCCACACGCTTGCAGCTCTTTTGGACAGTTTTCCATGGGCTCAAATTAAAAAAATATATATCACATTCAAAAAAAAAGATTGTAAACAAAAAAAAACTTGAGAAAAAATTGATGTTGAGATCAAAAAAAAAAAAAATCGAATGCAAAATGTATAGAATTGTAAACAAAAACAAAAATGTATCGAAATTTTGCTTTCGCTGCCAGTTTCTTTGCTTTCAGTTTTGTTTTTTTCGTTACGAGTTTTGGCGCTGTTTTGTCGTGAGGGCGGGATTTACAGGGAGGCGTGGCTCCTGGGTCTCCATTGGTCCAGCAGGTTTGAGTGACGGCTCTTCCTGACCCAATCAGTGAGCAGGTGGGCTGGTCTGACAGTCACTGCGACACATCTGACGTCACACTGACTGACCCATAGACTGAGCGGTGCCGCTACATGGCCTCGGAATTTAATTATAAACAAAGCGTGCTTTTAATAAAAGTTGTGGACAATCGCTTTCTACATATTACATGTGTTTATTTCATACAGCCTTTATTCGCATCTTTAGCAATGGCGCCAGTAATTTTGTAGGTGACATATATATAGTGTGCATGTATGTGTGTATGTGTGTGTGCGTTTCTTTTCTACACATAAACTGGGCATCACATGCTCTTTATGAATGCGATGCCCCTCCATTTGCCTCTTGCTGAAGGCTGTGATCTCCATCAGTCTGGCGCTGTGTTATCTGAGCAGCTGAATGAAAGTGCTCTGCAGGTGACATTAATATGCACATGATATTAAACATGTCACTGAGCACGCAGCAGGTGAGTCCTGTGTTGTGTGTCAGTGCTGTATGTTGGGCTCAATGGCGGTGATCAGTGTTTGTGCAGCTCTTGACTGCAGGTCTGCGCACACAGGGGTTTAATGAGTCGCTGAACCGGTCGACACCATCCGGACCAGCCCACCTGCGCGCTGATTGGGTCAGAAGACCCGTCACTCAAACCTGCTGGACCAGTGGAGACCCAGGATCCACGCCTCCCTGTAAATCCCGCCCTCACGACAAAACACGAAACTCGTAACGAGATGCTCCCCATATGCGCGTGTTTAGAACGTCACTGGAGAAAAATTATAAAATCGAATCTGGAACACTGATGGAAACTGGAAGATCTGACAAAGTCGTCTTGAGTCAGGGCATTCATTTCGACAATAAATAATATTTTTATTCACTGAAATATCGGGACCCCCCAAGTTCAAAGTTTTTTCTCTTATGGGGGGTCCCAGACCCCCTCAGCCCCCCCTCAATTCGAACACTGTTTTTTGTATTTTCTTTCAACGGGTGCAAGAACAAGAAAAAAGGGATATGCATTATATTATTATTTTTATTTTAATGTTGTGGTATTCTGATTAAACCGTTCATTCTTAGTGAAGCCGTGCCTCAATTGCCTAATCGTATGAGCTGCCTCTGCATCTGATTTATCAACTGCACCACCTTGTTCTGCTTATAAATAATTTTCATGTTCTTGCTGTGTTCTTTGCTATGTACAATACATTATTTTTAATCATAAGATTCATAAAAAAAACATAATTTATCCATTTTCAAAATTACCAGGACAAAATATGTTCTTTATGGAGGAGTGATAGCTCACGCTAATTATACTTAATCATTTTCAAATCACATAATTGGGTGGCAATTTAGGTTTGGTGTGGTGGCTCTTAAAACAGGGATTATAACTCATTACCTTGAATACATATTTTGAAGGATGATTAAACTGTTCTAATCCATGGAAATCGAGTCCTACAAGCCTGTAATTAGCGTTGGAAATGGAAAGAAATAGTCATTTCCCACCACGATTATTATCATAACCTAACTGTGGGGGGCTGGCGGGAACAGATTTTGTGTTCTTTCTTCTCCTTCTTTTCCCCTGGGATACAGTGGCAAAGGCAATTTGGCCAGAATCAATATCTGACAGCCACCATTGGAGCCAATAGTCTTCTGATTCGAGTGTAACTCACAAACACTCACACAACTCGAGTTTCCTGCTGTTGCCCTTTTCCACCTCTGGACGAGAGATTTGGTTTGAATTCCTCCACAGTATTTGTGTTCCCTGAGTTGTGCACAGGGTAGAGCTGAAGCACTCGAATGCTGAATCTGCATTCAATTTAATAAAACCCTGATAACTAATTTTCATTTCCATCTCCTAGCCTGAGTCCAGTGAAATAGTTACACTGTCATCCAGTGAAACAGTGTGGGAAGAGCCAGACTGGGTTTACACTCGGATAAGGACACAGGCTGTGCTGTGACACCGATAGCTGCGCTTGTATTTGGAGATTGATGATTTACACCCACATTATTGTCACTGAAGTGCTGCAGAAGAGCACACAACCCTCAAAACAGCTTCTAAAATAGATTCCCATTCTGAGCCCACACACACACACACACATATATTTAAATGCCTGTTCGTGTGTAGATCTGCCCGATGGCTGACGCACTCCCACGCTATCTACCTGTCTGTCTGTGAACGCCTAATCTCTCTATATCACTATCATTATTTAAACACTTCTCCTCCTTCCCTTTAACTAAGAAAAAATAATTAGTTCAATTAATGCCGGCTATCCACCAGGGCTCCAGACATTTTAAGGATAATTGCTATATTTAACAGCAGAGGGGAGAAAAGGAAAGGCTTGACCCTATTTAACATTAATTGCAGCTTGCCTAAAGTTGCCATAGCAAAGGTAATCAAAGCCAGGTGAGGACATAATTCAAAGTGCAATGATTAGTGCTGACATTGACTCGCTTACATTTGCATTATCTCCCCCCCCCCAGTTTGAACACTGTGTTGACCTGCCGGTTCCAGTGCCACAGTGGACGGAGATCAGATGATGGAATAACTGGCCCCTAATTCACTCGGTGAGGCGAGTCTCGCTGGCTGGGGGTCTGAGGGCACCAGGAACCCACCAGCAACAGGCAAAGCACTGCTCCTATTTCCTTTCTTTTGCTTTTTTACTGTCCCATCTACAGCTTCGAAACATATTGTAACTCCTGGTTTTTGGTACAACTCTGAAGGTGCCAGCACAGGTTGAGTCCAGCCTATCCCACTTGTCCATTCTCTTCCTAAACCCCAACCCTAGTCCAAATCTCAGGCTGTTCCTGCTCTCAGGCCTGGATGGAAACCGAATCCCCTCAGCTCCTGCTCTCTGTAAGCTTGGGGTTGCAGTTAAGATCTGAAATCAGCATTGACGTAATTTCAGTTCCTTTTAGAGTTTTCAATATTTCAAAAGTCATCTGTATTAGAACATAAGAACATAAGAAAGTTTACAAACGAGAGGAGGCCATTCGTCCCATCGTGCTCGTTTGGTCTCCATTAATGTCTAAGTGATCCAAGGATCCTATCCAGACTATGTTTAAATGTTCCCAAACTTTCAGCTTCTACCACATCGCTGGGGAGTTTGTTCAGATTGTGACGCCTCTCTGTGAAGAAGTGTCTCCTGTTTTCTGTCTTGAATGCCTTGAAGCCCAATTTCCATTTGTGTCCCCGGGTGCGTGTGTCCCTGCTGATCTGGAAAAGCTCCTCTGGTTTGAAGTGGTCGATGCCTTTCATGATTTTGAAGACTTGGATCAAGTCCCCACGTAGTCTCCTCTGTTCTGGGTTTAAAAGTTGTGTGTGTGTGTGTGTGGATTTGAATCTATCTGTATATGATGTGCCTCTCCAGCCCAATATCAATCCCATGCTGCCTCTCTGGACTCTTTCCAGGGCTGCAGTATCAGTGTGGTGTTGCGATTCCTGCACCAGTTTTCAGATGGCTGCAGTTCTGAGCCCAGTCAACTACCATAGCTCATCAGATGTATTACAGATCTCCCAAACAATATCTAGGAAGAAATATATACATACTACAGCAGGTACTATATGTTATAGAATATATATTTAAATGTAAATATGAATGTGCATGGAGCAGGTTAAGCATAGTTGTACAATTATGAACTGTGATATAAAAGAGCAATGCCTGATTGACTATTTTATTTTTAATATAGTATTGTTTTCCATGGTCATTGGAATAACCATGGCAACTGTATGTATGTGTGTGTGTTTATTTCTTTCTAATGGGACGCATTTCCATGTGAACACCATGTGGTTCTGATCTTCATCTAGTTGTTATACACACACGTGTATGATTTTACCCTCGATCAGCCGACATGATAACGGATGTCTTCTCTGGGGGCTCCGGTGAGATTTCCCTCGTTAGTAACACGGACGCAGTGCATCGGCAGCATGCCTGAGAAATCCCACGTCTCATTATACATCTGCCGGCAGTATAATAAATTACATGCCACCTGGAAATAAATAGATAATGTTAAAATAATAATTAGTTATAATAATGAACTCCAGCCGATTGAAAGATGGGAGACGGGCTCTGCGTGATCCCGCTGAGAGGCGTGCTGAGGTAACGGCAATGGAGCCGGTGAATTCGGGCCTGTGAACACATGCCTGGCGCTGATTCAGTCCAGAGAACGCTGTCAGGAGTCCTGTTGATTGAACCACGTTAAACCCACAGCCCCAGTAAAGACAAGCACATACGCACACACGCACACACACGCACACACACAAACACACATACACACAAAGAAGGGGAGAAAGTAATCAATACTGCAAAAAAACTGCAAATCTTTAGTCAACTTTCAGTTCAGGTCTAAGAAGGTCAGTGACTCCTTTAAGAGCCCAGATTGGACCCAGCATGTGTGTCTTCAGAACCATCAGCTGGTGTTATTTAAATAACCCTTTACCTCCTACAGCAGCATCCGGTGTAACGCCACAGCAACCCACAGCTTCTTCCACTGGCCCTGGGGTCTTTCCGTGGTGCTGGACAGACATGGATCTTGTCTTGACATCCCTAGAGCTCAGAGCCTCTGCAGAAAGGTAAGATGCACTTTTCACGCCATCACAGCCATCTGTGTCCTGTGCAGGATAAACCCTTGTTCAGTTTAGTCTTTGCTGGTCTTCGTGGCAAACCCCTAATCGTATATTTGCTCGTGTATCGAAGCATTTAAACCTAAAATCCCAGTTCGTTTTCTCTCTAAGTGTTCTGTAAGTGTAGATGTAAAACACATTGATATCAATAGTCCGGCTGAGACAATGGGCGCCCGGAAATGTAATATCTAATGTGTTTCATCGTTTGGCCCGCTCTGCATGTTTGGATGGAGTTTCACAGACGTTGCAGTGGATGAGCCTGAATTTGTTCTGTGCAATAAAAAAAAAGGCCAGATTATCTTCTAGTTGCTTTTCACCATCCAATAGATCGCCATACAGAAATCAAAATGTGTTTGTAGCTGTGCTGGCCTTTTTTAAATGAATGCACACATTCTGCATGTTTCTCGATCATTTCATTTTCACAGGCTGTTGAATATAGCTTACAAATGGTGGAACGGGTTGTCAAGGCACTCTAGCTTGGCTTTACTTACACTAGTTGAATCCGTTCTGTTTAATGAGTTAGATTAGGTCTGGGCACAGTGTTTGGGTTTGGATTCCTACCTTCAGCCCTTCCTGAGTGATTATTCCTGTAGTTAATTCAGGAAAAATGTTGATGTACTCATACTAGTATTTGTTATAGGTGGAAAAACAACGTCAGATCTCTAATTTCAAGCCTTCAGTCTTGCAGACAGTACACTAACTATCAAAGAATCCCTCAGAGGAAGCCAAAAGTATAAACGCACCTTCTCGACTCCTTTAATCCAGCGCTGTCTGAAGGAATCAAAGGGCATCAGAGAACACGAACAGTGCGGGGGGGAACTGCTGCAGACAGGTGGGGATTTGTTTTAAACCGTGGTTTATAGGTACCCTAGTTTTGTTTGAGATCGGGCACTCTTCTAAGCTCCGTATCCTTTTTCTTTCCCGTTATCTCGGACAAGGCAGCGCTCGATGATAATTGCTGGGGCATGGTGCAGAATGGGAAGCAAGACTTCGGGGCTCTCGGTGTGTTTTTGGTGAGATCGCCCTCCTCCCTCCTCCCTCCCTTCGTTTGCTTTCTCGCCGCTCAGCCAAGAGCGTTTAGTTCGTAGTGATTTTTCACATTTCCACCACTCTGACAAACAAAACGCACCAAAGGAAACTGCTGATGCATGCGCTGTATTTCCAAGGGAGCGGCGAAATCTAATCTTGTCTTTGCCTCTCTTCCGCTCTTTTACATCTCCTCACCCCCCCACCCCCGAGTTGTAAATGACTTTATTTAATCTGGAAGACAGGAGAAAGGAATAGGGACAGGTACCGCTCTCTGCCGCTAACACATTTTACATATCTAGACCGGGAGCTTAATGAAAAAAGCCTGGCAGAGATATACATTTTAGGAATAAGACACACACATTCGCTGCGTATGAATATGCCACAGTAATGCAATCAGCTCCCTTCATGTAAGAACCAACGACTTCTGCGCTGCATTATTGTCCCTGTTTTATTGCTTCAGGGCTTTGGTTCGCTGTCAGTCTATACTTTCCTCGAACATTTTTTTTATTGGAAATGAAATATATATGTACACATATTTTAAGTAACCATATATAAAGAAACACATTCACAGTAAAAGACAAACACAGTCTTGACACTACGGAGTATGATGCTTCTGCAGGGATGTGTCCAGTGAACACGCAAGGGATGCACTCGCTGTCCATCGAGGTTTGGAGGCCTTGTGTTGCCCAGGCAGCAGAAGCAGGGCCAGTGTTATCTCTCCACCTGAATGGCCGCAGTTGGAGGCCATAATGGAGCAATTTGGATTATATAATAGAGGTATAAAATAGCAATTTGTTTTTTATATTGTGCCAAGGCTGCGGAGTTGACCTTTAGAGAAATGTAAATGACATCGCTGTCCCCATGTTTCTCAGGACAAAATGAGACTGAAGAAAAGCATTGGCGGTAAATGTCATTCTGTTATTTTCTCTATTGGGTTTGGAGAGATATTTTATTAACACCTGCAGACATTAGCCACCCCCACCTCCTCACACAAACAAAACATTTAATGGCACTGCACAACCTGCACTGAGAAATAAAACTTAATCTGTTACCTATCTTCCCAACCAAGCAGTCAAAGCAATGGAGAGAATTAATCTCACCCCTAGAATAGCAATGCATTGGGAAATCATTTTCCACGTTGTTAGCAAAACGGTTAATTTCTGTGTCAATCTCTGTTCAAATTCTTCTTAATTACATATTTACGCTAAATGTTCACGTATTAATATACAATTAATATAGATCCCGCAAAAAAGTATAGCATATACATTCGGCACAGATGTTCTAAGCATCCAAACCGTATCAGGATAAAGGAATTTACGACTGTGTTCACCGTACATATCAGATCATGTTGGAAATTAACTGGGTGCTCGGCACGTCACTGCAAAATCGATTCTGAATCAAACTCACGGAAGAGCATCGCCAGGTGTGTGTGTCTAATCAATCGATCAATCAGCCTATCTTTGATTGTACACAGCACCCTGAGGCGCTTCAGAGGAGTCTGCAGTGACACAATGATTCGTTTTGTGGTGGTGAGGGGGTTGGGGGACGGGGTTTGTTGTTAAGAAGCTGTTAGATGTTCCCATCATCGTAGACAGCTATCTCCTGCAATCTCGCACTTTAAATGACATCACGTCAGAGGCTGGAAATACCTGTTTGAAGATCTGAAATCCAATATACTGGTGTTGGCAAACAAGATGTGGATCCCCGGGACCTTTGTCACTGACTTTGAGGAGAATTCTGCTCCTTTTACAAAGAGAGCTAGTTCCAATCGTGCACAGGACAGCATCTTATGTTTTTATTATACATGTGTGTGTTTGAGAGTATTTGATAGACATTTAAAAAGCGTGACTTTTCTTCCTGAACTAAATGTATGCAAAAGGAAATTGTTTTTCATCAACCATGAAACAAAATGATTTGCCAGTCAGACAAGATGTGGTTGTTGTTTTTTTCTCGATTTTCTCACAACCGTTTAAGGAATTGCAAAAGAAAAATGTTGCATGAAATGAGATTCACACATCTGTGGAAAACAAATATATAAATATACAAAGTCCTTTGCAAAGTTCCATATACAAAATTTGTAATTGCACACATATGCTTCACATTCAGATGGATAAGCGTCACAACGCTACCCCGAGGCAATTTGACTCAATTAATGCTTGATCAGATTACATTTCTCGCATTTCAGTACATTTCTCTGATGTATGTTACACTTAGTGCCTTTTTCATTTTTTTATATTTGGAAATAAATTATATCTAATATCTTTGTAATTCATTACTGGGGAAGTATCTATAAAGATCTGAAGAATCTTAAACAGTATTCTTATTCTCTTTGACAAGTGAACAGTAAAGATGTCTCCTAAATGCGCTCCTGCAGTCATGAGGGTCTGTGAAACTGAGACCTGTCCCTCCCCCCCCACCTCAAACCCTGGCCCCTGTGAGTCCAGCATGGCCCTGGGCACTGTAAAGTCCAGTCTGGCCCTGGGCCCCGGTGAGACCACTCTGGCCCCGGGTCCCTTTGATCCAATGTGGCCCCGGACCCCTGTGAGTCCAGCGTGGCCACGTGCACCTGTGCATCCAGTCTGGCCCTGACCTGGGCTATGGAGGTAGTAAGGCAGGCCAGTGCTGTGCAAGCTTCCTGATGTGATGAAGTATTCATGGAGTTGAAGGGTGGCACAGACTGCAGTTTAGCTCATACAAAACCCCTTGGCATTGTGTGTTGCAGTGGAGATCCTGCCCACAGCCGCGGGAGGCAGTCTGCTCACACTGGCTTGTGTTTGGCGAGAGCTCGATACGTCCCCAAATCAGCCCAGACGAGACAGCGATGGCCTGTTTGTTTTGTGCAGACTGATGTGTTGTTAAAAATAAATCACGGCTGATAATTTCTACTGATCATTTCTAAATTAGCCAGCTCTGTGTTCGGGGGTGTCCTCCTATCTACCGGAACGATCCTGTCAGCTCTACAGATGCTACACTGTAGTAAGGTGCTAATGAATAAGGGTGATGACTTGGAAATCTCAGCAGCCCGTATTTATCAGAGTTAATGGGATGCAATCAGGCAGGTGTTATAGTTAGCCGCTCGTTGTTGGAAACTCTGAAATGTGATTTCAACTCGGACTGTGTCCTGCATCTTGATATGGCTGCTTTGTGAATGACAATGAGGTGACGGAGGAAGGTTTCTGCACTGCTATGGAAATGGAGGAGGTTAGGGCATGGGGGAACGCCATCTTAGCAGGGAGGTTTTAATCAGAGCCAGGAGGTGATTATGCATCCGAAATGCTTAAATACGGGGCTGGGTGGGAGGAGGGGTGGTCATAAAAAGAGAAATGTAAAGCCCCCTGAACCTGACAGGCGCTGAGCAGTAAAACCGTGCTCTGCCAGGGCACCATTGTATCTGTGTAGCCGAGTGTGGCATTTCTGATTTGCAAGGATGTTTAACATGGCATCGCTGTGTAAATTACTGAGTGGCAGGGCTGGTGGTGGGCACCCTGCTCTGCATTTGCTCCCCTTTCTGTGGAGAATAAAACGAGCCCCTTCAGACGGCACTGTGCATGCTAAGACCACCGGGACCTCCTAGACCCACCGCCAAGCTGAGTCCTTTACGAGGTTCCCTTAATTGGGGGGCACATGCACTGGGTTTGATTGCTGACAGCGATCGGGAACAGGGTGGCTAAGCTTCAGACAGGAAACTGGGTGAGAGATGTGTGTCGAAGGATCTCATTTTAAAAAGGTTTAAGAGAGGGTTTAATATGTTTTCATCGCTGGCTGCTCCTCTGACCTGCACATATGGGCTCCATGTGGCCGTGTCTCAGTACCGGCGAGGCCCGTCTGGAGATCTGTATGGAGAGTATGATCGATGCATCAGGCTTTTTACATCATGTTTTATGAAACTTACAGAATTTTAAAAGGTTTGATGAAATCGAGGGAGTTAATACCAGTCAGATGTCTGGGGATTATCGATCTTAAAACCTTGATCAAGAATTGCAGTTTAATAAGAGGGAACACAAGGGGAGATACGCAATTTTTATGATTTGTTGGCTTCATTGTCTAGAGCGAACTATATTTGTAGTAATCATTTGAAGGTGCTTTTAAGATGGATATGTTAACCCTACCTTTGAGCAAAGCAAGAGAACTCAACAAAAAATAAAACTTATAAAGAAAACAACACGTGTTACCTAGTGCAAATGCTTTATAGAGTGGTCTAACAATATTTATGTATCTATATAATGCATTTGTGAGAAATAAGTATGTAAATAAACTTGCAGGACTCTCCAGCAATTGATTGAACCCGTACCGACGCACAAGTGCAGCAGTGTTGACACAAGCTTCATGTCAGAGGTGTTGACACTCCCGGCTCCCCTCCCGCAGGCCTGGACACGGAGCAGGGGGGATCGATGGCCCTCTGTGAGGCGCTAATGAGTGTCACGCTCCATCTCTGCCGGGAAACCAGATGTATCGGGTATTGAGCGGCGCTGCGGTTGCACGCTGCTGACATCTATAGAGTCCGGCCTGATAGATGACCACTGGCGGCCCCTAATGAGGTCTGGAGGAATGGTCCGGGGAGTTTTATAGCTCATCCTAACTCTCCGGTTTTCTGAAGATAGGGAATGCATGTTTGATATCGGGGGGTTGATTCCAGATGATTTTGTTCATTAAAACACCACATGCATGACTGGGCAGATCTTACCAAGTGTTTGTGAAACCGTCTGCACTTGGGCTCAGGCACCTCTCTGGACACCCGAACCTCACATCCTGGTGCTCCTGCTTCTGATCAGTTGCTGGCATTTTATACAACACTTCTCCACCGTCGCCAAACCCTAGAGGCAGGTTTACGGTCTTGCCACAGTACGTTTACGGTACAATAGCAAATCTGTCTGTCCGACATCTCAAGACAATGGGCCGCACAGTGCGTGTCTGCACACACACATGCACATGACACGTATGACCTTTGCAGTGTCAAGGGAAAGAATTCACGTGACTGACCTTCTGGTAGTTTACACACCATTGTGACTCAGGGAAGAGCGAGTTAAGGCAAAGAAAGTGTCGATCATTAGCACAGAAGGTTATCCGGCCTTCTCTTTATGGCGGCCAGAGTATCTGTCTGATTTTCATTCCTGTGTACAGAGACAGGTGGGAACTGCATGTATTGCTCACTCCTGTAATAAACTCTGTATCGCTCTTTCTCAGAACCACTGTTAAGGAAGGGCTAATGAAGGGAACCCTTCACTCAAAGGGCTCAATAAGCCAATGTCATTAAGGGCTTTGCTGGGAATAAAGACTGGGATCACTCGAGAGTAGGCCTCAATCACCAGGATAGAGAGAGAAAATCACAGGCCTTTATCTCACGGTCCTTTAATGAAAACGTCTGTGGGGATCGTTTCACTGTAGTGACCGGAGATCCAGCTCACTGTTGTGCTGGGACGTACTTTTTTGGGGGTAAAGTTTTCCTCCTACTAAAGCTCTTCGCAGTGGATTTAGTTGGAGATCTCACAGTGGAATCAATCCCCCCACTCCACCTCTGAGCCTACAGAAGCACTCTCTGTAATAAGCTAGCGGACGCGCTCATTCGGGCTTGTTCAATTACTGAAACAGCTATAATGGCAAATGGCTTCTGAGTGTGAGCAAAACATGAAATTAAATTTAATGGAGCTTTATCAACACCTCATACCAGTAACTGGTGGTATTAACTTCTCAGAACAAGCTGTTGCGGGCCATGTTTGGTTGCGCTCGATTCCTCGGTTACCTGTCTGTGCCGAGGTCTCGGGTGAAACCTCACAGCACAAGTTGCTTTTTAAAGAATGTATTTATGTATGTATGTATGTATGTATGTATGTATGTATGTATGTATGTATGTATGTATGTATTTCTTTACCTTTGACCTTTCTGTTCCTTTGACATCCATGCACAGCAGAGAAAACGTCTTGCTTACTTCATTTCAGTCTTTCTTACCCTCGGCAACTGTGACATTTAAAAAAAGTAACAGATTCATATATGTGTTTTCGCTCTGTTGCTTTATTATAATTTGAATGCAAGTAAATGAGAGGACATACATTGTAACGAATTGACATTTTCAAACTTTGTCTGTCTTCCGAACTCTGCTTTGCCACTTTGCAGCAGCTTGGGATGTGTTCTCAGTCTTTCTCCTTCTAACCGAGGACATCTTGTAAATATTAATGACCCTAAAAATAATATCAATTAGTTATTCCGCAGATGCTTCTTTCCAGAGAAAGGGGAGGTGGATGAGAAACACATCACCAAGTCACTGACAACATGGCTGCGCTTTGATACAAAGGAAACAAAAATCAAACCCCCCAAGATCTTGCCGCGATAATTACAGAGGATGTGTAATAAAATATCCCATTATTGCTGTGTCGGGGGTAGAGGCACATTGATACCCCCCACCTCCATCCTCAACCCACGCGTTCAGTCGGCACTGGTTTCGGGCACCAGATGTATGAGTTATTAACAGAGTTATTTGGTTTGGCAGCAGATGTTTAATTGTCAGGCTGAATCGTTTGCTACAACTGCGATTCCCGCACACGGAGATCCGAGCGCAAGGAGAGGCTTGACAGCTCCGCAATCTGAGTAATCACTCCCACAGGTGCAGTCAACAAATGCGCCGCCGCTACCTGCTCACTTTAATAAGGTTGAGTGTGAGAGGCTTTTATTTTGTGTGGTTGTTATGTTGTTGTTAGCGAAGAGGTCGGACCTGGGCGTTTTGAGTGGCAGGATCGGAGAGGCCAAAATGAGTTGTTGGTCGTCACATGATTGATTGTTTCATTGGGGTTTTATACAGTCTCTTTCTTATTAAGCACCATCTCCGAGCCCTTTAGAAAGTTACACTCAGGTCCCATTTACAGTACAGGAGCAAATTACACAAAGCAATCCACTTTCAGATGAAAAATAACAAATACAGTCTCCCTGCCGCAAATGAAGAACTGCATTTCAAGGTGTTTTAGGTTTCAAACATCACCGCGGCCTTCGTGAAATGTGCCAGGGAAGTTGGATAAGTTCTGTGCACTTGAGATGGCAGGATGACTTGCGAAAAGTGAAACTGTAACGATCGCAGATGGTAGTTTAATCGAATCAATCAAACATTAAGACGTGGGGGAGACGGATGGGCTGTAACCTGCTCTGCTTCGCCTCAGCGTTGAGCTGTGGAGTCAGACAGTGCCCTCTGCCGTGGCTCTGAAAAGGGTTCGAGGACAGATTGGAGTTGGTGGTTAAAGAGATCAAGGGGGTATTAAACTCCCCGAACCTCCCCTATCCAATCCACCCCTGTGGACCCTACCAATCCTCTCTCTGCCTTGCAGCCCGTAAACTGTTATCACCAGCACCACACACTGCCCCATCCCACGTTGGGGGATGAGATCACGGGCACCTTTTTGTCTCATTCTCTGTCCCACCACAAGATTGCTCTTTCAGAATCCTATCTGGGCTATAATCCTTCACCTCATTGAGGCCAGTTGCTGCCTCTGTACTCGCATTTCCGCTAATCCGCTCCATGCCATCTTAACTCCTCGCAGTTCCCTGTTGTCATGTGCAGTGGTTTGAATGCGAGGCGACACCAATAGGGATGTCTGGCAAGAATGCAGTAACAATAACAACGGGGAGAGCAGAGGCGTTCTTTCACACGGTTGAGAACACCGTGGTGCTTTCTTCCTTCGTTGTTTAGCTTCTGTGCTGCGTGACCTCCTTATAAAGCGTGAGCCAGATTCAATCAGCGGCACAGGTAAAGCGGCCGCTGCATTAACCTGCTGCCCTGCCAGTCTGCTGTGTTTTTTCCTTCCACAGGTAAGAGGCTCTACTCTAAGGAAGTCCTCGGGGACTCACAATAGCAAACCGTGCCCAGAGGTCAGTCTTCAGTTCTGTGTGATGCCCACGCTGAGTGCTTGACTGCCTTTACTCGCCATTGCTGTGTATAACATACCCACACACGCACACACACATGCACACGCACACACTGTGATGATCTTTCACTGCTGGCTCGACGCAGAATAAATAAACCACACAACAGGAATAGAATAGAATAAAATCAAATGAGTTTAAGAGCCAACACAAAAACAGCTTGTCTTTCCTCAATCTCAATACTCATTATCCGTTTTACTGCTAACTAAGCAAGGCATTTAAGGAGCAGTTTCCACCTGAGCAGCTTCTGATGTTGTTGTTCGTTTCTTATCCCTCGTTGTTCATTCGGCTCCCGCGGCGATAATGAATCCAACCCCGCAGCACAATCGTTTCTGAAGACTTCTCAAAGAATCGATGTGTGCAGGAGGGAGTGCTGAGTTTCCAGGTGATATGTGTTGTACATTTCCAGGGCCATCCTGGAGGAAAAGAAGCAACTCAGCCCTGTTAGTTGAGTGCTGGGTAAGAGCTTATGCTTTTGCGCTATACTCTTTGGAATAAAATACACTTCAAGTCTGCAGTGAATGTGGCAACATAGTTAATAGTTTTTGTAGCACAGGGATAAAGCATGCTGTGGTTTTACTGCTACTTCAAAGATCAAAAACCAAGACTGCCCATGCAGCAATCAGGCTCAACTCTAGTGTTAATTGAAAGACAGACAGACAGACAGGGAGGGAGGCAAAGCGTGGATGAAAGAAGAAGGTGAACGGTGTGTAAAGCGAGTGACACATGAGTTACACTGTGTGTGTTCAGTTGCAGCAGCCCTCGATGGCTTGGTCCGGGGGTCGTGGCGGAGGTCTAATTGACTCGCAGCTCCTGCCACCTCATTGCGGCCTCGCCATCCTTGTGAGGCTCTTTGTGTGAATCAGACCTTCACTCAGGACCATTAGTCTGACATGAGATGTCCGTTTACGGTGGATTTTTATTGCAGTGCCCAGAATCATCATCCATACATAATGGATGGCCGGCATTACGCATGCGTCTGATGCTGCCCTTCCAGTCGTCCCCACTTGCTGGTTCCTCCCCTGACTTCATTGTTCTTCTTGCGCTCTTCATTTCTCCACATTCCACCTCCACGCCAATCCTCCGTCATTGTCCCCCATCCCCCCCAAGTTAGTCTCCTGATATTTACCATCGTTTCCCCACTGCACCTCCTAAGCAATTAGCTTATTGAAGAATTAGAACAGCATCACTAATGGGATGGTGACTTTGGGGTAAATAAGCAACAAATGATCATTACTTCATCAATTATGTGTCTCTCTGTCTTGTCATGAAAGTGGTAAAGCATGAAGACAACCAAGTCGACTTCCCTGTGCTTTTAAGACCCCTGAACTGGACAATAAGAGAGTGCAACAATGTCCTTGTTTCGAAACAACTTCTCTGCTCAGTGCAGTGTATGTGGAGCCCGTAGAGATGCTGGCTGGAGGTTGACTTAATGAGTGTGGGATTGATCTTGTCTGCCATTTGCTCAATATATATTTAGATACATATACCTGCCGATCATTAATCCATCTCTAATAGACCCTCGCAAGTGAATGAACATCTTCAGAGAATCGTGTTCTGCTGATGGTGCAGTTATGAATGGTTGGGAATTTATTACCCAGATGAAAACTTCTTTACAATGATTTCCTGGCATAATGCAACTAATGATTTTGTGTCGATGATTTTCAATGGGGTGCAAATGCTGCAAAGTCTCCCCCCCATTTAATTGCCAGCACTTACCTCCAAATTGTCTGATGCAAATTATGTTATTCTCTATTGATGTATACTGATCAATATTTAAACATTTAAAGTTTGAGTGGGTATTTGAGGTGTCAAGCTGGGCACAAACTCTATAAATAAAACTGCCCCTTTATTTCCACTTGTTTAAGCGACAACGCAAGCTTGAAATCAAGTAATCTCCATTTTTAAATATCCCCTGAATAGGCTGAATATCTAATGGAAGGTATTCTTAAATGTCGGTCTGGGGAGAAGCACGGTTCTGAGATCACGCAGGGAGCAGTATCCCTGTTCCACTCAGTTTGTGCCACAGTCAGTTTTG